>NW_028270149.1:41993319-42298625 GCF_037043375.1 Chiloscyllium plagiosum
CTCGCCCTCTCTCTCGCTTTCGCCCTCTCTCTCTCTCGCTTTCGCCCTCTCTCTCTCTCGCTTTCGCCCTGGGTTCTCTCTCGCCCTCTCTCTCGCCCTCTCTCTCGCCCTCTCTCTCGCCCTCTCTCTCGCCCTCTCTCTCGCCCTCTCTCTCGCCCTCTCTCTCGCCCTCTCTCTCGCCCTCTCTCTCGCCCGCTCGCTCTCTCTCGCCCTCTCTCTCGCCCTCTCTCTCGCCCTCTCTCTCGCCCTCTCTCTCGCCCTCTCTCTCGCCCTCTCTCTCGCCCTCTCTCTCGCCCTCTCTCTCGCCCTCTCTCTCGCCCTCTCTCTCGCCCTCTCTCTCGCCCCTCTCTTTCGCCCTGGGTTCTCTCTCTCGCCCTGGGTTCTCTCTCTCGCCCTGGGTTCTCTCTCCTCGCCCTGGGTTCTCTCTCTCGCCCTGGGTTCTCTCTCGCCCTCCTCTCTCTCTCGCCCTCTCTCTCTCTCGCCCTCTCTCTCTCTCGCCCTCTCTCTCTCTCGCCCTCTCTCTCTCTCTCTCTCTCGCCCTCTCTCTCTCTCGCCCTCTCTCTCTCTCGCCCTCTCTCTCTCTCGCCCTCTCTCTCTCTCGCCCTCTCTCTCTCTCGCCCTCTCTCTCTCTCGCCCTCTCTCTCTCTCGCCCTCTCTCTCTCTCGCCCTCTCTCTCTCTCGCCCTCTCTCTCTCTCGCCCTCTCTCTCTCTCGCCCTCTCTCTCTCTCGCCCTCTCTCTCTCTCGCCCTCTCTCTCTCGCCCTCTCTCTCTCGCCCTCTCTCTCTCTCGCCCTCTCTCTCTCTCGCCCTCTCTCTCTCTCGCCCTCTCTCTCTCTCGCCCTCTCTCTCTCTCGCCCTCTCTCTCTCTCGCCCTCTCTCTCTCTCGCCCTCTCTCTCTCTCGCCCTCTCTCTCTCTCGCCCTCTCTCTCTCTCGCCCTCTCTCTCTCTCGCCCTCTCTCTCTCGCCCTCTCTCTCTCGCCCTCTCTCTCTCGCCCTCTCTCTCTCGCCCTCTCTCTCTCGCCCTCTCTCTCTCGCCCGCTCTCTCGCCCGCTCTCTCGCCCGCTCTCTCGCCCGCTCTCCCTCTCTCGCCCGCTCTCGCTTTCGCCCTCTCTCTCTCTCGCTTTCGCCCTCTCTCTCTCTCGCTTTCGCCCTCTCTCTCTCTCGCTTTCGCCCTCTCTCTCTCTCGCTTTCGCCCTCCCTCTCTCTCTCGCTTTCGCCCTCCCTCTCTCTCTCGCTTTCGCCCTCCCTCTCTCTCTCGCTTTCGCCCTCCCTCTCTCTCTCTCTCTCTCTCGCGCCCTCCCTCTCTCTCTCGCCCTCCCTCTCTCTCTCTCTCTCTCTCTCTCTCTCTCTCTCTCACTCTCATGGTCCCCATCTCCCTCTCGGCTCCCCTCCCCTTCCTATTAGTTTTTTCAGTCCTGTCTTGCTGCTTCCATATCACATCCTTCACTTGCCCACTCCTGGGTTCTCCCACTTGTTTTCTCTCTTCCCCCCCCTCCCCCTTTCTTTTGCCCCCATTCTCCTGTGTCTGCTCTCACTCTGAAATGATCTCTCTGACTTTTTCCATATCTGTCTCTTGTTATTTTTTTAAGAAATCCATGTTTTCAACCTCTCGCCTCTTTTTGACTCATTATTTGTGCTGGACCATTCCCAAAATGGGAGAAATAAGGAAGGAACACATCTGGAGTGCAGCAGACAAAAGAGTCAGTGTGCTCTCGTCATGCAGACCTCGGGTTTTTACCAGTTCACTCTTTGCACTGCATGTCTTATGCATTGCCCTCTTGTAAAAATAAACAATACAAATCACATGTTTAACTCCCTCTGTGTTTACATATTTGAAACAAAAGTAATACCTTTATAATGATTTGCTCCTGCAAAATGTTTGTAAACAGTGGGTGGCCCATCAATCACTGCTGCATTGACATCTGGTGTGTTCATGGTGGTGACATCACTGCATGGCTGGGCAAGTTGACTGGGAGCAGCAATGACATTGACCAACTGACACCTTGGCACTGTTACCAACGTACTTCCTGGATGAACAGCTATCTCTGTCGTCCATAGAATTCCTTGGTCTTTGAAGTGAAGTGAGACATAGGGGCAAGTGTCCTTGGATTGTGGTAGATTGGTTGTTGCCTGTCTACTTTTGAGGCTGCTAACTTTGGTTTTATGGAGGATATATGAATATTACTCAATGATAAAGCGCTCGCTCATTCTGCATGTATTTAAAAAACATTTCTCATTTTGATGTGTTATGTCTTTGCCTTTTTAATTTTGCTGGAAACTTTTTTGTTAGAAAAAGCGAGTACGAGAGACTGCATTTTAGTAGCATCTTTCGCAATCACAGGATGTTCCCAAGTGTAAAGTATTTTGAAGAATAGGTGCTGTTGTAATGTAGGAATATCAGCAATCAACTTACACACAGCAAGCTCTCAAAAATAGCACTCCTTCAGAATTATACGGAAGCATTGCTCTATGTTTTTGTACTCAAGTCTATGGGACCAGGGGCTCAGAACTGCCTAACTGAAAGAGATGAAGTTGTTACTAATGAAAGCAGAGCTAGTGACCCCAACTTTGACCTGACTGTTGCTTACTTTTAGACTTCATGTATAACCACCACTACGGATGAATTCTGAGACATTGAAGAATGGCTCATCCTCCTCCATCAATCAACAGTTAGTTTTAGCTTTGTAGTAAATTGCTAATTTGAGTATTTTCAGAGTACAACTGAAGATCCTCACTGCAGCAGCTTCTCTGGATTGCAATTCAACTGTTGAAAATATTATCTGAGACTGTACTTGCCTCCCATGTTGAACAACCTCCGCTCAGTGCCGATTTCCAATCCATGAGTGTGATCATGAACAACCGTTCACTCTGCAGCGCAGCTTCTGAAACTTCAAACTTCTAATTGAGAATCGAGAAAGAAATGTTAATCAAGCTGATCAGGAGGCACATTTGGTGTCATCGTGCTCCCCTTGTGTAGATGCAGTTAAATAGTTATGATGTCGGCATGTGAAGGAAATAGACTGCAACTTTAAGGCATAGGTTGACTGCAACATAAATCAGACAATATTTGACCACTTTTAAAGATTGTGAGATGTGTGGGATTCTATTAGTCACAAGTTCATGAAGGAGGAATTTCAGCTTGTGTGAGTATATTCAGCCTGTGTATCTCAACCAGATATCTAGACTTGGCATTTTACTTGAGCCAGAAGAATGTTTAGGAACTGCAAAAAGATGGTTTTATACAACAAATCCGCCACTTGCCTAATTCACAAAGTATACTACAATTACATAACACAATCTTGTTCTAAACTCCCTCTTCTTTTCAGTAAAACACTAATTGCCTCTTCAAACCATTGATACACTTCTTCTTCATTTCATCCCTCTAATTCAACACCATTTAAGGAGAAATTGGACTTTGAAAGAACACATTAAAAAAAATTGCATACAGATTCATTTTCTTTGCCTCTAACCTTTTTCTGAGTGTTATGAAGTGTTTTTTTATTAACTTGTAAGAGTTTGTTTTTGTGTGTAATGTTGTTGATCTGCAGTAAGTGTTTTGGTGAATGCTGTCAAGTCCAAGTATAACTGTGGGCTCACTTTCAATCTGATCGTGCAAACTTTTAGTATCAGTATGTTTGGGATTTCCATATGCAGCTAGCAGTCCTGTCTACTCAAGTGCTGCTCCAAGACTTGTTTATGAGAAGTGTGTTTAGGCCGAGTTCTTCCTGCTGACTGTGAATAAGTAACAGAAACCATTCTGTGTTTTGAAGTACAGTTTCCTCAGTCTCTCCCACATATTGCTGAGCTTCAGCAATATTTTAATGAGATAAGTGATGAGCTCAGTGGACCTCAGTCTGGATTCTTGTGATGTTCATAGCTTGGGAATTTACAAAATAGCTCTGACCTTATCCAAATCCAGTTTTAGACCTTGGGGTGTAATGAGATCTGATATGAAAGGAGTTTGTTAGAGCCTAAGTTCTGGCTCCAGGTTGTTTGGTTTCACATTTCACATACTGTATCATACCAGCCAGGCTGTGTGGATTCTGGCATAATCACTAATGTTTTTTTACGTGCAAGCCTGATGTCTATGACTGTTCTTTCAACTAAAAGTCACCTTATTGCTTTGTCTTACCTTTTTGATGTTTTTTCCTTCTGCCTTCATATCTATTTTCCTGACTGAGTGATTGTGATCAGAGCTCTTCATGAAGGGGTTGAGCATGGTGAACAGTTAGGACTGAGGAGTGTAATTAGCAAAGGGTTTTAGTGGAGCTGGAATCAGCAGAACCTTATTATTGGTGCTGGCAACTTAGTCATATGATAATGTATGATTAGAGCAAATTGGACTAACTCCTGAAGTTGTTAAAGAAAGGCTGTCTGCTGGGACTCTGGAGCTAGTTACTTCTACTGTATAAATTGGATCATCACCTCCAACTGTTTTACCTTTACAGGTATTTGTACAGAGCTCAACTAATCTCTGAATAATCGGGCCACCCCTGAGTTTACCACTTAGAAACTGATATCAGAGTGGCATGATTACTATTGGGAGGTAACTTGAGGAAATAAAATAGTCAGCAATGTTTTCGATATGTAAAGTTCCCATTTTAAGGAATTGAGCAGCAACTTCATTACCAGGAGAGTGATTAGAATGTGGAACTTGCTACCCACAAGCAATGGTTGAATGAGTGACATTGATACATTCAAAGATTAGCTTGGTAAGTAGATGAGGAGAAAGGAATAGGATATGTTCATGTGATTCTTTGAAAAATGTAGATCATAAACATTGGCATATGCCTGTTGGGTTGAATAATCTGCATTTGCTCTGCAAAGTCTTTATGGTACTTCTGTGAGAAATTTGTAAGAAGGAGCATTGATCGACTGACTCTCTGTCAACCCATAGATCATCCAACAAAGGACAACACTGGACCTAAACCTGGGGACCAAAGTTGGATGGGTGGTTGTGGCGTCTCGAGCACCATATGGTTTAAATTTGTTATGAAAAGGGGAAAAAGCGGGTCTGCAAATATGGTTCTGGATTGGAGGGAGGCAGATTTTATTAAAATAGGGCAAGATCTGGCCAAAGCAAACTGGGAACAGCCATTTGTGGGAAACCTATAGCAAAACAGTGAGGGTGTGATCAAAAAGGAAATGGGAAAACTATAGGCCCAATATGTTCCCTGTAGGGTGAAATGTAAGTGCAGTAACCCCAGCCAACTCTGGATGTCTGGAAATACTCATGACTGGATCAGAAGGAAAAGTGTTTTTAGCAGGTACAGAGGGAGCAAATCAACAGAGGCCATCAGAATAACTGTCGAGAGTATGGTGTTGGGAAAGCACAGCAGGTCAGGCAGCATCCGAGGAGCAGGAAGGTCAACGTTTCGGGCAAAAGCCCTTCATCTGCAATAGGCCCCATGGCGGGGAGGAGGTGGTGGTGACTTAAAGCAATTAGAGAGGGTACATTTGAAAAAAGCACTAGTAGGTAAAATTGAGGAAAATCCAAAGCTATTTTCCAAGTGAACTAATTGGAAGAAGGTAACCAGGGAAAGAGTAGGGCCCACTAGGGACCAAGAGGGCAATTGTGCGCGCAGTCAGAGGTAGAGTGTTAAACAAGCACTTTACATTTGTCTCCACTTGGAAGATGGAGGGTGCAGGTACAGAATTCGGGAAGAGGGACTGAGGTTCTTGAGTAGTTTGACAGCGAGTGAAGAGGTATTGCTGGTTTTAGCAGGTTTGAAAGTGGACAAATCCTCCGAACCAGAAGAATTGTATTCTAGACTGTTGTGAAAGATGAAGGAGGACATTACAGGGGCTCCGACCTAAATTTTTAATTCCCCTCTGTCCACAGGCAAGATACCAGAGGACTGGAAGATAGATAATATGGCTCAATTTTTTCATCAAGGGTGATGGGGATAAATCAAGGGATTATTGATGAGTGGGTCTCCCATAGTGGTAGGGAAGCTATCGCAGAAAGTTCTGAAGGAGAGACTTAATTTCCAGTTGGGAGGGGCAAGCTTTGATCCAGGATAGTCAGCATGGATTTCAGAGGGCCAGCCTGTCGAACAAATTTGATTGATTTTTTTGAGGTAGTGATCAGGTGTGTCGATGAGGTTAGTGCAGTTATAAGACCATAAAACATAGGAAGAGAAATTAGGCCATTCAGCCCATTTGAGTCTGCTCTGCCATTCAATCATGACTGATATGTTTCTCATCCCCAATCTCCCGCTTTCTTCCTGTAACCCTTGATCCTATCTATCTCTGCCTCTACATCCTTCTGTGGCAATAAATTCCATAGATTCACCACTCTCTGCATGAAGAAGTTTCTCTTTATCTCCATTCTGAAAGGTCTTTCCTTTACTCTTAGGCTGTGTCCTCGGGTCCTGGTCTCTTCTAATGGAAACATCTTCCCAACATCAACTCTGTCCATGAGATTCTGTGCTCTGTAAGTTTCAATTAGATCCCCCCCTCATCCTTCCAAACTCCATCGTGTATAGATCCATGGGTCCTCAGACGTTCCTCATATGTTAAGCTTCTCATTCCTGGGACCATTCCTGTCCAGGGTAAGTACATCCTTCCTGAGACATGTGACCCAAAACTACTCCATATTCCAAATGTGGTCAGACCAGAGCCTTAGAGCCTTAGAAGTATACCCCTGCTTTTATATTCATGTCCTCTCAAATGCCATCATTGTATTTGCCTTCCTAACATTTGCCTTCTCTCAGGATTTACCTTGAGAGAATTCTTGACTAGAACTCTCTGGTCTCTTTGCAGTTCAGACTTCTGAATTTTCGCCCCATTTACAAAATAGTCCAGCCTCTCTTCTTTGTACCAAAGTGCATGATGGAGTTTATATGGATTTGAACAGAGAAGACCGGTTAATGGGGTAGTTAAGAAGGCAGAAAGGATGCTTGCCTTTATCAGTTATAGCATAAATTATCAGAGCAGAGAGGTCACATTGGAGCTGTACAAAACCGTTTGGTTAGGCCTCAGGTGGAGTACTGTGTGCAGTTGTGGTCACAATACTGTTGGAAGGACATGATTGTGTTGGAGAGAGTACAGAGGAGATTCACCAGGATTTTGCCGAGCATGGAACATTTCAACTATGGCTGGATAAACTCAGGTTGTTTTCTCTGGAGCAGGAAAGGTTGAGCAGTGACCTGATATACAAGATTGGATGAATGGAAAGCAGTTGTTCCCCTTAATCAAAAGGTCACTAACAAGGTGGTGTAGTTTTAAAGTGAAGGGCAGGAAGTTGAGGGGATTTGAGGAAAACCTTTTCACCCAGAGTGTGGTGGGGATCTGGAATGCACTGCCCAGTTAAGGCGAGGAACCTCATAACCTTTAAAAAGAATTTCGATGAGCATGGGAAGTGTCCCGACATTTAAGGCTGTGGGCTAATGTGGGAAAGGGGGATTAGCACAGTTAGTACGTTTTTGGCAGTACAGACTAGATGGGCCAAACAGCCTTCACTGTCCTGTGTGATTCGACAATCCTGCCTCTGAGTCAGAGGCTCAGGGTTTTATTGCTACTCCTGGCCTGGATGGTCAAGGAAGGTGCTTCCATCATGTGGTCAAACAGGTCAATCATCAACTTGTAAATCTTTCCAGCTCATGTCATTGGCAGGTAGTAAGAGTGAAAGAGATTCCTGCTCAGCCACGCAACTGAAAGAAAAGTTCAAGCCTCTGCCATCACTATCCGTAGCTGCAACCTGCAATGTAAAACTGTATGTTGCCACAGTAACTCAGACTCCGAGTGATTTGTAAATGTGTCACTACCACAAAATATAGAGGTGTAGGTAGTTGTTCAACTATCTATCAGTCGTTTTGACGTAACATTTCTGCTAGATGAAACCACCTTATGCTGCCCTGCATATGATTGTGTAGTTTGTGCTGTCCATGTAGCACCTTGGTCCTGGAGGAACACTGTCTCTCTTTTTTTTAACTGTTTTTGTATATGGTAGAAATGACAAAGCTACTCTTGACTTGCATAAAAACCTACTGCCTGGCTCACGTTCTCACTGTGAACGTCTTTATTAATCTTGCTCCTGAGGATGAATGCAGGTAATGTTTTCAGCTCTGTTTATCCATTGCTTGTAGACAACATGTCTCAAACTAATTGATGGGTTTCAATGAAACTTGGCACACAGCGTATGAAGCAGGGAAGAACTGATAAACTTTTGGTGAAGATGTGGAACAGACTTTTGAATTTTTTTGCAAAGGATCACTTAGCATTGGAAGATAGGATCTATTAACCTTTTAAAAAATGTTGATTGTTTTAGAATGTCATCCATTGTCTCAGCTGCTATGGAGCTGTTTGTCATGGTTGTCAGATTATGACCTAGATTTTGCTAACTCAGCAGCTTCCAAAAACTAAACCAGGGCATTCTGGTTTATATTGCTGAGTCCACACCGTGTACATTTAATCACTGTACCACCAATGGGGAAGTGGAAAAAGGACCAGTGAACTTAATGGACAGGAACAAAGTGTAAATTTTTAATTAGCCATTTTCATTAAAGGTTTTATTAATTTGAAGTAGTGTTTAAATTCTGTGCTCTAACCTGTCCAAATACTTTTGAGTTTTAAATTGTGCACATGCATGCGTATTGTACAGCATGTTGCATCACGTGATCCAAATGAAATTTAGTGATTGGCTAATCTTTTAGATAAGATTTGGAGGAGCCGGTGCTGGACTGTGGTGTACAAAGTTAGAAATCACACAACACCAGGTTATAGTCCAACAGGTTTATTTGGAAGCACGAGCTTTGAGAGCTCTGCTCCTTCATCAGGTGGTTGCGACATGAAAGAGCAGTGCTCTGAAAGCTAGTGCTTCGAAATAAACCTGTTGGACTATAACCTGGTGTTGTGTGATTTTTAACTTTGTAGCTCAGGCTTTCTTCATAATTGGAATTAGGAATTCCCCCTTTTGTCCTGTCCTCTCACTGTCCACTCATCTTTAGTTATCTATCTTTTTGTGTGACTCTGCCTTTATTTCTCTTTATCTCTGTTCCAGCACTCAACTGTGGTTTTCGCTTGTTTCCACATTTCTGCTTCTCACTCTCTCCCAACCTTAGTTTATCAGTGGCCTCACCTTCCCTTTGCCATTTCTTACCCTGTTTGTTCAGCCTTTGCGCAAGCTGTCCCCCTTTGCATCCCTTTCTTGTCACTTTAGAGCCGTATTTCTTGAAGTTATGTTCCTATTACTTCAAATGCCCAGTCTTGCCAAATACTCAGACCAGCATAAGGTTCCTTTTTGAATGGAGACTCTTAGATTAGTTGCACATTGAGTCACTGCCTAATGCAAAAAATGTTTTGGCAGTAAAGGAATCGATCTTTAACTCAGTCAATAAACTCAAACTCAATTCCTGGAGTGATTTGAGAGCTTTCAACCCTGAGTCTTTTTCTCTTCAACTCTAAACTGAAGTTTAATTTCTGTTTTGAATTATTTCAGAAACTTGACTTCAACATTCTTTGAAAGCAGGTTCGACTACAATGGTGTATTTCTCCTAATGGGGAGCCCACCTCAGAATAAATTACAGGTTTTAATTCCAGGAAAATGAATTGCTGCATTCCAGGACTCAGCAAAGACTTCTCCATGTCTGGCTGGATCTTTCAAACTCCTGTCCTGTCAATGTTCTTAGCAGTGTAGCAGGGAATTAAAATTTGATATCTTGTTTTGAGAAACTTGTTCTTTGGGTCTAGCAGCAGTTGCTCAGTGCATCTGCTAATTATCTGTGATTTTTTTTTGTGCCTGAAGCCTCATCTGTTAACCCTTCCTTGGCCGAACTCTGTATGTTGCAATGTACCCATTAATTTCTTTGAACAATGCCAACAGTTACTCTTGCTGGCCCATCTGAATACAGTGTGGTTAGAATTACATGGTTAAACCAAATGAGGATGTGCTGACTTTTACAGTGTGGCAATTCGATGGAAAAGGACAGACCAAATCTAAAAGTTGAAGCTCAAAATTGGAGGAACTTTGACGGTTTCAGGCAAGAAGTTTCAAAAGCTGATTGGGGGCAGGTGGAAAATGGGAAGCCTTAAGAAATGAGATAACGAAGTCCAGAGACAGTATATTCCTGTTAGGGTGAAAGGAAAGGCTGGTAGGTATAGGGAATGCTGGAAAACTAGAGAAATTGAGGGTTTGGTTAAGAAAAAGAAGGAAGCATATGTCAGGTATAGACAAGAGAGATCGAGCGAATTCTTACAGTAAAAAGGCAATAGGAGTATACTTGAGGGAAATCAGGAGGGCGAAAAAGGGGACATGAGATAGCTTTGGCAAATAGAGTTAAGGAGAATCCAAAGGGATTTTCATAAATACATTAAGGACAAAAGGGTAACTAGGGAGAGAATAGAGTCCCTCAAAGATCAGCAAGGCGGCCTGTGTATGGAGCTCCAGAGATGGGTGAGATACTAAACGAGTATTTTGCATCAGTGTTTACTGTGAAGAAGGATATGGAAGATATAGAATGGGGGGAAATAGATGGTGACATCTAGAAAAATCTCCATATTACAGATGAGGAGGTGCTGGATGTCTTGAAACACACAAAGGTGGATAAATCCCCAGAGTCTGATCAGATGTACCATAGATCTCTGTAGGAAGCGAGGGAAGTGATTGCTGGGCCCCTTGCTGAGATATTTATATCATCAGTAATCACTGATGAGGTGAGGTGCTGGAAGACTGGAGGTTGGCTAACATGGTGCCACTGTTTAAGAAAGGTGGTAAGGACAAGCCAGGGAACTATAGACCGGTGAGCCTGACATCGGTGGTGGGCAAGTTATTGGAGCGAATCCTAAGAGACAGGTTGTACATGTGTTTGGAAAAGCAAGGACTGATTAGGAATAGTCAACATGGCTTTGAGCCATAGGGAGAGGCTGAATAGGCTGATCCTTTTTTCCCTTGGGCATCTGAGGCTGAAGGGTGACCTTTATAGAAGTTTATAAAATCATGTGGGGCATGAATAGGATAAATAGACAAAGTATTTTCCCTGGGGTGCAGGAGTCCAGAACAATAGGGCATAGGTTTAGGGTGAGAGGGAAAGGATATAAAAGGGACTTCAGGGGAAACTTTTTCATGCAGAGGGTGGTACACGTATGGAATTAGCTGCCAGAGGAAGTGGTGAAGGCTGGTACAATTGCAACATTTAAAAGGCATCTGGATGGGTATATGAACAGGAAGTGTTTAGAGGGATATGGGCCAAGTGCTGGCAAATGGAACTAGATTAGGTTAGGCTATCTGCACGGCATGGACGAGTTGGACCAAAGGGTCTGTTTCCATGCATGTTCTCACCTTGGATGGTTTGCATTAACTTTAACTGGCTTTGCACATCTATTGATTGGAAAACATGGGTTATTTTAATGGCGTTGGTTAATGGATGGCAAAATATCATGGTGATTTGGTGATGGGGAGGAAAAGGGCACACAGCAGATGCCATTAAATAGTGAGGAAGACTGTGAATCTTGTTCTTTGCCTGTTCCACCTCGCGAGCACTTTCTCTCTTGCGCTCTCTTTCATGCACACATTTACACACATACACACACAGTCTTCTCAGTTCACTCTATTAGAGACTAAATAAGATTTAAAAATGGTTTATAATGCATCCATCCCTGCAATTATCTCTTCCTCAGTACCCATCCTTGAAAGACCTTGGTTAAAGAGATGGAAAATGTTTCTGGGAACCCTGTGCCATATGCAATACCGGGTGGAATTAAACTTGGGGGGGGGGGGAAAGGACAACAATTTTTTTTTGACAAAATCTAACCTAGCTGAGTTAATGGGCAAACCTCCAATGTTATTTCAGAATTCCAAGTAAACTTCAGAGTGAGAGGGGGAATGGGAAGGGAGTGGTTAAATACAAACATATCATTCTAATGCCAAAAATACGCTTAATCCATGGACACAAATTCCAATGCAGCAACACCCATTCTGAACTGGACTGGCTCTGACCTTTAAATAGACTGCTGGCAGCAGATCACAGGGACATTGCTTTTCTAACAAGTGATTTTTAACTTAATCTGACTAAAAATGTGTGAGCCAACAATATTACGAGGCGGTTGGATTCCTCTGTGTCCCAGCAACAGTAATCTGAGGCCACACACTGTATATTGATGAAATAAACCAGAATGCACATATCACTTTTTAAATTAAAAGCAGATCCCCAACAAAATAGGCATATTTACTGAACTGTAACTTTGAGCATTTCTGAAGAGGAATAACTAAAGAGGTGACACGGTGGCTCAGTGGTTAGCACTGCTGCCTCACAGCACCAGGGTCCCAGGTTCAATTCCAGTGTGTGGAGTTTGCACGTTCTCCTCGTGTCGGCTTGGGTTTCCTCCAGGTGCTCTGGTTTCCTCCCACAGTCCAAAGATGTGCAGGTTAGTGAATTGGCCATGCTAAATTGCCCATAGTGTTAAGAAATGGGTCTGGGTAGGTTACTCTTCGAGGGTCGGTGTGGACTGGTTGGGCCGAAGGGCCTGTTTCCACACTGTAGGAAATCTAATCTAATCAATCTCTGGCAGAGTGGATAAATGCACCTTATGGTATGATATTGAGCCATACGAAATGGTAAATTCCCATATGCTGCTGAATATTGAAGTGGATTGCACTTAAACCTTCGACGCACTAATGTTATGAAAAATGCTGCTGCTTTTCTTAATCCATTACTTTAGACTCTTTCTGCCACAGCAAGTGATATAATTCTGACACACTGTACTATATCCTTAATGTATCAGCTGGAAACACTGTGTGCTGTCACCATCTAAATCTTGAAGGGCAGATAGCACTTCCTCGTTCAGATGGATGCTGAAAATTTTACTTCTGTCCTAAATATTTTATTGAAAACCTAGTGAGGAAATGGCCTGTCTCTTTAAATACACAGCAGGTATAGTTTATAAAATCTTTGGAAAAGCAAGTCTGGAAATGAATTATTTTCATTGGTTATAGTCAAAAATATGTAAATGATCTGTTGAAATTGGAAAATCATGCAGTGAAACAGAAAAATGACAGTTGAAGGAGACCCATGAGAAAGTTGAAGAGAATATGAATGATGTCTTGTGTTAAACGTTTTGGTGCCAGCTCAGTCTTAAAGGAGAATGGTGCTTTAACACTGTTTTCAGTCATTTTAAGTGGAGAGCATGTCATAATTGCATCAATAGTTTATTGCTGTGTTTTTTAAAAAAATTATGGATCCAAAAGAAAGTAAATATCAAAACATATACAGTGCCCAAGAACAATTGTTCCCCAGCATTTTGGATTATTGGAAGGTAGATAGGTGACAAAGTTTAAAATATTTTGTGAGACCTCTAAACGTCTGCATTGGAAATGGATTACCCAATGGAGAGAATATCCAGTTATATAGATCATCAGCATCCAAGATCCCAACTCTCAGCTATGGCACTAGATTGCTTTCAATAACTGCATTCAGTGGCAACGGATAGGGAGAAAATTTACTTCGTGTCTCTTTTGCTGATATGTGAGTGAATGGAAGACAGGCCCTGGTTTGATTTTGGTGCCATTTTAATTAAATGCTTGCTGGTGGCTATTGAACACAAAACAATGGCTACTTTATTTAAGGGATGATGTAGAGGAGCTGGTGTTGGACAAAATTAAAAATCACACAACACCAGGTTATGGTCCAACACGCTTATTTGGAAGCACTAGCTTTCAGAATGCTGTTTCTTCTTCAGGCACCTGATTGTGATTTTTAACTTTATTTAAGGGAGTAATAAAGGTTAGTAACCAGCAGCATTAACAGAGAATGGGCTAAGACTGGAGGAAAAAACAGTGTTCAGTAGTACATGCAGTCAGGATTCCATAACGAGTTGCTTTGGAGAGTTCTGTAAAATATTCTAATTTATGTACAAAATTTTTGGCCATGAAATATTATTCTGTGGAATTGGGAATGGTGTCATCTTCTTGTAAGCTTAAAATGGAACTGTGTACACATATGGAAGTAGTTAACAAGGCAGTCAGCAATGCTGTTTTTTCTGTGTGGTCACACTCTGGAGAGGGTTGTGGTTTCAGCTTTGAGATAGCCATCTCTAGAAGGGCTATCTGCAAGACTCTGAAAACCAATGATTGAAAGAGATATGAAGGTTTGCAGTTGGGATTTGTGTATGGCAGAGTGTCAAGGTCAAGGGCCAAAATCTCTGAGTCAAGGGAAGACAGCTGGTGCCTTGCAACATTGGAAACATTAGCTTTGCCTTCAAAGCCCCTTTCATTGGTCGAGCAGATGTGAAATCCTTTTACTTGCTAGCTTAGAAATGTGTTTCTGATGCATCACATTGTTCCCTGTTGTGGGCGCTCAGTCTGTGAAATGGCTAATGCTTTTTCCATTTGATTTCTTACTGGTGCTGGTTGAAGGGTGCCATTGCATTGGGGAGGCATTAATGAAGGAGAAAACAGTTAATGAGTCATAGCGATATAGAGCATGGAAACAGACTGTTTGGTCCAACCCATCCACGCTGACCAGATATCCTAAATTAATCTGGTCCCATTTGCCAGCACGCGGCCCATGTCCCTCCAAACCCTTCCTATTCATATACCCACCCAGATGCCTTTTAAATGTTATAACTGTACTAGCCTCCAACACTCCCTCTAGCAACTCATTCCATTCACGCATCACCCTCTGTGAAAAGGCTGTCCCTTAGATCCCTTTGAAATCTTTTCCCTCTGACCTCAAACCTCTGCCCTCTAGTTTTACTCTGAGGGGAAAAGACTTTGGCTATTCACTCTATTTATGTCCCCTCATGATTTTATAACCCGCTATAAGGTCACCCCTTAGCCTCCGATGCTCCAGGGAAAGCAGCCCCAGCCTATTCTGCTTCTCACTGTAGCTCAAATCCTCCAACCTGGGCAACATCCTTGTAAATCTTTGCTGCATTCTTTCAAGTTTCACAACATCTTTCCTGTAGCAGGGAGGCCAGAATTGAACACAGTATTCCAAAGGTGGCCTAACCAACTTCCTTTACAATTGCAACGTGACTTCCCAACTCCTATACTCAATGCTCTGACAAATAAAGGCCAGTGTACCAAAGGCCTCCTTCAGTATCCTATGTATCTGTGACTCCACCTTCAAGGAACTATGAGCCTGCACTCCAAGATCTCTTTGTTCAGCAACACTCCCCAGGACCTTACTAATAAGTGAATAAGTCCTGATTTCCAAGATGCAGCACCTCACATTTATTTAAATTAAACACCGTCTGCCACTCCTTGGCCCACTGACCCATCTGATCAAGATCCCATTGTACTCTTCTTTGCTGTCCACTACATCACCAATTTTGGTGTTATCTGCAAACTTTCTAACCATTCGTTCTATATTCATATCCAAATCATTTATATAAATGACAAAAAGCAGTGGACCCAGGGCCGATCTTTGTGGCACACTGGTCACAGGCCTCCAGTCTGAAAGGCAATCCTTCATCCCACCACCCTCCGTCTCCTACCTTCAAGCCAATTTTTTTATTCAGTGACTAGCTCCCTGTGGATTCCATGTGATCTAACCTTGCTAACAAGCCTACCATGTGGAGCCTTGTCGAAAGCCTTGCTGATGTCCATATTGAGAACATCCACTGCTCTACCTTCATCAACCTTCTTGTCACTTGTCAAAAAAACTCAATCAAATTTGTGAGACATGATTTCCCATCTACAAAGTCATGTTGACTATCCCTAATCAATCCTTGTCTTTCCAAATATATTTCAATCCTGTCCAAAAACTTAACCAGCACCAATATCAGGCTCACCAATCTATAGTTCCCTCGCTTTCTCTTACCACCTTTCTGAAATAATGGCATCGCATTAGCCATCCTCCTATCTCCAATTTTCTGACTGTTCATCCATGGCAATAGAGTTTATCATAATTGCAGCAGGACTCAGGGAGAGGTGATACAGAGCCAATGACCTTGCAATACGTCATTCCCTATTGTTGTGTAGTGATGTCTTCCAGGCCTCACAAGGAAAGCTGAAGCCTTCCATAGAAAGAACCCACATGAGCCCACACAAATGATGGCGCACCCCTGTGGTTGTCACTGTGGATGACTCTGGGTGAAGCAATTTTTTTATCGCTCCCTGTTAATCTCCTGCCTGGAACATATAGATAGTGGAGTTTAAGTAAGGCTTAGCTGTTAAATTTAAGTAGTTCTTGATCTATTGTGGCTTGCCAATGAAGATTCATCCTGTTAGTTAGAAGGATCAATTTCAAAGTCTTTTCCAAGATTGGAAAAAATGTTTGCTTACCATCCTACACCTAATTCTCTTCCTTCATGTCAATTCAATGTTCTCCCCTTTCCAGAATGGTTAACAAAGCTAAGAACGTGGAATTGAGCATGCACAAGTAATTCTGTGATTGAAAAGGGAGTTCATTGACCTACTGGATAAATGGACAACCTACCTTCCCATTGAGACACGGACAACAGCATTGTCCCAGGATTGAATCTACTGAGTCAGCTGATCTTAGCTGAGGCTGGCAATGGCTTCAGTGCCCGGCCTCTGATCAACACTGTGGGAAAGATGTGTGAGAGCTTTGGGTGGGTCTAGATTGGGTTTGACTAAGATGGCTCCAAATTAAATATTCTGTTCGATTCATTGGGAGACATAAAGAAGAAAAGAAGGAAATAACTTCCAGCAGGATTACAAGTAGACACCATCAGGATAGGAGTAAAGTATTGATTTAAGATGTGCTGCTAAAACAGGTCTTCACTTACCGCCAGTTCGTGAAATGTTAGTGAGACTGCTTCGGCTCTATTGTACCATGCTGTTGCCATAGAGTCAGGAGGGCCTTACCATTTCTGTTTGCCATCCCCAGAACATGCAAAGTCCTTGATGTATTGTCATTTGTTTGGTGATGATAGAAAGGAAAAGACTCAGTTCCTCTCTGAAATCTTCTGGACTCTGCACCTAAGACAAATATTTGCTGTCTGTTTCTGTTCTGCCGAACAAAGATTGTAATGTTTGCTCTGACTGTGAATTCTGACACATTAGCAACCCAACCTTCCCCTTTAACAACACTGAGAAGCTTTAATTTCAACATGATTAATTCAAATGTTAGTGCTGGGCGGGGGCGGGGGGGGGGCATAAATCCAATGATTTCTAAAAACCATGGATTGCTTATACAAAACCAATTCATTTTATGGTATGAATTAATGAGAAAATGTTTGTTGTCTTAATTTCACCCAGTGAAACTCACCAAATTGGTAATTTGTGATTGAAAAGCTGAAAGCTTACTATTGCCTATTATCCATAGATTTCAAATTTTAGGAATAAAATCACAATGAAGAGTAAACAAACAAAACTCCCATTTGAGTCCCCATTTCTGCGATTAGAAAACTCTGGGTGGAATCTTAGCAAGCCCAGAATAACATTGATTGTGACAAAGAAATCTGGAAGAATTATGTGTGACGTCCAGGACGATGTTGGGAGCAATGAGTTGCATTTTTGAATAGAATTCCACGAGTTGATAAAATTCTGACTAGGGTGTGGCAAGAGAACTGCTTTTTGGAGCATACTGGCACCCTTTTTGTTGTAAAGTACATCTACAAGGACATTTTCCTTGCAGGGACAAGCACCTGACTCACCAACAGACCCGGCAGCATCTTAGGGCTTCTCTCTCTCTTTCTCTCTCCCTCTCCCTCTCCTTCTCTCTCTTTCCCCTAATGCTCACTCACTTTGGGTCTGGATGCTGCCAGCTACTCTGCCTTGCCCTGCCTGACTTTTAGCTGACGCAGTGTCAGGCAACTTGTCACAATTTGTAAGTGGTTACAATCCACCAAATGGATCATGCTACGTCAGTGTTATACCTGTATCATGTGCTAGAGCTTAAGTGGTAGGCAAATTGCATTTGCATCAACCAAATGGCCATGTCTCAAAGTTACAGGAAGCTGTGGTGTTTGTAGTCATGTGATAGGCTGGGCATCCCAGTACCATAGGTCAAGGACAGTCTTCAGTATCAGTCCAGGGGCTTGGGAATGATTGGCCACCTTGGTTGGTCAGGGCCATACCCTCATTATGTTAGGTGTGGAGCAGAATGCTGGGCATCCCACCATCTTCTTGGCTGTTTCTATCCTATTACTGGCCATTTTGCCTTGCACTGAGACAGAGAGGGATTGAGTGAGATGAAAGTGGGTAGTTTAGTCATTACTGCTGGTGTTGGTGGGGGGGTGAAATGGCCCGAGTGAGGGAATAGGCAGCGCAGAGGACACAGTGTTAGTGTTCTGAGGTGTTGGAAGGGGAGGCAATGATAAGAGTAATTGGAGAACTTGTTGTATGCATTAATAAGAACGGTAAAGCCTTGTGGAAGGTGTGTGCATTAGTAGAGATGGATTGAGTGTGAGATAGTACAAAAAAGATGGCAAAGTGGAGAAGTTCTTTGAGCATCCTAACGTGCTGGGCATTCCTCCAGATCACTGACACTGCACTGGCTCAAGTGGGGACCTCAACTGTCCTCGGATGCTGCCTGAATTGCTGTGCTCTTCCAGCACCACTAATCCAGAATCTGGGTGGCAAGGCCTGGTTTTGACTCGTAATGCTAGTCTGCTCCTCCCACCACCTCTGCACATCCTATCCCAAATGTCATATACTGTACAGTGTGGCCCCTGGCTGATGGTGCTTGTCCAGGTGTGCCACAGCCCTTTAAAGAAAGATGGCACTGGCGTCAAGGATGCCAGTCTATTCTGACCTGTCCTGGCAGTGGTGAGTCCTTCTGACTATGTGAGTGGTGGAATCAGACTAACATTGGATGAGAGGCATGCTGGTGGTTGTTTTGATGATCATGCAAGAAAACTTGCTCGGCCTTGTAGAGAGAAACTTAAGAAAAATGAAATGTAGCCAATAAGCAGTAAGATTCAGCCCATCATCTTTGGATCGGGAGAGTATGGAATTGAGTAGAAAGTTCTGGAATGAATGGCCATTGTTTTGTGGTAGAAAAACAGGAGGCTAGAAGAACACAGCAAGCCAGGCAGCATCAGGAAGGGGAGAAGTTGCAGGTGCAACCCTTCAGATCTTCGTCTGTAATGTTATTTCACAACCCCCCTCCAATTTTGTGGAACAACATGGTTTGTTTGGAAAAGGCTCTAGTTATTTCTCTCAGTACAGTGTGCTTTACACATGTTCCTAGTATTTTTGAGATGCTGTAGGGTGTTCGGTAACAACTAGTTAAAGTTGTGTCTTGTGTTTAAGCAAATGAGACAGATGCCTTTGCAGGAGTTGATAGGCTGCTTTGATCTTGTGTAGGCAACTGGAAGCGTGAAATGGTTGTTTCAAGATATCTTGAATCAAATTCCTTCCCTGCTAACAATGAAGAGAAGAGTTACTTTCTGAATATTTGAGGAGTGATTTATTAAAATTTAGTCAGTAATGACTCACCCCAGAACTATGAAGTATCAATACGCATCTATCAAAATGTCTACAGAACACTATCGTAAAATCAACAGCAGCAATTGACTGCCTTCTTAGGCAAAGAGAGAAAGATCATATAGTCAACAGCCTGTTATCACATTTGATAAGGTCTACACCAGGTGTAAGGTTGAAATGGCTTATCAGAATCTGACCTTGGCCAAAATTCCTATGATTTCATGTCAATGTTTCTTAAAAAGAGTCATACTAGATTTGAAATGTTAACTGTTTCTCTGTTTACAGATGCTGCCAGACTTGCTGAGTTTCTCCAACACTTTCTTCCCACTTTTCTAATTTGGTTCCTACCAAGTCCCTTATTGTTGCTGTTGATGGAAGAGCTCTTGTACTCTGGAATTCCCTTCCTAAATCTCACCCTTTTTAAAAAATTTCTACTGATCTTCAAAAGCTTTCTCCTAAACCAAACCTCCAACTCTTCTAATTCTTCCTTCATGTACAATTCTCCCATGAGGTGACTTGGAATGTTTTACACTCAAACTGCCTTTCAAAGAGAAGCTTGGTATTAATCATAATATATTGCTGGAATATAACATTTTTGTATAGGATAACTGTGTGGGTGGGGCTGGAATCCCTTCAACAGATCCTTTTAGTTTAGCTAAATTTGTTGCTGACTTTCCTTGTGCAGCATTTTCAGTGAATAATCTCAGCGCAGTGACTGGTCTCACTGCACATCTCACATAATACACAGTGAAGAATTCCCCACTTCATTAATGTTTATTGTTTCAAAACAAACATTGTAAACCTTGTCACATAATTTATCTACTGAAAAGATTTAGTGCAGGATCAATCACCTCATTTTATTCTGTTGGATTTTCCATGCTTTAGTACTTTTCACAATTTGTTCAACTGTGTTGTAACTGGAAGTTTTGTTATTTTTCAGTCACCAATTTGTAAGGATTTATCTATCTTTACATGCTTTTTGTTTTTCTCTCCTGTGTTATCTTTTTATTCCCTCACCCCTCTGCCTCTGATGTGACTGAAGCTTTAGTTTTCTGCAATCCATGGAATGTTGATGCCTGTCAAACTCCTCACTTGGGAAAATTGAACTGAAGCATATGGTGGATGGGGGGGTGGGTTTGTCTGAAACGGATGATGGCAAATGTCTGGCATCTTGATGAGAACTGCACTGTTTATCAGATTTAAGATAAGATGTATACTGTTAGGTTGTAACTTGTTTGCATTATCAGTGGCAGAATAATCATGTTAGCTATTTGTACACCAAGTACATATCGTGAATGTCGAATATAGCCCTCCTTTATCAACTTCAGTTTGATTTAAAACTTTAAAGGGATGATTGTATATCATAGAAAAATGTCCCAAGTAATTTTCTGTATCCCTCATGATCTCCCTTCCGTAGCTGTTTAAAGAATCTTCTGGCTAAGTGGTGGCTGTGCAGGAGCTACACAAGCGGAATGTTCCGTCTTTATTCAACCTGGGCCAAGTCCCAGGGGAGGAATTTTGGATTTCTAATATCCTAATATCTGCATCTGTGTGGAATTTTGATTTGTTAGAACCAGATGAGGAGGTATCATGACCCCTCTTTTTCTATTAGCACTCTCTGGGTCAGTCAAATGAATAGTTATCTTTCTCTTTTTTGCATGTTACATGTTAATTAATTTGTCTTAAGCAGATCAAAAATGAAGGAGAGCCAAGTCCAAAGTTCTCTTGAATGAAGGAGAGTGGCATACTAACACCGAATACTCCAAAAGAAAAATCAAATACAACCTCAAACACAGTTAAAAATCACACAACACCAGGTTATAGTCCAACAGGTTTAATTGGAAGCACACTGCTTTCGGAGCAACGCTCCTTCATCCGGATCACCTGACGAAGGAGCGTCGCTCCGAAAGCTAGTGTGCTTCCAATTAAACCTGTTGGACTATAACCTGGTGTTGTGTGATTTTTAACTTTGTACACCCCAGTTCAACACCGGCATCTCCAAATCATGATTCGGAGATGAATGAATTTATGTAAAACTCTGTTATCTCACTTTTTAGGTTGGAATCAATCTAAACATCAGGTCATAGACAGAGAACACAGGGGGCTAACACCTTCAACATATTGTCTAGCTATCACCATTGTTAACAGCTAACCCGAGAATGCAACTTTTAAAAAAAAGGGTTTTGTGATTTACACATGAAAGAAGTGAAACTATCACTGTATTCTAACAGATGAAAGGCTTAACAGACAATCAATTCTTCAATGTGTAATTTCAGTTACATCACACTGCAAATTTTTGCTATAAATTCTGTGTTACGATCAAGCCCTCCACAATCACCTGATGAAGGAGCGACGCTCCGAAATCTAGTGGGCTTCCAATTAAACCTGTTGGACTATAACCTGGTGTTGTGTGATTTTTAACTTTGTATCTCCAAATCATAACCTCAAACACAGCAGAGACAAGAACTACAATTGCAGTTACTTTTGGTTTAGGAGTCTTTTTAGTTGTGAGAATGAACATACGCAAGTCTAACTGTTCTATTTCTTTAGCAGTGGTGAAGTTTCCAGATCTTGAGTTGCTGCTCCATGATGAGTTATCAGAGCTGCTTGATTAATTGATGTTGGTATCTGTGATTACAGTCAGAAGTCACATGACACGAGGCTACCGTCCAACCAGTTTATTTGAAATCACAAGCTTTTGGAGCATGGCTGATGAAGGAGCTGCGCTCAAATAAACCTGTTGGACTATAACTTGACTTGTGACTTTATCCATCCCAGTCCAACACTGGCAGCTCCCCATCTGTCATTAGAGAGAGAGAGAAGAGCTTCCAGATTCCTTGCTGTTCCCCATTCATATTACTGTTTCTTACCTTTTTTATTCAATGACTGCTGTTGATATACCACTCCTTTCTGGGTACGGTGTCTGTGTCATTAATAGTTGTAGGCATTTTTTTCATCTCAATTTGTTCAGATATCATGCAAATGCAAGTAAAACAAGAGATGTAAATTTCTTGATGCCTCTTTGAGTTCCAATGCTACTTGATTTAAAATATTAATTCCAAGGCAGCTTACTAGGTTTATATATTTCATCTGGGTTGCTTGAGCTTATCAAGTGAACACAGCATCTAATTTAGGTTATGATTTTGAGTTGCCGGTGTTGGACTAGGATGTACAAAGTTAAAAATCGCCCAACACCAGGTTATAGTCCAACAGGTTTAATTGGAAGCACTAGCTTTCGGAGCGTCGCTCCTTCATCAGGTGGTTGTGGAGGACACAATTGTTAAGACACACAATTTATAGCAAAAGTTTACAGTGTGATGTAACTGAAATTATACATTGACAAATACCTTGATTGCTTGTTGAGTCTTTTCATCTGTTTGAATACCATGATAGTTTCACTTCTTTTATATTGTAAATCACAAAACTTTTTTTTTAAAAGTTACATTCTCAGGTTAACTGTAACAATTGGTGTTAGCCAACATCTTATCTGGCTAACAGATGAGAAATAGAAGCTGTGGTAAAATATTGATAGCAGAATCATCAAAGACAAGCAAACATGTAGCTGCACTTTTGTCTCCTGCTGAACCATCTGCTACCAGTGATAGTGAACATGTATGGTCGCTAAAGGAGGTCAAGCTTGTAAATGGTTGACCATTATGAAGAAGAATGAATGAATGCTTTCCTACTTTTCTGCTCTCCAATCCTGGAGGTACTAGCTGTGGCTGATATTTGTCTCCATATTTTGTGTTCTACATCTGAGTATGGATAGTTTTATTGCAGGATTGTGGAATCACAAGCAAATTTCTCATGAAGGTTATTTGGTTGATTCAATGACCCTAATTTCCCTTTATTTAGAAACCTCAATATCGTAGTATAATCTCATGAGCTTTGACAGGAGCAGCATAAGAGAAAATTTCACAAGCAAATAGTGGGACAGATAACAAAAAACCTGGTCAAAGAGAGGCTTTAAGGAACAATTTAGAGAGAGAGAAAAAAGAAAAGGGTATATAATTTAGGTTTAGGGAGGGAGTACCAGACATTAAGCCTTTTGCTGCTGAAGGCACAGCAAAAAGATATGCCCTTGTAACACGTGGCTATTTGTTCCCTGAACTGCCATGGGAGGTCCACTGAATTTCGGTGGAATCCTGCCTACTGCAACCAAGTTCACACTTGCTTAATAAATTTCGATGTTACCATTACCGTAGTAGGCATGCATCAAATTGTCCTAATTTCCAATAAAAGTGCTATGTTCGTGGAAAGTCAGTCATATCTAGATGTCTTGCAGGAATAGAGGAAACAGTAATGCTCTAGGTCAAGTGCTTCAGGTAACACCCGTGTACCAGGTTGAGATTCTTTGAACAGTAATTGTTGAGCTTAAGTCCTCAAATACACATAATAAAAACAGTCACAGAAATTGATGTTCTTAATCAAGAAGCTGAAAAGTTGTACTCAAAGAATAAGAAAAACAGCACATGGGAAATGAGAGTAATAAGGCTGAAGATATATAATTGCCATGTCCACAGTAGAAAGTAAAATCAGAGATTCATGACTTAGTTTCGTCATTGATACATCTGCAGCAGTGTCTGTTATCCCTGAATGAGAATGCAGGAAATCCCTAAGTCACATTACCTTAGGCAAAACTGGTATAAGACTGATGAGTTGTCCTAACGTTATTGAAGCTGTTGTCAGGATGGAGTATGATTGTATCTTTTTACTTGCCATTGTTAATAATTGGAGGGAAGAATGTCTGTCTTCCAAAGGGAAGGAATTGGCTTAAGAGGCCAGGGTTTAACTTGAGTGATTTTGCATTTGCATTAGTGATGAGTAAACATGTGTCTGACATTGTGCGCTCTCAGCAATTCCTCAAAGTGGACTTTCAGTAAGGAGGATCAAATAAAATTTGGCATCACAAGGCTGAAGAAAGGATGATGCCAAGCCAACATTTTGTCAGGCTAGGTCAGTGCCTCTTGCCGAGTTAGAAGTAGTAACTACAGAGCTGAGGAGATTAGAAAGAAAAACCATGGCAAATAGCAAACTTGGTGCCTCCCAAAAGCCTCTTCTGTCCACAAACCATAAGGATTGCAATACAGTAGTTTCCACTTGCCTGAATAGGCGCAGCTCCTAAAACACTCAAAGCTCAAAACCATCCAGGGCAAAGCAGCTGCCTTTTGAACTGTATTGCTGTTCTTTCATTGCCACTGGGTCAATATTCTGGAATCTGTTCCTGACAGAACTGTGGGTGTACTTACACCACATGGACTGCAGTGGTTCAAGATGATGTAAGATGGAGGTGCCGGTGTTGGACGGGGATGGATAAAGTTATTCAAGAAGGCAGTTTGCCATTGCCTTCTCAAAGGCAATTAGGGATGGGAGATAAATCTTGACTTAGCCAAACCTATCCACACCCTATGAACAAATACGGAAAACAAATGGAAGTGAAGAGCAGTGATGGAGTTGCATCGATTGAGGTAGTTCAGAATGCAGAATGACAAATTCCCATTGCCTGGTCATGCAGTTTATTTTCTAATCTAATGGAATAGTATTCAATAAGAGATTTGTCAAATGCATATTCACACTTGAGAGCAAATAACTGCTTACCATCCATATATTGTAAAGATTTTACCAGTACAAACAGGTACTAAGTGGGATGAAAGGAGTGTGCTGTTTTGCAGGTGACTTTCCCATTGGCATTCGGACACAGAGTACAAGATCAGTTTGAAGAAAGCCCTGTATCAACTACTTGATTATGGCATCAAAAGTAAAAAGCACAAGTGTTGCTTTGTAGTATCATTGGCAATGCACTTCAATCAATAAATAGATAAGGAGAGTGGGCACCCACTGCAGAAAAAATTTGAATAGATTTTGAAAATACAGAGACCACAAAACAAAAAGAAACATCCATAGAGAATACTGTATTATTCAATGCTCAGCCCTAACTTAGCGAATGCATTTGTTCACTGCAGCAGGTTTCCAAAGTTGGAAATGATTGGGAGTGGTCTGTGTGGTGTCAGAAGGCATTTGAAATCAATCAAGATGCTCTTTTGATCCACTATGACCCAAAGAAATACTTGAGATTTTGGGAAGATCTCACCATTTATCCACTTGCTACAGCTATGGATCAACACAAGTACTGTTCCCTCCCAAGAAAGGGACCTGCACTTCTTCCCATGGTTTTGTGATGTTTGACTTTAGAATGAAAGTAACATTGGTTGTCTCCATTTGAGACACACTTCACGGAAGGGTGGGAAATTACCAAGACTCTTAAAGTTTGGAAGAGTTGGTTTGAAAGTGGAAATCTTGACAAAAGTAGAGCGCGCTAAAATTCTTACAAATTCCTCTTTGGGGTCCAAAATAGAAGTCAGAAGGAAAGTGAAAGTTATAAGGAAATTGGAAATTTGCTGGTATACTGACTCCATAAGCAGCAAGAAGTAAATCAGCATATTTGTTTCAGATAAATCAAGATCACAATCCCAACCACTAAGTGAAGCTGATGGTCAAAAATTCAGGGTAGATGCAGTCAGAGATCAGAGACAATGGTAATGAAGAAGATACACAAAAAGAGCGAGAAACCAGCTAGGCGAATTGAAAATATTGCATTCATGAAGGAAGAATAAAACTTTGACTTTTATTTCTTCTGAAATTATATTTTTGTTCAACATTTGATGGAGTTAAAGAGAAATTTCTTTAACATGTAAATCACTATGGTAATTTCAGTCAGATATATTTTGAATGTTTTTAGCTGTGATTACAGTAGCAACATAAGTACAACCAACTGATACATTTCAGGTATTCTTTATATTAGTTTAGTCATGTTGTATTTTAATAAATTGTTGCTTATATCATTTTACATGTTAATTAATTATTTTTATTTTAAATGCGGAAGCAGTGTAAATCAAAGATCTGTCTGCTGCTGCCTTTGTTTGGGAGGTATAAGTAAACTTAATTCAATAATGATGTCAGCTGTTAAGCACATTCAGTGCAAGACACAACTACTGTTTTATGTCAATTTAATATATTTTAACTCTTTACATGAAGCATATTTTATTAGTCACTAGCTAATTTCATACTAGCTTGAACCTGAGTTCTCTCCAATAGGAAGTAAGAATAGGACATTTAGAAAATCAAAACACAATCAATCAAAGTTTGCACGTTACATCTTAGAAGAACCTCAGTAAATCATAAAATATGGTTTACCTGCATAAAACCATGATGGATAATGGAGATTATGTATCTGTAGTATATTTGGATTTGTGGAAGGCATTTGAGAAGGTGCCTTGTAAAAGACTAAAGCAAGATTACATGGGGTTAGCAGTAATTTGTGCTTGGAGAGAGGATTGGTGCAGCAACTGAAAGCAGAAAATTGGGATAAATGGGCCTTATTCTGGTTGGCAAGATGTAACTGGTAGGATTCCATTAGGTTGTGTCCTCAGGGACTCAGCTATTTACAATTGATATGTATGACTTGGATATAGGGGTAGAAGGTATTAACATAGATAGGACAGCAAGTTGCAATAAAGAGAAAATAAATTTACAAGTGTATCCGCAAAGTTTAAAGAGTGGGCCAAAATCTGGCAGATGGAGTTTAATTTTGGATAACTGAGGTTATCCATTTTTGTTTGGAAGACTAGAACAGTAACCTATCTAAACGGAGGGAAATTTCAGAGTTTTTTTGCACAGAGATCTGGATATCCTCCTGCATGAATCACAGAAAACTAGTGTCCAGGTACAGCAGTTAGTATGGGAGACAAATGGCATTTCGGCATTTATTACTAAAGGGATAGAGTACAAAAGTAGTGAAGTGGTGCTGCAACTATGCAAGGCCTTAGTGAGATTGCATTTGGGATATTGCATACAGTTTTGGTTCTCTTCCTTGAGGAAAGATGTAGTTGCATTAGAGGCAGTTCAAAGGAAGTTCACTCAACTGTTTGTAGAGGTGAGGGGCTTGTCTAAAGAGAGATTGAGAAGTTTAGGCCAATACTGCCTGGAGTTTAAAAGAATTGGAGGGGATCTAATTTGAGGTACAGTAAATCCTGTGTCTGTAAAATCACAAATCGCAAATTTGTTTTCCATGCATCTCCAAATCAAAAAAAAGTAGCAACAAAAGTCAAATTCTGCAGGCAAAAATTGCCTATCGTGATTTTTAACCAATTTTTAACTCGTGACTTTCATAATTTGCAGAGGTTCTCAGGTATTGAATCTTCTTGGATATGAAGGAATTACTGTAAACAAAATTCCATAGGGATTGACAAAGTAGACAGAGGATGTTTTCTCTTGTTTCTCCATCTATTGTCCCACAAGAAGAAACAATGATAAGTAATAGTTTGGGGCTGTGGAGTAGCAGATTTAAAACAGGTGAGAAGTTACTCCTCAAATGCTCATGAGTCTGTGGAATTCACTACCCTAGAGTATGGTTGATGTTGGGACATTGAGTAAATTTGAGGAGATAGATTGATTTTAAAAAAAAAATTAGTAGCGTTTTGAAGAATTATAGGGATCGGGCAAGCAAGTGGAGTTGAGGCCGAGGTGAAATCAGCCATGATCATATTGAATGGTGGAACAGGCTGGAGAGGCAGAATGGCCTACTCCTGCTCCAAGTTCTTAAGTTGTTATATGTGGCTTAACACAGTTTCTTGGATTTACTTTTTTCCCATGCCATTAACGACCTACAAACCTCCACAGTTACCTTTCAGGCACTTTATTTATTACTATTGCAAATTCCAGATTTCTCCCTCTTTTCTCCACAACTAACATGAAGAACCACCTTGTGGCATTTCCTTTATTGTCTGCTCCCTTCCTTAGGCTTAGAATTATGTTGTATTCACTGTGCCGTCTCTCCAGAATATTTAGAGTTTCTTTAGTTTACTTTGTCTTGTGTTCCAACATACAGCTTAAAATTGCATTTGGTTTTGTTAATCACTACACTACATTGGATGAACATACTAAATGTTGAGTTTCATTCAGCAGCACATTTAGCAGATTAAAGATCCATTGAGCAGTTAGTGTAAAAGAATACGATTTCTGGAAATAAAGAGAATATCGTGAACAAACTCTGAATACCACAGTGAAGAGAAAAGCAATACGTTTATGCTATATTGTTTAGGAATGTTAAGTAATGTAAATTTAAATAAATTTAATGAAAGAATATGCCTCTGTCAATGAATAGAAAAGGAGGAAGAAAGGTTGGGGGAGGGGTGTGGTTGGCAGTGGGACCCCACAATACAAATCCTCTCGTGAAGCTTTGTGCAAGTTGAGCTCTGTAGGTTTTCAGAGGCTCCACTCACCTCACAAAATGGGCTTTGAGCTGGCCCTGCTACACTGACAGCATGAGGCCCATTGAAAGAGATCTGAATGTTGACAGCTGAAGACTGGTTTGCTGAGCTGGTTGCCAGGCTTGGCAGAGCTTCCCACTGCTCTATTGTGCCGCTGTACAGGGAAGACTGCTAGGCCGAAGAAAGCAATGCCAAGTCACATGCTTTTGTTTCAAGCTCTGATTAACTTTTTTTTGCATTTGGATGCTTTGTGGTTTTACTTTACTTTAGTATTTCCCCCCATCTCTGTTGCTGCCCCCACTTCCCGAACTCCTCTTACTAATTCTTATCCAGTGTCTCAGGGACTGGAGAATGGGGAGTCGAAATATAAAAATTTACAAGAGTCCTCAATCAAATATTTATGAATAAGTTGAATGTGTATTTGATAATGTCAACATTTTTTAAAATATTCATTCTGTATGCTGCTTTTAAATATTTCACATAGACATTGACCTTAAAATAATGACCTCTGCATGCCAGAAGAATGCTTTGAGGACTTTTTTCAGAGCATATAATAGAAGTGGCAAAGCATCCCCAGCTACTATAGCAAACCAGAAAATCATTGGCTGTGTGCTTGTCGTTTTCTGATATTTTGCTGGCGGTTACCAAGGTGCACTGTGCCAGTATGTGTTCAGAAAATAACTGGCTCTGAAATCTTGACTTTGTGTGCTATGATGTCTGTGACAATCCATAATTATTTCATCACAAGTTCAGATTCCTGTCTTTGACTTTGGATCCTCTATCCCCATCTTCAAATTTTTTTTCTGCCTTTTCTGTTGCGGGTGAATTATGTGGTTCCCTGTGTTGCTTGGTAATTGCTAGAACAATATCATTCTTAGACGTTGGGGCGGGGCAAATCTTTGACCTTGATATGTTTGTTTAATGGTTACATTATACATAGAATTAAAGATTCGTGCAATTATATAACACCTTTCATGAGCTTAGGACAGTTGAAAGTGCTTTATAGCGAATACATTACTTTGAAATTAGTCACCTTTGAAATTCAAAAGACATGGAATTTTTACATCCATCTGAGGGGACAAACAGGCCTCTATTTAATTTCTCATTTGAAAGATGGCACCGCTCAAATGCACAGCGATGACAGCTTAATTTTGAGCGTCAGTCTCTAGTATGGAAATAACACCACAAATTTTGAGGTGTGTCATGATTGTAATGTGATCAGCCAGCTGGATGATATAGAGTGGGTTTCCTGATTGGACCAGATTAACAGCCCTAACCAGGGAGCCCTGGCTGACAGATAAAAAGGAAGTGTCAGAAATGCTGGCATTCTGAAAACTGACTCTGAAGAGGCAGTATAAAGGACTGTTCATGTGTAAATAAGAGGTGACTTGGTGACAGGAATACCGGCCTCTGTGGAGTTATTTCAAGGTGAGAATGAGAGCAATGTCTGAAGGCCAAAGAGACAGGGGAACAGGAGAATCAAGACTTATGTTCCAGTGCAGTGCTGCGAGATGTTGTCTTTCAGATGAGATGTTAAACTGAGGCCCATCGTCTCCCTCATTTGGACCCACAATTCTGAAAAGGACCCCTTGTGACCTAACCCTTCTACCCTGGCAAATTATTTATTCTTCAATCAGCATTACAAATCAAACAGATTATCTGATTATTAATGCACCTTGAGTGTTTTTATGCAAAATATCTGTCATGTGTTCTGCATTACTTCACTGGTTACAAAGCAGCTTGGAATATCTGGTGATTATTAACGGCTGTATATAAATGGAAAACAGAAGATTTTGGAGAAACTCAGCATGTCTGGCAGCTTTCTCTCCACAGAAGCTGCCAGACTTGAATTTCCTCCAGCAATTTCTGTTTTTGTTTCAGATTTCCAGCATCTGTAGTTCTTTGTTTTATTTATCTATATAATATGAGGGGCATGGATAGAGTAAATAGGCAAAATCTTTTCCCTGGGGTCGGGGAGTCCAGAACTAGAGGGCATAGGTTTAGGGTGAGAGGAGAAAGATATAAAAGAGACCCACGGAGCAACTTTTTCCACAGAGTGTGGTACATGGATGGAATGAGCTGCCAGAGGAAGTAGTGGAGGCTGGTACAATTGCAACATTTAAGAGGCATTTGGATGGGTGTATGAAGGGTTTGAAGGGATATGGGCTAGGTGCTGGTAGGTGGGACTAGATTGGGTTGGGATATCTGGTTGGCATAGACAGGTTGGACCGAAGGGTCTGTTTCTGTGCTGTATATCTCTCTGACTCTATGATTCTATAAATGCAAATCTTCTTATTTAACCTTTTTCACTTTTAAATGTTGAGGTGACCTTGACTTCCCATCTTTAACTTTTGAAGTATGTTCCAAAGTGTCACATACGCTGACTCTGAATCCCAAATGTTACAGTCTGGGTTGGATTCCCTACCTTTTGAGATCAGAATTAAAGTTGCCTTTTTTTGGGGGGGGGGGGGCGAGTGTTTTCTTTTGCTGAACTTCTGAGGCTGGAGGCTTCCCAGTCAAAATGACAGAGTCAAAGTCAGGAATCCATGAAGGCAGAGCGGAGAGGATAGATGCTGAAAGCAAAGCCCCTTTGTAGCTGTAAGTGCTGCATTTTGTAGTTTAAGGATCCTGTAGCCATTTTGACAGCTACTGAGGGAAGGCAGGAGTGTAAGGTATTGAGGGAGTTAAGGTACTGAATGGTTGAGGAATGCAAGTGCCAGGAGGATAGGGACCAGAATGCCAGATGCATGAGCGTGTAATGTGGCAGGTAAGTGATTGAAGGCTAAAGGTTGGTTGGGGTCTGGATCTGGAAGCTGTGATGTGGGCTGTCAGGGCATGCCCATTGGGGGTGCTCGATCAGAAAAGGTCAGGTTGGGGGGATTGTCAGGGATGGTGGTGGAAATTGGGAGAGTGTGTGGGGAGATTGTAGTTGGAGGATTGGGAGTTGGGGAGGGGTGAGTGGGGGCTTAGAGACCAGAATCAGGGGAAGTACGTTGGATATGAGGAGGCATATCTGAGGTTGAGGGGCAGGGGTTACATTGTTTGGTGTGGGGAGGGACTTCAGTTCTGGTGGAGTGAAATGGGGAAAAGAGTCAGGTCTTCCAGTTGGGCCAGTGGTCCGTGCAGACGTTTGAACATCAGAGAATTGGGGGTGGGATTAGGTGGGGAGTGTGCCTGTTTTGAGATGTACATGGGACTAGAACCTGGGCCTCTTGGCTCAGAGGTAGGGACACTACTACTACGCCACAACCGCTGTAAAATTCAGGACTTGTAAAAGCCAGGAATCAAATGCAGGTCAACTGCTCGAAAGGCAGCTATGCTCACCACTATGCCACCATTGCTGTGCACTTTTGTAGTTAGCTTGGAATTGGAGCAGCTTTTAATTCCTTTGATTTTTCCTGGAAATTTATGAAGATAAGTCAAAACCTTATGAAATCTCTAGAGTTGGGGGCTTTTTCAGAGGGTTCATTCTGCTGTGCAATTCCAGACAATCAGCTATGTCACAACATGCTCCCAACATGTATCTTCTGTCTATGCATGTGTTCTGGGCCCTTGTACCTATATCCAGTCCTTCTGGACCCACTCAACCAATAGAAGCCATCTGTTTCTTTTTATTCTGTTTGTCCCATCCAGTCATACAGAGAATTCACTTCAAACCTGTTTTCAAATCCCTTAATCCAATTCTGTCTGAACTTGGCAAATTCAGTGTACTGGGTAGTGATCGATCGTTTGGTCTGATTGTTAAGGAAGATTTAGAAATGTAGACTTGTCCCTGAATCCAAGAATCATAGCATCCTTGCAGTGTGAAAGTACGTCTTTTGGCCCATCGAGTCCACACTGATCCTCTGAAGAGCAACTCACCCAGGACCATATCCCCCACCCTATCCCTGTAACCCTGCTTTTCCCATGGCTAATCCATCGAGCCTGCACATCCTTTGACACTACGGACAACTTAGCATGGCCAATCTGCCTAACCTGCACATCTTTGGACTGTGGGAAGAAACTGGAGCACACAAAATAAACCCATGCAGATATAAGAATATGCAAACTCCACACAGACAGTCGCCCAAGGCAGGAATCAAACCTGAGTCCCTGGCGCTGTGAGGCAGCAGTGTGTTAACCACTGGGATCTATGATTCTTCCTGTTTGACTTTATATAAACATAATAATGTGATAGCTTGGCTGGGCAAGCAGTGTGACGTTTAGTAGTAAGACAACAAAATTCTAAGAAGCAAATTCCCTTTGTATTTCCAATTACCACACTGGAATGTAAAAAAGAAACTTATTCTGTCAAAATCATGTGATTAAATGATTTATCGATGTTTCCTTAACATCGTCAGTTTTTTTTATTTAATTACATCAAAGTACCAGCACTGAGATTTAGTGAGTTCAATTACCAATCAGGAATATTCTCCACTAAACCTGGATTCTGCTCTTACAATACTTGAGAATTTCTGATACTGTCAAGAACAAAGCAACCTATTTGATCGACACCCTATCTCCCTGTTTAAATGCTCACATTGTACACACTGCTGCCACTGTGCATCAAGATAATATACAGAATGTATGATATTAATTCAATAAAGCCTTCCAATCCCATGACTTCTATCAACTAGAGTAACATGTTGCAGGTTCCCTTCTAAGCCGCACATCAGCCTCACTTGGAACTATGTTGCTGCTCTTCAACTGTTGCTGAGTCAAAATTTCTGCTTAACTCCTGTTTTAACAGCATTGTGGGTGTCCCTGTGCCTACATGAATTGCAGCTGTTGAAGAAGGTGGCTCACCACCACATTTTCAAGCGCAAATAGAGATGGAAAATAAATGGCCACACTCCATGTATGAATAAGAAAGGAGTCTTGTGAATGCATTGTTTCCCTTCCAACTTAAAGTAGTTTTCTTGAGAGGTACAGTGCCCAGAACTGAAAGCAAATTATACATCAGGTCTGATCAAGGCTATATCCAGTCGAAACATAATTTCCTTACTTCGTGTTCCAAACCTTTTTGAATTAAAAGACTCTATCCTTTTTTACTACTGTCCACCAGTACTTTTGTGATATGTATGAAGGGATACCTAAACTGCTTTGCTGTTCCACAACTCCTCATGTAAGTTGGTCTGACAAGAAAATAGCTTACAAGAATTTTGGTATGTCGTGTTCGTCATTAGCACAAATGCTCAGAATTTTCTTTAGGTTTTATTATTTGAAGAGACTGTTCAGCACTTATAAGGGCAAAAGGAAGATTTTTGGGCAATAGATTTGCCCCTTTTATGCCAAGCCAGGAGGCAAATGAACACTTGGGCTCACTTTGATTTTAAAAATGGCAAAGTTTTTTTTTCTGTTTGTACCGTAATAGTAGAAATCCCTAGATCAAGGCAGCCTTCAGCAAAACAGAACGTAAGAAGGCCTCTTGACATTTTGTGCTTAATTCAATACAGAATGCAAAGTCATCGCATCTGGGAGTCATTGTGTAAAGTACTTACCTGCAGGCAGGGAGCTCAACCTGGGCAATTACTACAGCCGTTACAGTCCTCAAGTGAGGAAAAACCATTAAAGAGTCAAAAGAGATCCTGACTAACATTCTGTTTCTGTCACACTGCTGCCATCCTGGAAGATATTTGAGCGTCTGGGAAAGATTTGAAGTTGGAAGCTGGTCACTAATTGCTTGCCAGTTATTTGGTTTCTGGCTTGCATCTGTGATGGCGCTTGTGGCTAGAGCATACTGTCAGAGAACACACAGGATGTGTAGCAGAGTCCGGACAAGCTTTAGTTTCTATTTTGAATATTTATTTTGGCTGCAGTATCTTTCCTTAGTTTTGTTTTCTGATATTTTATTCCATCTTTCCATGTTTGTTAAACTTCGAAGTGTTTTTACTTCATTTTAGACTTTATAACGTCTTTGGCAATTACCCACCAGTTAAACGCACACCACCTCCTCCTCATCTGCTTACGATTAATAGAGATGGAAGCAATGCCTGTATGATCTGATAGTCTTTCTTTCCATTCGCATATCCATGCTGTCTTAGTTAATGTGTAGCCATGTACTATTTGGGAAATGTAATACAGACCCTAAATGAACTACACAAGTTAATTTGTTTAAATAATTTTTCAAAATTCTGATTTCAGAGTTCCACAAAGTTAGATGGATCTAATGAAATTCATTAGTGCCTGCTAAAATGAACATGGACACGTGTTCCAATTAGCGGACAGAAAATTACAGCAGGCTGGGGAGATCTCACCCCCAGGAGGTGAAAATGACAGCCAGCTGACAGACTGAATCGCCTACTCCAAGTCCGTAATGAGTTGTGAGTAGCTAAATAGGTGGGACTTCTGATCCTCACTGGGAGGGTCTGATTGAGTCACAGTTCCAGTGATCCTGCCAATGCCTGAGCTCTTTCGGGACATTCCAGGGTGAAGGTCTGTGGGCCCCAGGTAAATAAGACCATTGGGAAGGGATAGTTTGGCTACATTAGGGAGTGGTGCTAAGAGCTTGTGGGAAGGGGTGCGTGTTAAATTCTGTGTGGGCAGAGAAGACCGTGCAGGGTAAGTATCTTTTGGGGGTTGCTCCCGATGCAAAAAGGGCCCGCTGTGAAGATACTGTTCCCTCCTTCCTCCATGTTTAACACCTAATAGGGACTGGGGCAAGCTTTTATTTATTTAGCTCAAATGATCCATTAGTATTTTTCTACATATGGTGCCCACCTACACTCCATATTATGAGGGTGAGTTTGAGCGGTGGATAGAGAATTGGTGGGCTGGGCAGCCCCCAGATTCTTCAGGCTGCTGCCAACCCGCACCAAACCCGCGCATGCACATGCACGCACACACCCCTGCTACCTAGAGTGGACATGAAATATCAAGTCCAATGTTAGCAACCATTACAGTTCTTCCACCCCAGTCCCAATAAGCCTAACCAGCCTTAGAGAGACAATCAGGTAAAATTGCTCTGAATCTCTCCTCAAAATAGGCCATCTTGTCTTGCAACACACTCCCTTCCTGAAACATCACATGATAAAAACCAGTTGAATGGCCCTGAAATGCATTATGTTTAAATGTAACTTTCTACTCTGCACTCCTGTCGTCTCTCATTGAACATCACCAGCCCTGTTTGCCTTGTTGCACACAGAAAATACAAAGAAGTAAAGTAAAACTACCCTAAACAGCCATTAACCATGTCTTGTGAAATTAACTATCTACATTCCCTTATCAAAACTGATAAAAATATGGATCTCTGGAAAGGAATATTTTTTCAACTTAAATGTTAGCTCAGTTGGCTTTCAGTGCAGATTAATGCTTACACTGGGGGTTTGATTTCCACACTGGCTGAGTTACCATGAAGGACTCTCTTGCACAATCTCATCTCTCACTTAAGGTCTGGTGATACTCAGTTGTCTCACTGTAATTCTGTATGACTATGGTGACTTTACCTTTACTTTTTTCACACTCACAATTGACACCAAACTGATATTGATAAACTACTACTTAGTTACCAAGTAACAGTTTGCAAAAGTACAAGATGATTTGCAGGTGCACATTTGTTTTGGTAACAGTTCTCCTTTATCAACAAATGCAATGAGAGATTTTTGATGAAACAGGATTGTTCTTTGCATGAAAGGTGATCGGCTGGTAAATGGGCTTTTCCTTTGATCTTGCATGACAAGTGTTTTCAAAGTATTTTGATTTGGAATATTAAGACCTCAGCAGCACTTAGAAATTTTTAGTACATTTTTTAGTAGCGAAGTTCTTCCTAAACGTTGTGCGAAATCGACTTGTTACAAATTTCTATTTACTTTTTGTCATTCACTCTTCATTTTTCAAGCAATATTTTAATGTTCTCTAATGTTAGCCTGCTGGTTGCTTTTTTGTACAACTTTGATTCTGAAGCTGAAGCTTCTTTAATCATTCCTTATGCACATCATTTTATAGTTAGAATCTGTCCTATTGATCTTTGAATCCTTCCCAATGAATCCTTCGTATTTGTGGAGCTTGGTGGCCAAAAGTGAACACGGAATTTAACTGTGGCCTGAACAGTGTTTGGAATATGAGTGCAATTCCTGCAGATGTATTTTATACCATTGCAGCTATACTTGTCAACATTTTCCAGTGCCTTGGAATTGTCCTATTACATTGTACAAACTGTAGCTCTCTGTGCTACTACTTAGCACATTTTTGATCAGAATTTAATACTTCATATAGTTAGATTCCAGTTTCACTGGCCTTGAAAGTATCCAACTCTATTTTGTAAAACTTTAGTTCTATTCTGTATCTTTACTGATCTCTCTAATGTTATATCACCTTTTAAGTTATTTCCACCTTGTGTTCATTGCCGAATTAGGAACAGCAGTTCTATACTAATTGTTATAAAACTGGACCTGACGCTCTTCCTCAATCTTGCACGATGCATTTCATAAAATTACTCTGTACTGTTAATGTGATAGAAAAGATGCAGAGAATGGCCACAGCACTTCTCAGTTGGTGTGTCTGCAATATTGTTGCTGCTACTGCCCACAGTGCAGCATCAGTAGATACAGACAGTGCCCTCCAGAAACAGAGAGGACTTGACAGGAAGATGAAGCTATAAATAAATTAGCTGGCATACTGAGGAGGGTCTGGAGGTATTCATGGGGAGATTTACAATTCTGCCTGTCTGCATAGCTGAATAGAAGAGGAGATCGAAAGACTTTTAATGAGTGATAATTTTGTTAAGAGACCGTACACCAGATGCATTCACGGCAAATGCTATCGTGCACTTAGTTGATTTAAACACACACAATGCAACCAAGAAAAAAAACTTTGTTACGTGGAGAAGGAGAAAGCTGAAGTTTCCATGGTAACCTGGATATGCCGTTTATGCCTCAGTAGTGAAATCATGTAAATCCAATTGGAGGGGAGAATGCGGCCTTGTCTGGCTTGAGTTCTGAATAGGCCTGAATGCAAGGCCCAAGGCTTAAAGTGTGTTAAAGGCTGACTTGGTGAAGAGGGAAGCACAATAGAAACAGAGTTCCTTCTCTTCTCTTGGACATTATTAATGATGCCCTTAACCTTCAGCAACTGAGATGGAGGCTTCTCTTCCTTCTGTCAGTGCTTACACAGTCCAAAACAAGAAGACGCAGCACCTGGCTGCTCTAATTAACAAGCAAAATTGAATTAGCAAGTTTCACATACTGAGAAAATGGTTGCTCTCACATCTAATTATGTTATATGCCGTCATCTGAGTTAATGGCGTGTGATACTGGGGGTTAATGTGCAACTCTTATGGGTTTTAAAGATGAATTTGGCATCTGCAGTATAAGGCCCTGCAAAATATTTGTGTGGATGAATCAACAGCTTTACAATTTATAACATAAATTGTGAATGATAAATTTGAGAGAGAAAAGCATCTTTACAAAAGACCCTTATTGGTGCAGTGAATATATCACTGTCTGGCGTGATACTGAGCTATGTAGGACTGGAATGTCTCAAATTAATTCATGATTTTGCTGTTCTTAATACTTCAGATGTTACAGTTGACCTTGGGCTTAAAAAATCGGTGTGGGGGAAAGCAGGCAAAGATCCTGATTACTGTACTCCTAGCAAAAAGAACATATATCAATGTTAGATAAGAAACATAGAACCAGGAGCAGGATTAGACCATTCAGTCCTTTGAGACTGCTCCACCATTCAGTATGATCGTGGCTGATAATCCTGCTCAGCACTCTGTTCCTATTTTCTCCCCCTATCCTTTGATCCCTTTTACCCTAAGAACTATATAATTCCCTTTTCAATAGATTCACTGTTGTGACATCATTTTCTGTGGCAGAGAATTCCACAGGCTCTCCACTCTCTGGATGAAAGGATGCCTCCTCATCTCTGTCCTAAATGGTCTATCCTGTATCCTTAGAATATTACTCATGGCTCTGGACTCCCAAATATTGGGAATGTCCTTCTGTGTTTACCCTGGCTAGTCCTGTTAGAATTTTGTGTTTCCGTGAGATCTCCCCTCATTCTTATAAACTCCAATTACTATAATCCTAACCAACCTAGTCTCTCTTCATACATCAGCCCTGCCATTCTAGGAATCAGGCTGGTAAAGGTAGGAACAAATTCTCTGTTGCACTCACTTCATTGCCAGAACATAGTTCCTCTGGTAAGGAGATCAAAACTGCATATAATATTCCAGGTGTGGTTGCACTCAAAATTCTGTATAATTACAGAAAACATCCCGGCTGCTGTGCTCTAATCCTCTCACCGAAGGCCATTATAGCATTTGCCTCCTTCACTGCCTGCTGCATCTGCACATTGACTTTCAGCGACTGCTGTACAAGGACATCTAGGATCTCTAGCCCTGATGAAGAGTCATCTAGACTAGAAACGTTAGCTTGCGTTCTCTCCGTGGATTCTGCTTGGCCTGCTTCATTGCCAGCGTTTTTTTGTTTTCTGTCGGCACACAGGTCTCATTGCACTTTCACCTTTCCCAGTTTATCATCATTCAGATAATAATCTGCCTTCTTGCTTTTTGTTACCGTGGATAACCTTACATTTTTTCACATTACACTTCATCTGCCAAGCATTTCCATTCACTCACCTTGCCCAAATCTCACTGAAGTATCTCCACATCCTCCGCACAGCTCACCCTCACCCCCAACTTTGTGTCATCTGCAAACTTGGAGATATTGGATGTAAATTGCTCATCTAAATCATTAATAGTTATTGTGAATAGCTGGGGCCCAGCACTGATTCCTGTACTACCCCACTAGTCACTGTTTCATAGATTTGTTTTAATCCTACACTCTGTCTGCCAACCAGTTCTCTATCCAGACCACCTTAAGTTCCAAACACATTAATTTTACATCCGAATATCTTTCATGAGACCTTATCACAGGCCGTCGGAAAGTTCAAGTAAACCACATCCATTGACTTCCTCTTATCAACTTTACGAGTTACATCCTCGAATAGTTCTAGTATTGTTTCCACCATGATTTGCTTTTCCAAAGTACATATTGATTTTTCTGTTTTCTGAGTGCTCTGCTTTTAAATCTTGTGTAATTGACTCTGGTATTTTCCCCCTTTCTGATGTCAAACCAGTCATTTAATTTCTTGTTTTCTCTCTTTGCTTTTTTAAATAGTGATGTTGCATTTGGTAGCCTCCAATTCAAAGAACTGTTCCAGAGTCTGTAGAATCTTGAAAGATGACCACCAAAGTTCTGGAGCTAACTCATTAAGTACTCTGGGATGTACATTCAGGCCCTGGGGATTTGAGCCTTTAATGCCATCAAGTTTTTCCCTACTAATATGAATTTCCTTCTTTTCTCCGTTTCACTAGACCCTGTGTTCCCCAATATTTTTTTGGAATGTTATTTATGTTCTCTTTTTTGAATATAGAACCAAAGTATGCATTTAATTATTCTGTCATCTTTTTATCCCCCATAATAACTGCCTCTGTTTCTGATTGTGAGGCACCTACATTTGCCTTCACATATCCTTTTTCTCTTCATGTTTGAGGGTAGCATTATTTTTAACAATGGTGCTTTCTTCAGCCATCAATGCCCAGGTAATGCTCATTGTTTTCAACTCAAACAATTAATGGCTACTTAATGATGCCAGAGTCCTACCACATCTTTCTAAAGGCTAGCTGATGCAGAATACCACAACTACCTGATGAAAGCACTAGCTTTCAGAGCGCTGCTCCTTCAAACAAACCTGTTGGACTGTAACTGGGTGTTGTGTGATTTTTAAATTTGTCCGCCCCAGTCCAACACCAGCTCCTTTACATCATGATGCAGAATAGTTTAAGGCATTGAGCACGGTGTTGTGCTGGTCCTAACGAATAAAGTCAAGCCCTTACAATTTATTAATATTTGCTGACTGAGTCACAAAATTACAAAATCACCAAAATCATTAGTGCAGAAGGAAACCATTCAGTACATTGTGTTTGTACTGGTTCTCCAAATTAGCATCTCATCTCTTGCCTTTCTCCTGCCTTCACCCCGTAACCGTGCATGGTTTTTTCCTTCGCAAGTACCTGTGCTTCTCAAGGATCACTTCTCTAATGGTTAACGTTTCATGGTGGGGGACTGGTCATGTGGAAATCAGGGTTTATATGTCAAAGGTCCTTCTTGCAAACAAATAGTAGAACTATCAAAACAGTTGGCTGCATCTATTTGTGAAACAAGCTGAAGGTGACGGTGGAATTCTGAGCACCGGCTGAAGCGTGAGAATGTGTAACTGTTTGATTAGCCTGCTGACCCATTTTGTCCTCAGAGTCTGTGTATGAGTCTGATTGTGGCAAATAACCTCCTCACCTGCTTATCAGCTTGTGCCCCGCCTGAGTGTAAGTCAAATTAGAAAGGAGTCAGGGGTCAATGTCTGCCTGTCCAGCAGTGCAGAAAATGCCCTAGTTGTCTTTGAAATTACAGTGTGGGCAAGTGATGCTTTACAATACAATACAGCCTGATTCAAGTTGTGATTTCTTGCAATTGCTGGACTTATCGCACAGTGAAATGTTGGATCCATCGACCATCACACCATGTTTGGTTTTTCAATTCTTAGAGTCATAGAGATGTACAGCACAAAAACAGTCCCTTCGGTCCAACTATTTACTATGGAAAAGGACATGGAAGATATAGACTGTAGGGAAATAGATGGTGATACCTTGAAAAATGTCCATATTGCAGAGGAGGAAATGCTGGATGTCTTGAAACGCATAAAAGTGGATAAATCCCTAAGACCTGGTCAGGTAAACCCGAGAACTCTGTGGGAAGCTAGTAAAGTGATTGCTGGACCTCTTACTGAGATATTTGTATCATTGATAGTCACAGATGAGGTGCTGGAAGACTGGAGGTTGGCTAATGTGGTGCCACAATTTAAGACTGGTGGTAAGGACAAGCCTGGGCACTATAGTGTGAGCTTGATGTCAATGGTTGGCAAGTTATTGGAGGGAATCCTGAGGTACAGGATGTAAAAGGCATCTGGATAGATATCTGAATAGGAAGGGTTTGGAGGGATATGAGCTGGGTGCTGGCAGGTGGGACTCGATTGTGGTGGAATATCTGGTCGGCATGGATGAGTTGGACCGAAGGGTCTGTTTTCATGCTGTACATCTAGATTAGATTACTTACAGTGTGGAAACAGGCCCTTCGGCCCAACAAGTCCACACCGACCCGCTGAAGCACAACCCACCTAGACCCATTCCCCTACATTTACCCCTTCGCCTAACACTACGGGCAATTTAGCATGGCCAATTCACCTAATCTGCACATTTTTGGACTGTGGGAGGAAACCAGAGCACCCGAAGGAAACCCACGCAGACACTGGGAGAATGTGCAAACTCCACTGACTCTATTTCCCAAGAGTAGGTCAAGTTTTGCACCTTCTCTCGTGGGTATATCCACATAATGAATCAGAAAATTTTCTTGTACAAACTTAACAAATTCCTCTGCATCCAAGCCCTTAATACTATGGCAGTCCAAGTTTTTGTTTATGAATATCAAAATGTAAAATTCTTAGTTTTAAAATGTGTACAGAAGGCAGCCATTACTTCATTTTTATTAATATTGATTCATTTCTATAACACTCCTGTTGATATAGTAAAAATAGGATTTCCAAAAGGACTTGTAAAAGTGAAGCCTCGTGAGAAAATGAAGCTCTGAAACCAATGCAGAAAGTGGAGTAACACAGCGGGTTTGGCAGCATCTGTGGAGAGAGAAACAGAGTTATGACTCCTCTTCAGAACTCTTATCCTGTTCAAGCAGTGGGATGTAATCATAAAATCACAACTGCATTAAATTTAAGCATCTATTTTAGGGTTTTGTTTAACAATGTAACTGAATGTATACCTATTGTAGTACCTGCTCCGAGTGTGGATCACTGGAGCTTCTGCACATATTTCTTTGCTTGTTTTCCTTTCAACATTTTCCCCATTTTTGCATCCTTCAGCCTTTTCCCTGTACCTATCTTCTGAAAGTACTGGAGTAATTTTGACTTTTTAGATTGTGTACAGTACACACAATATCGACTTGGTCAGCTGTCAGTAGACAAGACAATCCAGAGGGTTGTTTTACAACTGCTTGAATATGCTGGGGTAACTGTCTCTCGCTCTCTCTCTCTCTCTCTCTCTCTCTCTCGCGCTTTCTCTCTCTCTTTTTCTCTCTCTCTCTCTCTCTCTCTCTCTCGCTCACATGAGAGAGCAGCCCCATTGTTGTTATGGAGACTTTGATTTTAAACAATAGCATGAAATATACAAAGTTGAAGTCACATCCAATTGCTGGGGAACAGTCACCAGGTGTCAGCAGCCTTCTATACCTCACCTCATTAACTAAGCTTAATCTGCAAGACTGAATAGAGAGCAGTTATAGTTTTCACTGGCTGAATGATACAAACAGGCCCAATTCCACTTTACTCAACGTGTACAAAAATGAGCTTTCCAGCAATGATAACCAGATAGTATTCAGAAGTGGGAACATTTAAAAAAAAAAATCCACTAGTTTATACTGGAAAGGCTAAACAAATCTGTCGTATCTTAAGTGTCACCATAGCTGGACTCGGCTGAGTATCAGAGCTCATTCAAATCTTTATGGCTCAAGATAGGCTGAAAATGCATCAGAGAATCTCGTGTTTTGATCTGCAAGTTTGCTTCTTCCTTTTCAGATTTACAGTGTCTCGGTAAGGCAAATCCCTGCTTTTGTTTTTAAGAAACACTACATTCAAATCATCATGAGCTTCTAGTTGCTTTTCCAATAAATCTCAAGTGTCTTTTTTAAAAATTCCTGTTGAAGATTTCTGCTCTGTTTTGTTTTTTAAAAATGGCAAAATTGCCTGGTGGGTGGATTTTCAAGTTGTTAGAAAGAGCAGTAGCACTCCAAAAATGGTGGGCCATAACCTACCTCTCCATTATAAAGGTGATAGCAATGTCTCCTTAAGCCTCATGTTTGGCAGCAGGCACAGTCCCACGATTTATGCAGCAGACTCACTGAACGTGCTGATCAAAGTCTTATGATGTACACGAACTTCATTTCAATTGTTGCACTTGTAAAGATTGTGTGCTGCACACACTCCAGCTAGTATCTACTGGTAACTCAGCCCAGTCAGAGACCATCCCAAAGTTGGGTTGCAACTTTTATTTTTGTTGGGCCAGGAAGAACAAAGCAGTTTTTATCAAGTTTCCACAAAGAGAGCCTGAGCCACTGTCCGTTTCCTCCCTCGCCAACTACTTCCTCCAACCTAAACATCAATAGAAGGGCTGCTACATTCGTATCAGTCAAGACCATTCATCTGCAATAGGGCTTACATCAGCCAGAACTTCTGTTCCTGACAACTATATATTGGCTGCTGCTCGATGAGGTCAAGTACAAACACTAAATGAGTAGATAATAACACCTCTGACATTCTCAACTGTCTTAATATGCTTCACAGGCAAATAGATGCTTTTTAACTGTAATCAATGTTATAATGTAGGCAAACATGGCAACTGTAAACTGCTGCAAAACTTGTTATGGCAATACTCAATTTCTAGTTTTGGACATGGAGATTGAGCCCTTATAAAAGATTCTGTGGGTTTCAGTCTGGCAGAATTGTATCTGAGTATAAATTGTGCTTTAGGATACAAGTTTTAAAATGGCTGAGTCATTCCCCGATCATGGTTTTTTGATCAAGAGCATTATTTGATTCTAAAATTACTTGAAGTTCAACAGAAATGCTGAAACTGATTTATCAGTCAAGCATTTGGAAAAGATTCTTACTGAAACTTCAACATTAAATCACTTGTTTTTTTTTCCCTTTTATGCTATTTAATCCCGTTTGCGATTTAATTGCTTTCTCCCCTTTTCCCAACTCTATAGAAGAATTTGTAAAATTTTACCTTTAAAAGAGCCGGCTCCCAGCTGGCTCTGTGAGGCAGAAAATCCGTAACTTCAAACTACTCTGCAGAGAGCGGAGTTTACGAGCAAAGGTCGTTTTCTTAAAAAAAACTTCAAATGCTGTGGGGGGGAGGGAGTGAGGAAGATAGAGAAACGAGAAGCAGCAGGTGCATTAAGAATAGACGGCTGGTTTTGAAGGCCAGAGGTGCCTAAAACAAAAATGCAAATGATTTATTTAATTTTTTTTAAACCACATTTCAGAGTGCTCAACTGACATGGGCTTACTGTGAACTATAAGCATACGGCCTGTGGTATTGGAATTTATGTCAGTTTGTTGAATAGCACGCAGTGAACTCTTGGGATTTCAGCAAATGCCTGAAGTGATACTCTTCCTGAATGACCCAGTCCATCTGTGTAACAGGGAGCTCCAGATTGTTTCCAATCACTTGCTCTGTGCCAAAAGCTCACCTTGCTGTTATGAATGCAGAATAAGTCTGCTACTTTACCTCAAAGGTTCCTAGATCTTTTGAAGAAATCGGGGAGAGGGTTACCTGAGGGGGTCCCACTTAAATTCAGCTTTAGTGGAGCTGAAACATTAAATAAATTCAGAACAACGTTTTTAGGTATGACTGAACTGCAGGCTTCAGCTTTTAAAGGACGAATTTAAGTTTGATTCTAAAAAATCAGTGTATTTTTATAAAGAATAATGAACATCTCAGTTACTCTGTAGGGGGTTGATGTCAAGATGGGGGATATTTTTATTGTAAGAAAAGTGCTGGGTATCTTAATACAAAGGTGGAAGGCTTGGTATTTTGGAAGAATAAGATAAAATGGGCTGAAGCATCAGTTTCATCTGCATGGTAGGCTGGGCTGAAAGTATTAAGAATTATGAGGCTTCTATATGTAGCACATTTGGGTGGCTTATATGATCAAAGTAGAGAGAAAGAGATAATGTTGGATTAAGGCTGGATATTGTAATATTGAATCTCAATGCAGCCATTTTGAATGCAGTGATACAACCAAGGCTGGAGGAATACACCATCACTCTAGTCCCATTGCTCCACTGATCATAACATAAAATAAAAAGTGCTTTTCCCAATTACGTAGATGGCCAACTATACACCTGATTTGTGTCAGGTTATACATAAAGATCTAATAATTAGGCCTCTTAATAATCACGACTATTGGTTTATTTCAAAGAAACCTATTCAATAAAGACGGTTAATACACAGCATTGTTAATAAAGGAATGTAAACGCTTATCCCGTCTACAGATTCCCCACAAAAAACTGTTCAGGCAAAAAGGGAAGAGAAACATCAGATTCTCTTTAGGCTTTCTGAAAGAAAAAAGGGTATTTGGGAAATATGTTAATACTGAAGGTAAAAGGATAAAGTGAATGATAAAGCTGCCATTTTGAAGTCTGTTGCTTTGATATGTGGTAAAAACAATGATTGCAGATGCTGGAAACCAGATTCTGGATCAATGGTGCTGGAAGAGCACAGCAATTCAGGCAGCATCCGAGGAGCTTCAGCAAAATCCACGTTTCGGGCAAAAGCCCTTCATCAGGAATAAAGGCAGAGAGCCTGAAGCGTGGAGAGATAAGCTAGGGGAGGGTGGGGGTGGGGAGAGAGTAGCATAGAGTACAATGGGTGAGTGGGGGAGGAGATGAAGGTGATAGGTCAGGGAGGAGAGGGTGGAGTGGATAGGTGGAAAAGGAGCTAGGCAGGTTGGACAAGTCCGGACAAGTCAAGGGGACTGGAAGTTTGAAACTAGGATGAGGTGGGGGAAGGGGAAATGAGGAAGCTGTTGAAGTCCACATTGATGCCCTGGGGTTGAAGTGTTCCGAGGCGGATGATTAGGCGTTCTTCCTCCAGGCGTCTGGTGGTGGGGGAGCGGCGGTGAAGGAGGCCCAGGACCTCCATGTCCTCGGCAGAGTGGGAGGGGGAGTTGAAATGTTGGGCCACGGGGCGGTTTGGTTGATTGGTGCGGGTGTCTCGGAGATGTTCCCTAAAGCGCTCTGCTAGGAGGCGCCCAGTCTCCCCAATGTAGAGGAGACCGCATCGGGAGCAACGGATACAATAAATGATATTAGTGGATGTGCAGGTAAAACTTTGATGGGTGTGGAAGGCTCCTTTAGGGCCTTGGATAGAGGTGAGGGAGAAGGTGTGGGCACAGGTTTTACAGTTCCTGCGGTGGCAGGGGAAAGTGCCAGGATGTGAGGGTGGGTCGTAGGGGGGCGTGGACATGACCAGGTAGTCACGGAGGGAACGGTCTTTGCGGAAGGCGGAAAGGGGTGGGGAGGGAAATATATCCCTGGTGGTGGGGTCTTTTTGGAGGTGGCGGAAATGTCGGCGGATGATTTGGTTTATGCGGAGGTTTGTAGGGTGGAAGGTGAGCACCAGGGGCGTTCTGTCCTTGTTATGGTTGGAGGGGTGGGGTCTGAGGGCGGAGGTGCGGGATGTGGACGAGATGCGTTGGAGGGCACCTTTAACCACGTGGGAAGGGAAATTGCGGTCTCTAAAGAAGGAGGCCATCTGGTGTGTTCTGTTGTGGAACTGGTCCTCCTGGGAGCAGATACGGCGGAGGTGGAGGAATTGGGAATACGGGATGGCATTTTTGCAAGAGATAGGGTGGGAAGAGGTGTAATCCAGGTAGCTGTGGGAGTCAGTGGGTTTGTAAAAAAAATGTCAGTGTCAAGTCGGTCTTTACTAATGTAGATGGAGAGGTCCAGGAAGGGGAGGGAGGTGTCAGAGATGGTCCGGGTAAATTTAAGGTCAGGGTGGAATGTGTTGGTGAAGTTGATGAATTGCTCAACCTCCTCACGGGAGCACGAGGTGGCGCCAATGCAGTCATCAATGTAGCGGAGGAAGAGGTGGGGAGTGGTGCCGGTGTATTTACGGAAGATCAACTGTTCTACGTAGCCAACAATGAGACAGGCGTAGCTGGGGCCCATACGTGTGCCCATGGCTACCCCTTTGGTCTGGAGGAAGTGGAAGGATTCAAAGGAGAAATTGTCAAGGGTGAGGACCAGTTCGGCCAAACGAATGAGTGTGTTGGTGGAAGGGTACTGTTGGGGACGTCTGGAGAGGAAAAAACGGAGGGCTTGGAGGCCCTGGTCATGGCGGATGGAGGTGTAGAGGGATTGGATATCCATTGACATTTTTTACAAACCCACCGACTCCCACAGCTACCTGGATTACACCTCTTCCCACTCTATCTCTTGCAAAAATGCCATCCCGTATTCCCAATTTCTCCGCCTCCGCCGTATCTGCTCCCAGGAGGACCAGTTCCACCACAGAACACACCAGATGGCCTCCTTCTTTAGAGACTGCAATTTCCCTTCCCACGTGGTTAAAGGTGCCCTCCAACGCATCTCGTCCACATCCCGCACCTCGGCCCTCAGACCCCACCCCTCTAACCGTAACAAGGACAGAATGCCCCTGGTGCTCATCTTCCACCCTACAAACCTCCGCATAAACTAAATCATCCGCCGACATTTCCGCCACCTCCAAACAGACCCCACCACCAGGGATATATTTCCCTCCCCACCCCTTTCCGCCTTCCGCGAAGACCGTTCCCTCCGTGACTACCTGGTCATGTCCACGCCCCCCCCACGACCCACCCTCACATCCTGGCACTTTCCCCTGCCACCGCAGGAACTGTAAAACCTGTGCCCACACCACCTCCCTCACCTCTATCCAAGGCTCTAAAGGAGCCTTCCATATCCATCAAAATTTTACCTGCACATCCACTAATATCATTTATTGTATCCGTTGCTCCCGATGCGGTCTCCTCTACATTGAGGAGATTGGGCGCCTCCTAGCAGAGCGCTTTAGGGAACATCTCCGAGACACCCGCACCAATCAACCAAACTGCCCCGTGGCCCAACATTTCAACTCCCCCTCCCACTCTACCGAGGACATGGAGGTCCTGGGCCTCCTTCACCGCCGCTCCCTCACCACCAGATGCCTGGAGGAAGAACGCCTCATCTTCCACCTCGGAACACTTCAACCCCAGGGCATCAATGTGGACTCAACAGCTTCCTCATTTCCCCTTCCCCCACCTCATCCTAGTTTCAAACTTCCAGTCCCCTTGACTTGTCCGGACTTGTCCGACCTGCCTAGCTCCTTTTCCACCTATCCACTCCACCCTCTCCTCCCTGACCTATCACCTTCATCTCCTTCCCCACTCACCCATTGTACTCTATGCTACTCTCTCCCCACCCCCACCCTCCCCTAGCTTATCTCTCCACGCTTCAGGCTCTCTGCCTTTATTCCTGATGAAGGGCTTTTGCTTTGATATGTGGTCAAGTCCCTAATCATGCACAGTTGTTGCTGGTGTCTTTCAGATGCAACTTGCTCAGGCAATCCAGTGTTGCAATGTTCCTTCAGTCTATCTTTCAAAAGAACATATGGGTTTCTCCTGAACTCAACAAGTGTTTTCTTTTCAGAAATGAGAAGGATCCGCTGGTCAGCTTGTTCTTAGTAGGCTTTCAACCATCTGACCCAGATAAAAACAGAAGCTTTCTGAGGCAGTCTCTATTCAAAATTGGCCCAACAGACATGTAGCAAAGGAAGAAGTTATCATCAGTCATGTGATTTCTAGGAAGCCTTGCTTTTTAAAAAAAAAACACTCCGTTGTCCACAATGACCTTTTCAATGACATATTTTAAAGATGTCATTCTAGGTAATACTACATAACTTGAAATAAATCAATTTTTCCACAATCCTTCAAAACTTAAGTACTCCGGACAATATTAAATTTGAAGCATCTGCATAATTGTCAGAAAATGTTCGTGAGAAAAAGATTAGTTGGTTCATTGAACCCATCTTAAACATGCACGATTCACCAAAGCATCATAACTCCCTCTGTCTTGTTATTTTGTGATGTTTGTGATTATTTAATGTTAATTAAATAATCCTTGGCTGAGCCTAGGCTGGGAGTGATTCTATCAGATGTCAAAAGCCAGATGTAATATCTTTAATCACTAAAAATATCTGAGATGTTCCTTCCTGAGCCCCAAGATGATCAAAAAAAGATTCCAGGCAATTAGAAGAGGTACCAGCTAAAATCATTCCCAACTTCTGCAAGTCGTGATATTGCTTTAGCAAACAATGTGTCCAGTTTAAAAAAAAATGTTACATTGAATTAGTACACAGCAATCCAGCCTGAAGTTTGTTCTCATGAAACAAAAAAAGCAAAGAACTGTGGATGCTGGAAATAAGAAACAAAAACAGAAATTGCTGGCAAAACTCAACAGGTCTGGCAGCATCCTGATTTCGGATTCCTGATAAAGGGCTTTTGCCTGAAGCGTTGATTCTCCTGCTCCTTGGCTGCTTCCTGACCTGCTGTGCTTTCCAGCACCACACTCTCTAATCTCCAGCATCTGCAATCCTCACTTTTGCCTCTGTGGAGAGAAAGCAGAGGGAATGTTTTGAGTCCAGTGACCCTCCTTCAGAACTCTTCTGAAGAAGGGTCATTGGATCCAAAACATTCTCTCAGCTTTCTGTCCACAGGTGGTGCCAGACCTGCTGAGTTTTCCCAGCAATTTGTGTGTTTTTTGTTCTAGTGAATTCTGGCAGAAAGCAAGGAACCTCCTGAAAACTAGTCTTATCTTCACTTGCATAATTTCTAGTCATGACACCAGCTCAAATAGTCAATCCACAGCAGTACAGTCTAATACACTGAACGTTTTAAATAAATCTCCACAGGGTCTAAATATTCTATTGGAACAACACACCCCGTGTCTCCAAGTCTAATTAAAGGGTTTTTCAGCTACAGGTCACATTAGCTGCCTTCCTTCAAACCTTTCCATGGACCTTAATATCACACTGAATGTGAGGAAACAACATTTGGAACCTATTGGGTGTGATTATTTTGTGTGGTAGTGCTTAGCGGATGATAGGGAATCAGCAGCCCCTTTATTATCGATGCTTCTCTCAGCTTCCTTTGCTTTCATGCAAGGGTCTGAAGTGGATAGACCAATTTCATGGCCACCCCTGCACCCTCTCTACCTAACTCCGAATGAGGCCTAACCAGGATCTTGTTTCCAGGACCAAGAACATCATAATTTGTTTCATAACAGATTGTTCTAGTATTTTTCTTTCCTTGCTAATAGCCTCTCAACATTGATTGTGCACCTTCAGAGGGTTGTGTGTATGATGCCGAGGTCATTTTGCCACTCAACAGACTTGAATTCTCTGGACTGTTGTTTTTTTTTTACTCTGTTATGCATTCTAGGTTATTCAATAAATGTTCTATTTCAAGTTTACAAAATAATTTGTATATGGAGTCCTGCCTTTCCCAAAAGAAATTAAAATCAAAAAGCAGTTGGAGAGTTATGCAAAAACGAGGAGGAAGCAGAAGTCTCCCGTCACAAAGACAAAAACAGTTTTTTTAACTAAAAAATAAACCAGGTTGTCCTCTGCCAGACTGAATTTGTTGCATCTGTTAAAGCTCATGTATATTCATGGAGTCTCATTAATATTCATACATTGTGTATCTCATTAATATTTATGTTGGTGCTAAGCAGTTCTGCTTGTTGTCTTTTCCACTACATGAAGCATGTGACAACAGTTCTGTGTCACCACTGAAGCTGGGAGGCAAATCACAGAGATGGAAAAAGGGGGAATTTTAACTGTAGGGGAGGAGTATTGTAGAAGGATATTAAAGGAATTCTGTCTCTGTGGAGACATATCTGGCAATTCTTGTTCCATTTTATGACAAATATGGCATTGAACTACACATCCTGAATTACATTATTCTGTTGTGCTCTACATGGCAGACGGCTTTGTGGTTTTTATACATTACAGAAAAATGTTTCCCAAATACTTTTCAATGTGAATACACAAGAGATGTCTCAAAATTATGTACATGTGTAGCTATAGATTTTGAGACCTGCAGTTGAAGTGGTAATCATTACTTTTGCTGCTGATCAATGCAACAAAAAAAGAAGTGATGCTTTCTGGAAAAAACATGAGGACAGAATCAAGGTAATTTGCTCAGACTCTCCTGTTCAAGTGAAGCTACTTGAACAGCGTACCAAAGTAAGGTCCAGTGTAATATTTGTGCCTTTGAGATAGGAAGGGAAAAGAACAAATGTTCTGTACCATTGAGCACAGTGAATTTGCAAAATAGAATTGTGGTGGCAAGTAGGACACTGGTAGATAATCTCTATGCTAGTGTTTCGAAGAAAAGTGAGAGGCATTCCCTCCGCAAATAGTGACCCAGCGTCTTTCATTACCGGATAATAAGTAGTGCATTATTTTTCCCACTTCAAACTGCCTTTAACTTCAATTTACCTTCCTGACACACATACATTCATCTCTACATGCAGTATGAGCCACAATTTTTTTTAATGTGCCCTTTGATTAAACTCCAGGTTTTTGAACCTTTGCAAAAAGGACATAAGAATACATAAAAATTAAAGCTAAATAATCTGTACTAGATTATTTAGATCTGGACTAGAAATCTCTAATGAACAAAGTTTGGTGTTGGTGTTATATTATACAGGTTAGAGTGGGGGTGGGCATTGGAATCAGGGTGTTCTGGTTGACTCGGATTGTAAGATAAGTAGCAAGGAATTTGGCCCTTTGAGCCTACTCTGCCATTCGATAGCAGAGGCAAAAGTGAGGACTGCAGATGCTGGAGATCAGAGTCTAGATTAGAGTGGTGCTGGAAAAGCACAGCAGGTCCGCAACATCTGAGGAGCAGGAAAATTAACATTTCGGGCAGGAGTCTTTCATCAGGAATCAACAGCAGAGCTGATCTGATTGGGGCATTATGTTCACTTACCGGTCTGTTTGGTCCTCCCCTACCACCATTCCTTTGATTCCCTTGTCCATTTAAAAATCTATCACATTCAACCTTGATTACACTCAATGACCCCAATAAGCTACTCTCTGGGGAAGAGAATTTGGAACTCTAACAACCCTCTGGTACAAGAAATTCCTCCTCATTCTGTCTTAAATGGGAAGCCTCTTAATTTTAAACAGTGCTTCCAAGGTCTAGATTCTACCAAGAGGGGAAACAAGCAGTTCTCATCTGCCCATCCCCCTTAGAGCTATATCAATATGACCATCTTCTCCTCCTCTTTTTTTTTCCCTAATGATATCAGCCCAAACTTGGACACTCGACAAGGGCGCTATGTGAAGAGAATTTCACTTTCTATTATTCAACTGGTCTGTATCTGTGCATCAGACATGTTGATATTTGTCCAAATTTGCCTTTATTACTTTAGACCTCCAAGACTACTTTTTATCATGTGTGTATATATATATAAATGTTTGGGAAAGCAAATCTTCTCAGGACTTATGCATTGAAAGGTAAGGTCCAAAGGAGTGTTGCTGAACAAAGAGACCTTGGAGTGCTGGTTCCTTGCACCTTGAAAGTAGATTCGCAGGTAGATAGAATAGTGAAGAAGGCGCTTGGTATGCTTTCCTTTATTGGTCAGAGCACTGAGTAAAGGAGTTGGGAGGTCATGGTGTGGCTGTACAGGACATTGATTAGGCAACTGTTGGAATATTGCGTGCAATTCTAGTCTCCTTCCTATCAGAAAGATGTTGTGAAACTTGAAAGGGTTCAGAAAAGATTTCCAAAGATGTTGCCAGGGTTGGAGGATCTGAGCTACAGGGAGAGGCTGAACAGGCTGGGGCTGTTTTCCCTGGAGCATCGGAGGCTGAGGGGTGACTTTATAGAGGTTTATAAAATCATGAGGGCATGGGTAGTATATATAGACAAAGTATTTTCCCTGGGATGGGGGAATCTAGAACTAGAGGGCATAGGTTTAGGGTGAGAGGGGAAAGATATAAAAGAGACCTAAGGGGCAAATTTTTCACTCAGAGGGTGATATGTGTATGGAATGAGCTGCTAGAGGAAGTGGTGGAGGCTGGTACAATTGCAACATTTAAGAGTCATTTGGATGGGTATATGAATAGGAAGGGTTTCGAGGGATATGGGCCGGGTGCTGGCAGGCTGGACTAGATTGGGTTGGGATATCTGGTTGGCATGGAAAAGTTGGATCGATGGGTCTGTTTCCATGTTGTACTATAACTCTATGACATCAACTGTGAGTTGAACTTTTGAATTTGGCATGCTGAGGTTTCTGCATGTTTTAGCACAATGCGGATACAACCACGCATGAATTGAAAAATAGTTCCCTTTGTTCGCACTCCTGATTTAACATTGTCTACCTAGGCTTTCATGAAAAGCAAGCAGTGCTTATTACGTATAATGGCTGATCTAAATAGAAATAATGAAAGCAGTCTGACTCTTATATACATTCATTCCAAGAGTTCACACAGACACACAAATAAATTACAAAATGGAAGGAGTGTTTAAGTAGTTTAAAAGTTCAAAAAGTCAGTTATATTTAGATTTGGTGGACGGCTGCCTTGGTTGGTTTCAAACTGGGTTCAAGAATCTTATCAATTTCTGTGACAGGGTGATCTAAAGCTGTTCTGTAATGTTTTCTATTTGATCTCCTGGAGTCAGCAGCTGCTGACTGGTTCTTAGCTGCTGCCCATGGTGTATAGCTGATCAAATAACATCAGGGCTCAAGCTTGCAGGATAGATGGAGAGACAGTGAGTGTCCACACAGGGTCCGCCTTCTCCTGGAGTAAAACAGCTAATGAAATACAAACATAATAGCTTGTTCCACACCCAGGACTGAATCTTACATGTTTTTTCAGGCCAAGTCTAAGTGTTGTTGAGGTTTTTGGAGGGCTTTGTGGTGCGAGGCCAAATGAGGTTTCTCACCCTATCTTCCTAAACATAGCTCCATAATCAACTATTATGGTGTCTTCCATGTCCCATTCCACACCATCTTATCATTGCTGTTTCTGCAATGACTCACCATTCACCGGATTTCTGCCAAAACACTGGCAATCTATCCATCTACAGCATCTTTACAAGATCATAGTGCAAGTCCAGCTGCACAGTCAGTTTGCAGCCGCCCTGCATGGTTGCTGACTTTTACCTGAACATGACAGACAGGAGCAAATGGGTGTCCAGCTTTGGAGATCCTGCTGAACAGGAACATTCTCCTCCCCCAGGACCAGCAGAGGAGGCCACAAAATCGGATTATGTCAGCCTGGTCCAAGGTTGCCACCCAAGTTAAAGCTTGGTTGTCTGAAGGGATGCCCAGCAATGTAGGAAGAAGGTAAATGTCCTTCTGCGCACCACCAGGGTGTGCTACCATCTTCTCTCTGATACTTCAAACTTACTCTGTATCTGTTATTGTACTCAGCTCACACCAAGGCTGAGGCTCTGATACCAACATTATTGGCTGCGGTAAAAAAATTTCTTCGGGTGTTATTTTGGCTATAACTGTCCAGGTTAGCTATGTAGTTCCAGCATTGTTGATGTGTACAAATCTTTCTCTGTACACATCTTCATTTAACATCTGAACAGTTTTGTGAAGTTTGGGATTATCACTTTGCATCAACTAAACGCACAGCATTGTTCAACATTGTAATGGATTGCTAAATTGCTTGGTAAAGTGAATTCAGAAGTGGGATACAGTTTTAAAGTATAAATGCCATTTAAGACATATTGCTGTATACATGTTTGTACATGCAGGATGCATTTTCCTTTCGCAACAGACATTATATTGTGTAAGGTGAGAAAAGTGCTATCAACTCACTGTTACTACCTGAAAACTTGAATAAGTAATTAGGACAAAGCCTTCTCTGCAGTATTGATCTGACAAACATGCTAACAAGGAGCCAAAGTACATCATTTAACCTTTCGAGCCTCCTTCGCTGTTCTCTGAGATCACAGCTGATGTGTTTTTGAACTGCATTGTTGGAACTGCTATCTCTTGAAGGAGTGTTTAAATTGAAGCTCTGCCTGCCAATTTCATTGTCTCATCGGATAAAAAAATCCCATATAAAATGCAAACAAGGTTTCATGGAATGGTAGTTTCCTCGATTAATATCACCAAAGAAAGATCACTTATCTCATTGCTGGTTTTGGAACTGCTCAATGTTTGCCTGATGCCTCTACCTATGCAATAGTAAGTACAGTTCTATAATTAACTCATTTAGCTGTGAACCATTTTGGACATAAGTTCTTTCTTTCTGTATACTACACATTGTCAGTTATGACAAACTTAAGCTCATGCTTTTTCAATCTGGATGCAGATTTCCCTTATTGTTGGGGTGATGTCCATGGACTTTAACAATGGTTGAAGTGCCTTGCTGCCCTGGATAGGTAGGTCAAGAGCTTAGTCCCCTATGGCAAAAATCAAAATGAAGGACCTGATGTTATGTGTTGCTGAAATGCCTCTTTGCCTCCTGAGGCATATACACTGTGTTATTCATGCTACAGGGCACAATCACATGCCTACAGAGAGGAATAACTATAAATAGACTTTGATATAATCGAAGTGACATTAAATTCCTGTTGAGCCTCCTGGGTAATTGCTCTCTCTCTCCTCAACTTGTTTTTTCCCTTTTGTGTCTCTCCATCTTATCACAGCATTGTTAACTGTTTGTAGTTTGAGTTTTTTTTTACTTGTTTGTTCTTTTCCTCTTTATTCTTTTTATTTCTCATTAACATCCATGGCGATAATTGATTTTAATCAATGATAGACCATACTGTCAGAGACAGTAATTCTTGTATCTTCTCAGATTAATTTAAGAAACAGGCAAGTAAAGGATGAAGGAGATAATGCTCTTATTCCTGCCTTAACAACAATGGAATCACTGAGAAATTCTTGCTGTTAATGCACACTATTTGCATAAATATTCTTCTGGGGTCAATCTTACTCAACTTGAGCTGCATCATATTGTAGAAAAGCTACTTATTTCCAATGCAGTAGAATTATTGTGTTATCTGTCTGATTACCTCGGAAAGGTTCCAGCAAAGTTGCAAATCGTTAACTTGACTGTGTTTGTGCATGTCTCTCTCTTTTTTTATATTTCTGAAGTAGTTTTATGAGAGCCACATTCATTGATCCATGACTTTCTCCTCTTTCTTATTTCTGCCTTCCTAAATATCAGTTATGATTTTCAATGATATAAGGAAAGGAATCTGGTTCCACTTTTCAATTTGATACAGAAGATCAACAGCCCACGAGAATGTGACTCTGTATTGTAGTTCAGTTTCAGAAGATCAAGTTGTGTTCATTAGAGTAATGTCAACAGTGAGCATACTTTATGGCTACAGTAAATTACATGCATTAGTATATATTATTATATACTTTATTATGCAGAGTATTATGTATTCTGCATATATAATTGCACATGCATAGAGGCATCTGGTGTCTAGGTGCTTTTACATTACAAAGCTGTAGTTGCCAATTAAATACACTAGATCTCTTGTCTTAAAGGTTGACTTTGTATCATGAATCTGTATCATGTGAAGAGCTGTTGTATTTGCTGTTGCACTTTGGTTTCTGAGGGAGAATGAGGTTGGACCAGAGAATAAGTGGCAGGGGGGGGAGGAATGACAGCAGGAGACTGGCGTGGACTAAACAAAAAAAAAACTGAAAGAACTGAAGTTCTATGAAGGGTCACTAGACCTACGATGTTAACTCTGATTTCTCTCCACAGATTCTGTCAGTCCTGCTGAGCTTTTCCAGCAATTTGTTTTTTTTCTGGCATAAACAAGTTAGGAAAATGTATACTGAAATATGTTTATGTTGGGGATATGAATAGAAACCTGTTGTATCCTGCATAAGTTGGCAGAAACAATAAAGTATGTGGTAGCATGTGACCAACTGAGTTTGTGAACCATGTGAAAGACTCTATGTTGGTAAAGGAATGAGGTGTTTACACAGCGAGATTAGTTTAATCCCACCATGTTCATGTTCCTGTTGTAAAGTACACCTTCATTTACTCGACACTGTTTTTGGCTTTTGGGTGGACATGGGCTTTCAGTTTTAAAGTATTTGCCATGTTATCAAATCTCCTTTGTTTTTTTTTATTCATGAAGTTTGCTTTTTAAAGGTTGCATTTTTGAGTAGGAATCTTTCTCCATTTCAAATTAAGTAGATCCAGATCAGGAACAGCATGGAATAGATGCGTTTGTTTGCATGGAATAGCATCCAAGGTGGTCTCATCAGCCTTGCAGTTTCCACAGCTCAATTCGAAACTGACTCGTCACCCACACTGGCCAGTTCACAAATCATGTAGTTGCTGTTTAGACAGCACTGTTTGTGTTATTTCTTCACTGCGCCCCAATAACTTCAGGGTGAAAGTGAAGACCGCAGATGCTGGAGATCAGAGTCCAGATTGGAGGCTCCACCCCGGAGGCTCCCTGCCTCATTCCTGATGAAGGGTTTTTGCCCGAAACGTCGATTTTCCTGCTCCTTGGATGCTGCCTGACCTGCTGTGCTTTTCTGGCACCACTCTAATCTTGACCCCAATAACTTCAAATCTTAGCTAAGCCTTTTTCTAATGGTTTTCAAGGTTACATCAATTCCTTTTTGTTGCATTGCTCTGTTGTGGTCCTCAACATTAGAATTACCACTCCCATACTTGACTGATAGTAGTAAGTCAATAAGAATGCTCAATGTGGAGATTCAGAAATGCAGCTCCAGAGCTCGTTTTGCTTATTCCCTGTGGAGTTTTGCCTGCAGCTCAAGCAATGGTTTGTGACCTAGAAAAGTTCACACTCATTGCCATGGAGAGTCAGGTCCAACACACGCCAGCCTGCTGAATAATCACAAGTTTTCCTAGCTTTCACAGAGTCCTACAAGATGGAAACAGACCCTCTGGTTCAACCAATCCATGCCGACTATAATCCCAAACTAAACTAGTCCCACCTGCCTACACTTGACCCAAATACCCCCAAACATTTGTAATTATCCAAACATCTTTTAAACGTTGAAATTGTACCTGCATCCACCACTTCCTTTGGAAGTTTTTACCACATATGAGCCACACTGATTTTGTTTAAAAAAAAAAGCCCCTCATCTTTTTTTAAATCTTTGTCATCTCATGTTAAAAAATATGCACCTCAAATTGTAAGCCTTTTTGTACCACTAAGGATGGTTAGCCTCTGCACCTTCGATGTGGTAGTTAAAGATGGCTAGATATTCACTGATGATGAAAAGTGAGCATTTCTGGGTGGCTTGTATGTAATTATATCTGGGCAAGCCACTCTGTCTCCGTGTGAGGAAGAGGCACCTGGGTTGAGGCCAGGGTCCCTTGCCTCTCTGTCGCCGTACCGTTGTTGCTGTGTACCAATACTAGAATGTTGAAGTGTAGCTCTGAGTTCAGCAGACTGAGTGTGTTGGACCTGACTCTCCATGGCAGCCACCAATTTGCTCAATGAGGTAGGCAGATACTTGCATGCCAGTGAAAGCATAGTTTCAATGCGTTGATGCAGTCCCGCAACCTTTGTGGCAGTTTAGTGGAAGGCAAAGGCAAAGGGATAATATCTCTGGACAAGTAATCTAGAGTCATGCAGAAATGGGCTTAAATCCCACACAAGAGATAGTAGAAATTGAATTCAATACAAAACGTCTGGAATTAAGAGGGAATTAAAATTAATAATGGACATGAAACCACTTTCATTTGTCAAAAAATCCTTGTGGTTCACTAATGTCATCTAGGAATGAAAATCTGCCAATATTTGACTCCAGACCTGCAGAAATGTGGTTGACTCTTATGTGCCCTCTGGAATGGCCAAATAAGCTATTCAGTTGTATTAACCACTACAAAGCCTTAAAAAATGAATTAAACTTGACAGACCACCTGGCATCAACTAAAGGACTGGAAGCAACGCAGTCAAACACAGCCCTGTTGACCCTGAAAGTCCCTCCTCACTAACATAGAGTCATAGAGATGTACAGACCCTTCGGTCCAACCCATCCATGCCGACCAGATATCCCAATCTAGTCCAACCTGCCAGCACCCGGCCCATATCCCTCCAAACCCTTCCTATTCATATACCCATCCAAATGCCTCTTAAATGTTGAAATTGTACCAGCCTTCATCACATCCTCTGGCAGCTCATTCTGTACACGTACCACCCTCTGCATGAAAAAGTTGCCCCTTAGGTCTCTTTTATATCTTTCCTCTCTCACCCTAAACCTATGCCCTCTAGTTCTGGACTCCCCCACCCCAGGGAAAAGACTTTGCCTATTTATCCTATCCATGCTCCTCATAATTTTGTAAGCCTCTGTAAGGTCACCCCTCAGCCTCCGACGCTCCAGGGGAAACAGCCCCAGTCTGTTCAGCCTCTCCCTGTAGCTCAGATCCTCCAACCCTGGCAACATCTTTGTAAATCTTTTCTGAACCCCTTCAAGTTTCGCAACATCTTTCCGATAGGAAGGAGACCAGAATTGCACACAATATTCCAACAGTGGCCTAACCAATGTCGTGTACAGCCGCAACATGACCTCCCAACTCCTGTACTCAATACTCTGACCAATAAAGGAAAGCATACCAAGCGCCGCCTTCACTATCCTATCTACCTGTGACTCCACTTTCAAGGAGCTATGAACCTGCACTTCAAGGTCTCTTTGTTCAGCAACACTCCCTAGGACCTTACCAGTAAGTGTATAAGTCCTGCTAAGATTTGCTTTCCCAAAATGTAGCATCTCGCATTTATCCGATTTAAACTCAATCTGCCACCTCTCAGCCCATTGGCCCATCTGGTCCAGATCATGTTGTAATCTGAGGTAACCCTCTTCGCTTTCCACTATACCTCCAAATTTGGTGTGATCTGCAAACTTACTAACTGTACCTCTTATGCTTGCATCCAAATCATTTATGTAAATTACAAAAAGTAGAGGGCCCAGCACCGATCCTTGTGGCACTCCATTGGTCACAGGCCTCCAGTCTGAAAAACAACCCTCCACCACCACCCTCTGTCTTCTACCTTTGAGCCAGTTCTGTATCCAATGGCTAGTTCTCCCTGTATTCCATCTGGGAGAGGTCCCTCCTATTACCCCTTGGTCCACCAGGACCTCATGCTTCCATCTGCAAAGCAGGACATTAATTTCCCCTTAGTGCCATGTCCGTGGCAATTAAGTTGAACATGCAATGTAGCTCTGGACTGCCAATTCTTGACTCTTAGCTTGGTGCACAATGGCCTTTTAAATATGATGTGGAGGAGCTGGTGTTGGATTGGTGTGGACAAAGTTAAAAATCACACAACGCCAGTTTATAGTCCAACAGCTTTATTTGGAATCACTACTTTTCAGATCACTGCTCCTTCAACTACCCGATGAAGATGCAGCGCTCAAAAACCTAGTGCTTCCAAACAAAGCTGTTGGACTTTAACCTGGTGTTGTGTGATTTTTAACTTGGCACCAGGAGTACCTGGACTTGCTGGCAGTGTTGAATATTTGTGCCTATGACAAGTAGTAAAGCAGTACTTGGGGGCGTGATGTACTGGTAAGGCAGCATTGTTGGGATGCCAGAACCGAAAAGGAAAATTCTGAAGAAGGGTCACTTGACTTGATTTCCCTTCACAGATGTGCCAAAACTGCAGAGTTTTTCCAGCAAGTTTTGGTTTTGCTTCTGAGAACAGAAAATTTGCAAGGCTTTGTGAGAAACCCTCAATGAAACTCGTCAAAATGACACAACAGAAACTAGCTAAGATTCAGCCCTTGGACTCTTAAAGTTCAAATAGTTTTTGCAATTACTTAATATTCAGTTTTACTCTTTGTGCATATATTTTAACAAGAGAGTGAGGACAAAAATGGATGTGTTACTGCTTTGAGTGGAGTATGCTACGGAGCCAAGGACCAGATGGTACAAGAGCAGCAGAAATGAGGAGTCCTGTCAGCAGCATGTTAGACTAAAGATATGTGCATAACTAATTTATCAGTTTATTTGTTTAGTAAACTTGTTAGAAATTTAAGTGAACTGAAGCAATGATACTTACTAATTCAATATGAGTGTGGTAATTGTGCGTTAGGGAATGCAACACAAGAATGCAGCACCTTCCAAAGGTGTGTGCACATTCTGAGCAAAATCAGGATGAGACTTTCAGAATCTGCTAATTTGCACTTTGTGACCAATGAGACCAAGGAAAGGAAGACACTAAACTGTAAGTGTGACTCAGCCATATTTTGTTGGGTTGTGTTTGAAGGATACATAAACAGCATTGCACCTGGATTAGCCTACTGGTGATAGCTGTTTCGATACTAAAGCATAAATTGAAGAGAGCAGACTTTCCCTTCTTATAAAGTTCTCTCATAAAATGTTGGACAGTGTACATGTAAATTAAACTATTCATGATCTTTTTTAAAAAGATGGCATCTCAACAGGCTAAATGCGTGCCTTGAGATGGACTGAGTCAAACTGATAATAGGATCCTCAGCTTCAATTTCAGTCTTTGTTGGGTTATGTAAGAACATGAGAAATAGGAGCTGGAGTATGCCTGCCTCCCCAAGCCTCTCCTACCACTCTATAGGATTATAAATGATCTACACCAGTCTCAACTCTTCTTTCGTGTTCCTCATTATGCTCAAATCCCCAATATTTCAAAAATCTTTCTACCCCCTCTTTAAATACTTTCAGTTCTGTAATCTCCACAACTCTCTTGGATAGGGATTTCTAAATATACAGTACCTTCTTGGAGAAAAATCCTTTTCATCTCAATTTTATTCTATAAATTTATTTTATTCACTTGTGGGACATGGCCTTAAGAAGATGGTGGTGAGCTCCATTCTTGAACCACTGTAGTCCACATGCTGTAGGAGACTCTCAATGCCCTCACTGAGGGAATTCCAGGATTTTGACCCAGTGACAGTATAGGAATGGCAATATTTCCAAGTCAGGATGGTGAGTGGCTTGAAGGGGAGCTTGCAGGTGATGATGTTCCCATGTATCTGTGGCCCTTGTCCATCTGGATGGAAGTGGCTGTTGGTTAGGAAGGTGCTATCTCAGGATCTCTGGTAAATTTCTGCAGTGCATCTTGTAGATAGTACACACGACTGCTGCTGAGCTTCAGTGGTGGAAGGAGTGGATGCTTTTGAATGTGGTGCCAATCAAGCGGGCTCTGGAATCCAGAGAGTATTGGAGGATTTCAACTAATGCCTCCACTATCTTTGCAGCCGCTTCCTCTAAAACCCTTGAATGTAAACCATCAGCTCCTAGTGAGTTGTATGCCTTCCATATTATTAGTTTGTCAAATACTTTAACCCATATGATTGAAACTGTTACAAGATCATTCCTCTCATTAGCATCTTGCTTATCTGGTATCTTTGGGACATTTGCAAGATCTTCAACCATGAGCACTGATGCAAAATATTGGTTTAAATTATCTATCATTTTCCTGTTCACCCTTTATCAGTTTCCTCAGTCACATCCCTCAAGGATGTCACACTCATTTTAGTTGCTGTATTTTTATATACCCATTAAGGTCTTTTTTTTTCCTTTTATATTTCTTGCCAATATATTTTCATCATTAATTTCCTCTTCATTAACTTTATAGCCATCTGCTTGTGGTCCATAAAACGTTTTGACTCTTCTAGTTTACCACTAGTTTTCACTGTTTTGTATGTCTTTTGGTTTTGATTGGTTACTCTCCTTGACCATGTTTATTAACCATGGGTGGTTTATCCTTCTCACTGAGTCTTTCTTTTTAACTGGAATAATTTTTGAGTGTTATGAAATTACTGCTTTAATGTGCACCACCGCTCATCCACTGACCTTCCCCTTATTCTATTTTTCCAGCCTCCTTTAGGTAGTTTTTTTTTCTTCATATCTCCATAATTGCCCATACTTACGTTGTGCGCACTGGTGTGAGGTCCATGTTGCTCTTACTCAAACAGAGTTTGAAATTTTACCATGTTTTGATGGTAACTCCCTATAGGACCGTAAACTATAAAATCTCGTATTAAACTACCCTCATTATGCATTACTAGATTCACAGTTGCCTGTTCTCTGGATTCTGCAACACACTATTGTAAGAAGCAATCCTTAATGCACCGAACAAACTTGTCTTCCATGTTACCTTTTATTAATCTGATGTATCTAATCAAAATGCAGATTAAAACCACCCATGACAACTTAGTGCCCTTTTTACATGCCTCCATTATTTTCCAGTTTGTACTTTGCTGTGCATTGAAGCATCTCTTCAGGAGTCTATACCCCCCCTGACGTCTTTCCCTTGGTATTCCTTATTGTCATCCAATACGATTTCACATCAAAATCTATTGCACCTATATCACTAGTAACTAGGACTAGAGGGTTTTAGTTATAAGGATAGGGTGAGACATTTTTCACTGCAGTGTACGGGGTAGAGGGGTAATCTTAGAGGTTAATAAAATCACGAGGGACCTAGATGAGGTGAACAGCAAGGATCTTTTCCTTATGGTGGGGGAGTTAAAATCTAGGGGGCATATTTTTAAGGTCAGGAGAAAGATTTAAAAGGGATCGGAGTATAACTTCTTTATAGAGGGTGATTATTGTGTGGAGATTATTGCCAGAGAAAGTGGTAAATGCGGATACAATTGCAACATTTAAAAGACATTTGGACAGGTACATGAAGAGGAAAAGGTGAGAAGGAAATAGGCCAAATGCAGACAAATGGGACTAGTTCGGTTTAGAAAACTTAGTTGTCACAGATAAGTCGGACCGAAGGGTCTGTTTCCATGCTGTATGATTCTAAACACTTCTCCACCTCCTTTTCATTTTTGACCATTCTTCTGAAACATTGAATACCCTTGAATTTTGAATTCCCAATCTTGATCAGAAGTTAGTCACTTGTATAGAGTTGATAGAGGGCTTGGAATAGAGCCGTGGGTGTGAACTCATGTTCTCAAATGATACCAACTCCCTGTGGAGAATGTAGACAGATAACAAAGTCAAGAGTACTTAATTGGCACTTTGGATGTTCTGTTTTCATAAAATAACATAAATGTTATATATAGACGCAAGTTCTTTGTTCTTTGTAAAATAAATGAAGTAGCATTAAATGTATATATCTGCTTATATCTCTTTTTCTCAGATGATGTGTGAGTGAGAGACAATGTCAGCAGATTTATTACAATGGTTATCCGTGCTGGAGGGTTCTGAACATTCTTGGTAGCCAGGGTCATGAGAAGTGTGTCTTTGTCTGGAAATGGAAATCTATACATCTATCTCCTAAACAATGAATTTGCAGCACCAAGCAATTAAGTACAGCAATAATATTTAATGCTATAATGTTGATATGGGTATATTACCTGATTTCTGCTGGGGCTTGCTCAAATATATATTGTTTAATACATTAAAACACTGAGCAATGCAGATTTTGCACAAGTGGCTTTGTAGTAATTGATGAGACTCCTTTGGTCATGTTTAGGCCCTGCAAAGCTGATAAGGTTACCGCAATTTTCTTGTACAGAATCAAGTTATGAGTTTGCCAGATGGTTTGTTTAACCTCAAATGCTTACCAACAGACTAAGTAAAGCACTCACATCTGACCCATTAAAGTGCATAATTGTGAACTAAGGTGATAGTTAAAAACATACCCACCTATCCAGACACTTTTAAAAATCATTGGTAAAGCACTGTAAATAATAAAAATTAATGGGAGATTGGATGGGGAACTGGAGTGAAGTATTGGGTTTAAACTGTTTGCTTGTGATAACCATCTGTCTCTATAAAACCTTAATCCAAGAAGCATCAGAATATTAAACGTTGCACCCAGTCATGTAGAGCTGCAGGGATATCAGATATTTGGGATGTAATCCAGCCAGCTGCTGCTCCATTCCTTTGTGGTTGTAATGGAGTAAATATGATGATCAGAACCTCCGATGCATCCATTCTGGAAGAAAATTCAGCACAATGTGTTTTGTTCAATCTCTTTTATTTATTCCAATCTCCTTTCTCCCTTAAAGGCAACGAGCATCCTCTTGCTTCAGTGACCTTTCTTCATGCGTCAGCTTGCATGTTATCAACTGTTGGAGACCTCACCGCCAAACCCGACCTTGTTAATCACCTATTTATCATATATTAGTTCTTCACAGGCAGAGTTACCAAATCAACCTAGCCTAAGGCAACAGGATAAATTCAGTCCACCTTACACCCATGTGGCTGAGATTAGTTAATATATCAGGAAACTGGATTCTCCCCTTGAACCACTGAGAAAAGTACATTTATTGAAGAGTTTGCGTGTTAGCCAGAAGTTGAGTGCAGTTCCACCAAATTTGACTGAAAGTTCTGGTAGATACTGAATCTATCTTAATTTTATCTCTCCTCAACCCCCCCCCCCATCTTCAATTGTCTGATATATATTTCTTGTTAGATTCCACCACATTCCTACTTCTTGCTTATTGTGGAGTCATACTTATTAGAGCCTGTGTCTTTCTGTATCGCTCTGTCTGGCTGCTGGAATTTTGTCTGGGCTAAAAAGGAATTTATATAGCTCCATTCATAACCTCAGGATGCTGCAAAGCATTCAACTGTCAAAGAGAAGTGCTTTTGCACTATCAGCACAGTTGTAGGACAAATAGAGATACAATGCTATGGTTCTTGACTAGGTTTACACTACAGAAGCAACCTGCACTCCAGGTTCTGTTTATCTTTCCTGAAGTTATTAAATTTGCTGGAATACAGCACTGAGCAGTATGTCTGCCATACTGTTTCTATTTGTGTACTGGTCCCATTACATAGGCTTAGACAGTAATAGTCCATGGGCTGTTCTGTCATGTGAATAATGTCTAATACCTGATGAAGGAGTAGTGCTTCTCGTGTTTTCAAAGAAACCATTGGACTATAACCTGGTGTCATGTGATTTTTGACCATGTCATGTGAATAGTATTTAATGGAGGCAACGAGGGTTTCGCCTGCTGGCTGGAGAGCTGACAAGCCATGTTAGTTGTTTTGGCATTTCATTTTGTAGATCTTCCCAATCAGACAGTCAATTAGGAATAGCAGATTTTAGCTGAGATTGAGTGCCTTACTGTGGAAACCACCCACCTTGAATTAGAAGGCTGGCAGCTGTACATTGCTGAGCAGTACCACTGGGGGGATGAGACTCGGGGCTACTGAAGGACATAAGACACTGGTGTCAGGGGAGAGTCTACAGGGAAAAGGACAGGAATAACAAAGACAGGAGGTTTTCTCCCAGTGTCTTACACTCTTATAATTGGTCCTTCCATCAGGCTGAAGAACCTTGACACCCCTCACCCTACCCCACCTTCTCACACCCAGAAGACTAGAAATCCTCCAGCAAGGGACCAACAGGAGCATTCAATCAAGCAGGCAGGTGGCAGGCTCCCCAGCTACCAACCTCCTGCTTGATGAAATACTCTGTCACCAAGCTTGCCTTGAGGGAGGGTATTACATTCTCTCTGCTGCATTCTTTCTAAGCCAGCTCCTTGCGGCAAAGTTTACTAGAGTGTGGTTAGGAGCAGAATTCCTGACTTTTTCTTTCTTTAACCATGGGGGACTGACTAATTGTAACAGCACAGCAGTTGTTGCAGCTGACATTAATTTTCTCAATGCTGTTCATGAATCAAACCATGGATTTCCTTGGCTGTTAGTTCACTCTGGAAACATCAGAGAAACCAGGTAGCTATTTGTTTTAAAAAAAAACCTTTCACTGTTTGCAATGTAGTTGGTGTTGTATTTGATGCTACGTGATTTTTCCCTAAGGGTCACAGTCTGTGCTTTACTACTGAGTTCACTTCAGGTGATTTTGATACGCAATGCTATATTGGCTTCAACTAACTGGTCAGAGAAATGTTGCTTTTTTGTGTGTAGCAGTGGATGAGGTGTCACTGAAATCTTGTATCTTAAGTGCCCCCAATGGTTCAATACCCTAATTAGTGGTAATGAGCTCCACAGACCAAGAATACCATACTTTGATCCTGGTCTCTGTTGAATTAATTGATCTCAGCTAGGGCTGTATGACAGTTGGTCTCAGTTATCCTGGACTAAGGAAAGGAAAATTTGACAAGTTTCATGTTAATAGTCTCTCTTTTTATCAAGTGTTCATGTGTGGGAATTGTATAATAATAGGATCAGGTTTTGATATACCCTGTGTCAGAAAAATAATGGGAGAGAATCTTGAGGGGAGAAAATACTTGCTTCTCTTCCACATATATTTAAGTTTATCATGTTTTTAAAAGTTAACTGCAGGCAGTTATTATAATGCTGCAGTATACACTTCAGTTGTTGGCTTTCAAAGGTTGCCATTGTGCTGGATGGGTAATAGAAACTTGGTTGTGTTAAAATAACAGCCTAATAACTCCTCTTCGTCCTCTTTTTAGATTCCAAGCTGGGAAAGGCCTGGTATTGTACCCAGAGATCGGCGACAAGCTGGATATAATCTGTCCGAAAATGAACAATCAAGACCAGTACGAATATTACAAGCTGTACCTGGTGACTGAGGCCCAAGCAGAAGCGTGCAGCACTGTCATCAACCCCCACTTGCTTGTTGCATGTAACAAACCTGATAAGGAAATAAAATTCACAATCAAATTCCAGGAGTTTAGCCCCAACTACATGGGGCTAGAGTTCGCTAGAAACAGAGATTACTTCATTATCTGTGAGTACCCATTAGACAGGGACGTTATGATTAAGTTGTAATAATGCAGGATTCCTAGTAATTAAATCTAGGTCAAACTAAGTGATTATTTGTTTAACTGAGTAGTATATACATTCTACATGAAATAAAAACTCAGCTGACTGAATAGTTGTGATTAATCGATGGTTTTTCTGTCTGGAGGGAGGTTTATAGTGAGATTCCCCAGGTATTTGTGATGAGACCTTTGCTGTTTCTGGTTTGTATTAAGGACCCAGTTTACCGGACACAATTTCAAAATTTCCATGTAATTTAAACTTGTGAACTGTAAGGAGGATAATGTAGAACTTCAAAAGGAAATAGACATGCTGGTGGAAAAGGCAGACCAGATAAAAACCATTACAGTGAAGTAATTCATTTTGGTACGGAGAATGTGAGGAAACAAAACAAAGGAGGAATACAGTTCCAGAGGGGGAGCAGGATTTTAATGTGTATAAGTCATTGAAGGTGGCAGGTTGGTTTGAGAGAGCAATTCATAAAGCATGCAGTATCCTAGATTTTCTTATTAGAGCACTGAGGAGAAAAACAAAAGTGTTTTACACAAGTTTCACATAAATGTCTTGGTTTCAGTTGGAGTATTGCATCTAGCTCTTGGTGCCACACTTTAGGAACAATGCGAAGACATTAAAGAGAGTACAGAAAGGATTTGTGAATAAATTTCCAGAGTTGAGGAACTTAAGTTACAATAAGAGATATTTTCCTTAGAGAAAAGATTTGGAGAGATTTGATAGAGTTCGAAGTTCCAAGTCATGAGGGATCGAGACGGAGACAATAAAAGGAAATTGTTCCCACTGGCATCATGGTTGAGGACTAATTTAATATAACTAGCAAAGGAACAATAAGTGGCATTGGAGTATTTTTACACACTGAGTATGAATTGCCTGGAAGTGTGTGGAGGAAGGTTCAGTTGTAGCTTTCAGATGGGAATTTGATAAGCGCTCGTAGGAAAAGCAATTGCAGGGCTATTGGAAAATCTGGAGTAGTGAGGACAGCTGCACTGCACTTGCCTAGTGCCAGCACAGACTTAATGGGCTCAATGATATCCTGCTGTGCTTGTGACCATCCTATGGTACTGTGGTTCATTTAGATTTATTTTTAAATAGTAATGATCACGTTGAAAATTTACAAGTAGCATTTTCAGCTTTTGATTTTCCAACTTGAAACATGTACTAAAATATATCCAGAACTGAAGTAAATCATGTTCTGACAACACTGAAAACCCAAATGGGACTTTTGCTCATTTTGCGGTTGGTGGGGAAATTGGGTAAACATCAAAACTGATGGGCTATTTGATGTAAATTATGACTAATGACAGTTAACTTCCTCTATTGCTCTTTTTATTTAACAAAAAAGTTAGTTAATGACTGTTCACAGTAGCAGAAAGAGGAATGTATTAAATTATGCATTGAAATGATGAAATAAGGAATTAAAATGTGAGAGATTATTTTTTTAATGCTTTTCAATAGGAATGTTGCCTCACTAACTTGACGCTGCAATATCAACCAATTTGATTTTAAGTTTCCAATTAGGCAACAAGATTTAGTGGTTACAAATATTTGATTCAATAATTTATTGGAACAAATAACTGGATTCTTACTTTGTAAGATTATAAGATAATTATAGATGAGGAAGCCATTCAGCTCATCCATCTAGAATGTCTATACGGATTCCTAATTGCAGCATCTAGTTGGTTCTTAAATGATTCTGTGTTTAATCTTTGATATTATATTTGGTGTTCCATTCCTTTTCGGGCGGTCTTGATTGTAAATTCAATCTTTGCAATTTATACCTGTTTAGTTTGAAATAACTGGTTTGGATCGACCAATTTTAAAATTGCTTCCCACTTGCTTTTACACCAGTACCTATTATTCTATAAGACAGAAAAGTCCAACAGCTGAATAGTATAAGCTATCATTTTCTCCCCCATCTAAAGAATTGGGGCAGTCTGCTGCACTGAGTACAGGATGTCTGCAGCCATGAAGCAGTTAATTGGCTGCTAAGAGGCTGAAGGCTGGATTCCCACCACTTGGGAACAGCAAGTGCCAGCTATGAGAGCTGCCAACTAACAAGAGGCTGGCATTTCTCCAATAATGTGGGACAGAGCTGTGACGAGTTGGATCAGGATTTGAGAAGGTGTTTGGGGATATCTGCAGGTAGAAAGCTGGCAGGTTCAAAGAGCTGGTGGCTGGAGATTTGAGAGGCTCATATGGAGAGAGCAACCTGGTGGAAAAGGGGTAAAAGCTGAAGCAAGGGCCCTCCAAACCTGTCAGTCTGGACACTTGCCTTGGACCACTCTTGCTGCTGCTTAAAACCCAATGACAGTGTCATTAATTTCCCACGCAAGGGCTTCGATTGACTCACCTGATGCCACCCACCTGCTATCCTTATTGTAGGGGTGTGCAATGGACATGTGGGTCATAGGACGGTCACTGGGTAGCTTGAACAATACCTTGAGTTCAAACATACTGACACGTAATGTAAAACGCAGCCTCAAGTTCCTCCAGTCACTGCTCATCATTCCAATCTCTAGCATGAGGGATCAATCTTGTGGCTGTTCTTGCATGGTTTCCAATGCTTGGATGTCTTCTTTTGTGGCTCAATAACCCAAAAGTATCATTACACTCTAGCTGTGGTCTGACCAGAGCATTCTATAGTTTTGTGATGACATGCTCTGAAGTAGTTTTCATCCTATAATCTGCCATTGCTGAGTAATTGGGACAGAGGTGGAGGGAATGGGTTTGTATTATGAACTAATTTTCTCTTACAGCAATAAATTCTTGTTTTCATTCTCCCTCCAACTGAATTCCTTCTGAACCACGGGGCATTGCTTTACAGATTCAAGTAGGGATCACCATGAACACTCAAGACTGAAATCAAGTAAAGCCTGTTGAGTGCTGACAATTAAGATGTGTTTTCTTCTGAGAATCAATGAAGAGAAGGAAGTATTTTAGTAACTAAAACAAATAGGTACAGATTGATGAAATGACTCCTGGTATTATGCTCAAAACATGTACCTCCTGCTGGATTATGCCCAATGTAGAATCATATTCTGGTTAAAAAACAGATGGAGATCATTTAACTCATCTTTACTGTGCTGCTGTCTGGGAAAAACAATTCAGCTATTGTTTTTCTCATTGCACTGTAAATTCTTTTCTCTCTTCTTGACTATAAAACCATAAAAGAAGTGGAAAATCTAGCCCCTGCTATAATAGCTCCTGTATCTGCTCTGCCGTTCAATGAGATCATGGCTGATCTGGTAATCCTCGGTTCCACTTTCCTGACATTTCCCCATAAACCTTTTTTTTTAAAAAACTGATTATCAATCTATCTTAGCCTTGACGATTCTTAATGATTCAGCCTTGACAGCACTCAATGGTAAAGAATTCCACAGATTCATCACTCCATGAAAGAAGAAATTCCTCCTCATGTGTGTCTTGCTTGGTGACCGCTTATTCTGAAATTATGTCTTCTAATCTAGATTGTCCACAAGAAGAAATTTTTTTCCACATCTACACTCTTAAGTCCTCTAAGAATTTTGCATGTTTTAATTAGATTGCCTCTCATTCTTCTAAATTTCAATGAGTACATAAGTCCTTATCCAGTTCCCTTTTGGAGCTAGTAATCTGTAATTGGACAATGAATTGACTGTGGAAGAATTTGTTCTAGTTAGTTTAGTATACTTGTCTCACTATGCAGCCAAATGATTATTTACTGAGATTTTTTTGGGTAAGCAGCACATTAACTGTATTAAGAAGTAGCTGGATTTACCTTGCTATGAGACTGTCAGAGAGAGCAGGATCATGTGGCATTGCATCTCTCTCTGTGATGATGTATACTGTGTTTCTTTAGCGATGACGCAATTAGACTTAGTTTCTTACACTTTCGTTAGCTTGGAACCTGCTTTGCTGGAGGCAGTGACCTGTTAGGAATATTGGTAATTATATTGATGGTGCTGCTCACCTGAATATTCATTCAGTTGTTACTCTCTTCCCTTGTTACCCATTTTCTATTTAAATATATATATTAGTGACTTTACAGAGCATTTGATATATTTACAGCTCAAAACTCTCCCAGGACCTCAAACTATGAAACCCCTTACTGAGCTTTTCCTCTTGCAATCTACAACCCTTTAAAATCCACAATTTCACGTTTAATTAGGTGTACTCTTTCTTTCTTAGTCTGGATTAGTCATAATTTAATAACTGATAGTGGACTCAAGCTCTGTGGCATGGTGGCTCAGTGGTTAGCACTGCTGCCTCACAGCATCAGGGACCCAGGTTCGATTCCTACCTCGGGTGACTGTGTGGAGTTTGCACATTCTCCCAGTTTCCTTTGGGTGCTCCGGTTTCCTCCCACAATCCAAAGATGTGCAGGCCAGGTGAATTGTCCATGCTGAGTTGTCCCATAGTGTTCAGTAATGTATATGTTAGATGCATGAGTCGGGGTAAATGTAGGGGAACGGTTCTGGGTGGGATAAGCTTCGGAGGGTCGGTGTGGACTTGTTGGGCCGAAGGGCATGTTTCCACACAGTAGGGATTTTAATTCTTAATTTTGAAAGTGCCACATGTTTTCCAGTGAGAATGCTTTTGATGTTCATAAGAGACATTAAATCAGATCTTCAATAATTTTTTAAGTCATATGGGACAATGTATTGACCTACTTTGTGTTTGGATCACTGCCATTCTCCTCTGTTTCTTCCACCTTGCTACTTCTCCTCTTCCTCCCACCTTTTTCCCATTCCTTCTTGCTCCCTTCATTTACCTTGCTGCCCATTCTCTTTCTGTCTCTTTTGCATCCCAGTACCCCTCTCCTTTCTCGTCAGCTTTTAAATTGATTGATTTTCTGCTGTTAGATTGTCTTGGCTACAGAGCGTCAAGGCGATTAACATTGACAGCTGCCCATCGTGGTTAACAGGGTCAAGCTGTCTTCAATCACTCCGTGTGCTTCAGTGCTGGTAGTGTATCTAACAAACTCAACTGCCCAGCATGTGTTTTTATTTAATTGTCTTCGAGTGACAAGCAGAAAAAAATGTAATCAACAGTGAATTCCCAGAACTTCTAATAAGGGTAAGAAAGTTTCTTTACAAACAGGAGAGATGGGAGGGCCAGGATTGTTGGATGTACAAAAATATGTGAACCATTGAGTTCCACAAAATAGCTCTTGGTTTGAGTGTCTCATAAGATTGCTTCACCTGTTGCAGATAAGAGCTGTCAGTCCTCTCTCTCCAGGATACGTTAAAGGGAGTGTAGAGAAATAAAAAGTTATATTTATATAGTACCTTATCACATCAACTACAAAGCTCTTGTTATGCCCATAAACTGAATCTGGAACACAGTGGCAATTGTGTAAGTAAATGGCACGCCACACTATATCCTAAATATGTATGACCAGTAAACTTGTCCTTTTTGAAGTTTGCCAATGGCCATTTTACAAATTAGCTTTTTCTCGTCACCTTTATTGTATAGAGTTTTCCAAGACCAATGTAATCTCTTTTGAGGATAAAAATCACACAACACCAGGTTATAGTCCAACAGGTTTAATTGGAAGCACACTAGCTTTCGGAGCAACGCTCCTTCATCAGGTGATTGTGGAGGGCTCGATCATAATTCTGTGTTACGATCGAGCTCTCCACAATCACTTGATGAAGGAGCATCGCTCCGAAAACTAGTGTGCTTCCAATTAAACCTGTTGGACTATATCCTGGTGTTGTGATTTTTAATTTTGTACACCCCTGTCCAACACCGGCATCTCCAAATCTTTTGAGGATAACGGTGTGCCTTTGTACTATGTATGGTAAGCATAATCTATGTGTGACAATTAATCCTGAATCACAGTCACTGGAGAAAGCAGAGCATTTTCTACATTCTCCTATTAAATTCAAGAATAGAAAATACCCTATTCCTGGAGTAATGTGTGGAGACCAAACTACACATCTGAAAGATATACAGGGAGTTGATATTAGGATGGAAAATGAGACTGGATAAGATAAACTTATGCTGTTTTTAGGATGCAAAAGAAATTAATGTGGATACTGATGAACAATTTCACTTGGTCCAGAGCAGGATATCACCTGGCTCAATGGGAAATCAAATTTAAAATCAATCCAGAGAAATAATATGTCGGTGAGCAAGTTATTGCTCTGTTTGAAACTATTAACAAGTCGAATTCGCAAAAGTAGCAGTACAGAGGACTATATGGAAGCTGACAGCTTCACACACCTTTCAGGAATAGCAGATGCCATTTTTATTTGGAAATTTTTTATTTAGTAATGTAAGATCACCTAAGTATTGAGGGAATTTTTTATTTTCATGACAAGAGGTGGTCCAGACACATGGAGAAATTTGCTGCTCTTTGACAATACAATTACGATGTTGATTTCTCTGGATCATCTTCATTGGCTTTGTACTAAATATGCTTTTTCTGAAGATGTTACTTTATCTCACAGAAAGTATTAGGAATTGGTTACACAAAGAAAGTTGAATATAACAAGGAGAAACAATTCCTAGTGGCTAGTGTGGTAGAGAGCTCATCTTAGACAACCAATGTGTGTGGCTATATGTTCAATAAATTTGTAAATGCACAAAGAAAAACACAAATCATCACAAATCATAATGTCCCGTGTCCCCACTTCCCACTAGCCAGGTGACTGTTGTGGCCCACTGACCTATGGAAACCGCCTGGGCTGTTTTAATTCCATTCCAGAGATCCTTCTATATGACAAAACTCATTTAGAATATCTTTTATCTGAGGGTAGGCTTTAGTTACAGGACAAGAGAATGTAGGTCAGGGTTTAATCCTGAGGGAAAAGCTGTCTATTTTAAACTCCTGTTCTATTCTCTTTTCATTTAGTGTTTGCTGACCTCTCACTAGATGATCTTTTCATGCTCCTGGGTGCACAACATTGGGCTGAGGTACAACAGAAACATCTGATATTAATCTTCCAAGATGTCGGACTTTTTTTTTAAAGCAGTTCAGCATGAGCTACAACAGTTTGGCCTTGTCCAGAACGATTTTATGTCTCTCGAAAAGTACCGAGATCGCTATACTATTGCTGGAAAGAAAGAGATGGGAGGAGAATGGGGAGATGTTTTTGGTTCCTCGAATTTGAGCCGTATTTGTACTGAGTGGACAATGTTGTCATTCTGTTCATTTAATTAAAATCTGTAGCACTGTGGCCAACAGAGGATAATGTCTATAAATGGATTAATTATTTTGCAATGTCGAATTAGACATGCACAGGATTCTGAAAATAGGTTTACTTTTAAATTTGAGAGTCTAGTTAATTCCCAGAATAATACTTTCAGTGCTCAAATAATCCACCGCCAGTCTTGGCTTATATGTGAAAGGAAAGCAACTTAAACAAACTACGAGAGGGTTGCTTTAACCAATGTGTTTTGAGGTATACTTAATTTCCAACAAGATGCTTTAGATGGTTAAACAAGAGCAGGAAATCTGGTTGTTGGGGGGTTTGGGGAACTATGAAGAGTTTTGGAGCCAATTTAGGTGGGATCTGGGATCTATACTATTCAGAATGTGGAATCTTGCTGGTCTCTATGATTATTGCACTTGGGATTGAAGTTAGCTTCCAAACTTGGTCATGCAGATCTGTCTGTATGTTGCAGCTGGAATATTATGGTTAACATATCAGGCAGTCCACCAGTCAATGCACTATATAGACAATTGCCTTACTGCCCAAATTAAAGAAAGACTCTCTGTTAATATCCGATAAGAAACTTGTAATGATGTTGTGATTTGGAGATGCCGGTATTGGACTGTTGTGTACAAAGTTAAAAATCTCACAACACCAGGTTATGGTCCAACAGGTTTAATTGGAAGCACTAGCTTTTGGAGCACTGCTCCTTCATCAGGTGGTTGCGGAGTACACAATTGTAAGACAGAGTTTATAGCAAAAGTTTACAGTGTGATGTAACTGAAATTACACATTGAAAAATACCTTGATTGTTTGTTAAGTCTCTCATCTGTTAGAATTACCATGTTAGTTTCACTTCTTTCATATGGAAATCACACCTTCAACACATTACCTAGGCTGACACCAATTGTTACAGGTAAAAATTGTTACAGTTAACCTGAGAAGGTAACTTTTAAAAAAAGTTTTGCCATTTACATATGAAAGAAGTGAAACTAACATGGTCATTCTAACAGATGAGAGACTTAACAATCAAGGTATTTTTCAATGTATAATTTCAGTTACATCACACTGTAAACTTTTGCTATAAACCGTGTCTTACAGTTGTGTACTCCGCAACCACCTGATGAAGGAGCGGTGCTCCGAAAGCTAGTGCTTCCAGTTAAACCTGTTGGATTATAACCTGGTGTTGAGATTTTTAATGTTTGTAAAAATGTTGGGTTGTCTGGTTAGTTTCAAACTATGACGAGGAATACAAGACTTGAGTTTCTATACCTTTCGTTGCTTCTAATTAGACTTGGGCTTTAGAGTGCGATTTTCTCAGTGACTTAAATTATATCAAATTAGTTCAAGAATTCAGAAATACTTCCATCCTGACCATCATCAATATGCTGTAACGTTTCCCCAGTGTTACCACCTGTTGATCTAATTGAGGATTCCTTTGGAGTTTGATAAAGGTGGATAATGCCTTTTTTTAAAAAAAGGTCTGCATTTTGGAACTAATTCTTCTAATATGATCCACACTTTTGAAACCTTTCAAGTTTAAATGGACTGTGTATATAATTTGCAGGATGAAGAGTAAGTGGAAATGGAAATACATTGAGACAATTGTTGAGGACCGAAGTGTCATACCTAGAATATTTCTTCAACATAGCAACACTTTGATATATGTAAAGCTATAATGAAAATATGCAGTTGTGGTTACATTCATAATGAAGCACGGCAGTCTAAATTGATAGCATTGAAGTACTGCATCTGGTGCTATGCGTTTAATTGTTTCAAAGCATATCTACTAACTCCTGTAAAGATTGGGGGCCAGTGAAATACAACAGACACTTCTGCTGAGAGGAAAGACCTCCAGAGTGAGGAGCATGTCGGAGTTGTATAGAGAAAGTGCACAAATGGGAAACGCATAACGGCACTAATAAGCACAACTGTGAAGGGTGAGGAGCATGTAGAAGTTTGAAGAATTGAGCAGAAGACAAATAAGAAAGTAAGTATGTTTGGAGATGAAAGATATCAGGATTTAGCAGGTGGCTGTATTTTGGAATTTCTGTGTTTGTTTCTCATTATGATAGTGCTACATCTCCCACATTACACCCAGTCCATGTAAACTTCCTGTCTCCATGACGGGATACCCCTCAACCCAGCTGCTCTTTACATGCCAGCACCACTCAGGCTCATTGTGGCACCACAAACCTGCATCTTTCAAAGATAACTAATGCAGCACAAAAACCAGCACTGAAGCTGGAACCATCCTGACTTCAATCACTTTATATTACATCACGCTGACCTTCTTTCAACATTGCTGGCTGTTCCTCCACCCTGGAGGTGACCTCAGACCAGCCTGGCTGGGTCTGGTAACATGGTCTGTATGCCAGTCCTCCAGGAAAGGGATCTCTTCTCCTTTGCACCACGCTGTCCACCAAAACCTCCAGGTGTCTGTTGGAGAATCACTCTATCATCTTCCATTTTTCCGATACATTCAGATTCTGTCAGTCATGGGGCAGTGCAGCTTCAGATTGTTAATGTTCATCTAGGTGTTTTGCCATCTATTAAAACATTGCATGGATGTAAGGGATGTCAGTGTTGCAACAAATATGCTTTAAGTGGTAAGTTGTTTCAGGAATGGCGAGTGGTAAAGTAAGGCTGAAATCAGACCTGCCAGGCACCATAGGTGCAACAAGGTTAAGTTTGGTAAGATGCATCAAGCAAACACCCTTTGCCTTACAGCAAAAACCCTCCAAAAGCCTTGATGTAACTCCGACCTAGCCAAAAAAAAGTATGATGCGACCTAGAGTTTAGATTAGATTCCCCACACTATGGAAACAGGCCCTTCGGCCCAACAAGTCCACACTGACCCTGCGAAGTGTAACACACCCAGACCCATTCCTCTACCCTATATTACCCCTGACTAATGCACCTAATATTATGGGCAATTTAGCATGGCTAATTCACCTGACCTGCACATCTTTGGTCTGTGGGAGGAAACCAGGGCACCTGGAGTGAACCCAGTGTAGACACAGGGAGAACATGCAAACTCCACACAGACAGTCACCCGAGGCTGGAATCGAACCCAGGTCCCTGGCGCTGTGAGGCAGCAGTGTTAACCACCGTGTCACCCAGTTTACAGTTCTAATCACTGAGAAAAATAAATCAGACTTTGAGTTCCAATTGATTGCAAGGTGCTTATTTGGACCAAGGTTAAATTAGACTGAGTGGATTGCAGAGTACACGGTCTTAGAGCTTCCAAGATCATTAGATTAAAGAAGTGATCTTGTCTGAAATTTTTGACTCACCATGAAACAGGCGGGGATCAAATAAACTAGTTGATGGAGTAAAAGTAGAGCTGAAGTGACTATTGCAGAACATTGTGGGCTTTGGAGGAATGCTAGTGAGTGCTTCATTGAAGTCTGAGTCGTGCTTCATCTGCTTGGATCCTAAGCTAGACACAAATAGCTTGTAAGGTATTAGAGGAGATGATATCAGGAATACAATGTTTGAAGCTGCAGCTTGTAGTATGTCCTTAAGTAGGGAGGAAAGTTTATAAGAATTAAACCAAAACCAGGTGGCAAATGTAGCGTCTACTCTGGTACTGTGCCACACTTGCCAGGTCAATCTCCTGTTCTGCACTGAGCTAGTTCAGTTTAACCAGGGCAACACTTTGTGTACAAATCACATCATTGTTCTTGTACTGGAGAGTGGAAAACACCAACGAGGATTTCCACTCTTGAATATTATCTTATGTCCGCACATCAGAGAAATAAATTATTTCTGAATTTGTTAATGGTAGAGGAGTTCTATCTTTAATTACTCCACTGGCAGCTGCCTAGATTCAGTTCAGGAAGTCCCTTCCAAAACATCACCACCTTTTCTCTCCTCTTTGAATCATCCTTAAAACCCATCTCTTAAGCAATTGGTTGCTGAACATCTAAAGTGCCATAATATCTCCTTATGCGCTTGGTGTCAAATTTGGTTTAAATGTAACTTTTGTGAGGCACTTTGGGACTTTGTTAAAGTGCTACATAAATGTGCGGGGGGTTAAGCATGGCTTCTGTGCTCTCCCCTATTAAATAGTCTACCTGAATTTAAAACCTAAGTTAAACATTGAAAATGACTGCTTGGCCAAGGCAAGTCATTTTTGTTCGAATCTGGTCAGTAAGTGCCAACTATTTAACTACTTAGGGATATTGCAACAGAACTTCATTTATCCTCCCCTGTTATCCAGAGGAAAGTTCTCACAGCAGAGGTCACTGGGCAGCTGGAACCTGTAGCACTTCAGCTGCTGCTAAGATCCAGAGCGGGAGTAAAATCCTAAAGTTCTAGCATTTAGTATGTTTACCTTTATTGGTCACTGCATTGAGTATAGGAGTTGGGGAGGTCATGTTGTGGTTGCACAGGACATTAGTTAGGCCACTTTTGGAATACTGTGTGCAATTCTTGTCTCTCTGCTATAGGAAGGATGTTGTGAAACTTGAAAGGGTTCAGAAAAGACTTACAAGGATGTTGCCAGGGTTGGAGGATTTGAGCTATAGGGAAAGGCTGAATAGACTGGTACTATTTTCTCTGGAGCATCAGAGACTGACAGATGACCTTTATAGAGGTTTATAAAATCATGAGGGGCATAGATTGGGTGAATAAACAAGGTCTTTTCCCAGGTTAGGGGAGTCCAAAACTAGAGAGTATAGTTTTAAGGTGAGAGGGTAAAGATTTAAAAGGGACGTAAGGGGCAGCTATTTTACGGAAAGGATAGTGTGTGTATTGAATGAGCTGCCAGAAGAAATGGAGGAGGCTGGTACAATTACAACATTTAAAAGGCATCTGGATTGGTATATGAATAGGAAGGGTTTAGAGGGATATGGGCCAAATGCTTACAAATGGAACTAGATTTATATAGGCTATCTGGTTGTCATGGACGAGTTGGACTAAGAGGTCTGTTTCCATGTTGTACATCTGTCTCTGGAGTGAAATCCAGAGTTAATGTTTTAAAATTCAACATAATTTCACATTAGTCATACTGGACCAGACATTAACCTTATTTCTCTTTCCACAGATGCTGCCAGATTTGCTGGGTTTCTCCAGCGATTTGTCATTATTTGTTCTTTACTATTCCGATATATGTTCTTTCTTACCAGTTAAGCAGCCTCACTGGACATGACAACACAATGATAGACAGTTGGGAGAGAGTTTCCCTTGATATCTTCTGGATCCCAAGATATGTCATGATGTTGTGTCAAGCATGGTCAAGGAAACCTCTTGCTGATTATATGCCAGACTGGCTATGTGGCAGGTGATGTGGAAATAATTGGAGGAAAAGTCGAGGTCTTATTCTCACCAATCTACTGGTCACAGGTGCAACCTAAATGTTGGGGAAACCCAGCGTATCAGTGCAAAAAAAAAACTTTGCAAGTATACTTAGCCAGTGTATTGAGTGGATGATCCATCTCAGCCGCCTCCTAAGGTCTCAGCATCACAGATGCCAGTCTTCAGCCAATTTGAGCCATGCCACATGCCATCAAAAAACTCAGGAAACTGGGTAGACTATGGAACCTGACAACATTTTGACAGGAGTACTGAAAACTATTACTCTATACGAGTTCATAACATCTCTGAACAAATTGATTTAGAAAATATCTATAAATTATGTCAAGGAAGGCTCTTGCAGTACTATGATAATGGTTCTACCCTCTGGACCAGCTGTCCTGGGTATAAGTCCCACCTGTTCCAGAGCTGTGTCGGAACAGGTTTATTAAAAATGTTTGTAACTATCTTAATCTTGAATAATGGTCCCTGCTCTCCATTGAATCCTTGAATGGTCTTGTTGCTTTCAAAGTTAAAGTGAGTATCATATAATGCAAAGGATTCTCAGCAGGTTGAGGTCTTTTGTAATTGAATTTCCAGTTTGTTTCCCCGGTGACCTTGGTGGAATAGGTTGGGAGTGCCTTTGTTAGCTGGTATTCCCTGCGTTCACAATATTGCTTTTATTAGCTTAGCTGTTTGATGACATGCAACTAGTTTGTGGTTAGGTTTCTGACCACTGAACCATTGGTACAATAGATTCCTCATGAAATTGTAGTTAGTTTATTTTTAAAAGCAGACCAAAAATGGCTGATTCAACATGTAGTTCTTCACAAGTTCAGCATTCCTTCTAAATAAGGGGATGGTGTTCATGTTGATTCCAACATTTCATGTCATGTTTAATACCTTTTGAGTTTTTGAGATATTTATTAAGATACAATGAGATCCTTCATTTCCATCTGCCATCAATTGAATTTCAAGTTTCCCTTTTGTTCAGATTGAACATTGAAGACTGAATGTCTGGAGATTTCTTTGTCTTTCTGGGTTGATGGAAATGTTTATACCCCTGGAGAATTGGAAATGTCCATATTTAATTAGGTATTCACTGAAGAAGTGATAGCGATGATAGCTCAAATGTTAGAAGTCACATGATTTGCAGCAGCCATTGTAATAGCCTCTTTGTGCTCAGTTCTGGAAGTATTGCCAAAGTTCATAATTTACTGGGGTGATAATTCCTTGATAGCTGGTAAATAGCATTCATACTAATTGCCAGGCAATGGCAATCTTCAACAAAATAGAACCAAGCCAATTTTCCATGATATTCATTGGCATCAACTTCCCTAAATCCCTATTATCATACTGGGAGCCTTGGCAGTCTTCACCCTAATGAAGGCTGATGTCACAGGTTTTGTTGTAGCTTAGGCAGAACCTCCCCCATTGAGTGCTGCAGTCGATGCTAAGACTGAGGTCATGAGATCTCAACTTATGGCCATACTAAACAGGGTACTGCAAATTTCAGAGCTCAGCAAGACACCCAGTTTCTCACAGCAGTCCAGCATTCTGTTGCAGCAGATTACTTGGAAAGTTTCTGTTCTTTTTGTGAGGAAGTAAGTTGTGCTGTAGATAAAGGGGAGCCAGTGGGTGTATTATATTTAGATTTCCAGAAGTCATTTGATGATAGCCACATCAAAAGTTATTGAAGAAAATGAAAGCTTATGCTGTAGGGGATAACATTGGCATAGAAAGAAAATTGCCTGGTTAAAAGCAGAAAGTAGGAAGACCCAAGTCGTCATCAGGCTATCCAGATATCACAAGTAGTGTGCCATGTGTCTGCACAATTTGTATAAGTGATTTTTGAATGAAGTGACTGAAGGTGTGGTAGATACATTTGCTGATGACACAAAGATTATTGGAAAGTGAATTGTGAAGAGGACAAGAGCCTACAAAGGGATATCGATATGTTAAATGAGTGGACAAAGATCGAGCAAATGGAATCCAGTATGAAAAACTGTAAAACTATCCATTTTGGCAGAAAATGTAAAAGAAGCTTGCGATCTAAATGGTGAGAGAATGCAGAGAGATCTGGATGTCTTAGTGCATGAATCACAGAAGGTTACGATGCATGTATAGCAAGTAAGCAGGAAAACTAACAAAGTTATGCTTTATTGGGAGGTGAATTGAATGCAGGAGGAGGGAGTTTGTTCCAGGAACATCTGCATCTGGTATCTGCAGTACTGTATACAGTACTGGTGACTACTATGGAAGGATATTATTGGAAGCAGTTCAGAGAAGGCTAAGAAATTGCAGTAGCTCGGTGGATTTTAGGATGGCCACATACAGGCAGTGGAGAAAGCATGATCCAGAAGGTGGTTCTCCAGGACTAGTTCGAGCTCAGAACCTCCATCAGAAGATCTTGTGCTCATTACAGGATCGTGATTGCAAGGAGAACTTGGAGGATCATCTGTTGAGTTGAGTTGCAATTGGTGGATCTTTATGCTGGCTTCAGCCTAATGCCAATTCAGTGACCAGCCAACCAGAGCTATGGCCTCTGCTAGTGCCTGCATCCATGCCCCAGGCTAGGGGGCCATAATACAATCAGCATGATTGTGATGAAGGTAAAGGAAGGATTGCCACTTGACTGGACATGTGGACATGGGAAACCAAGGAGCAGCGACGTGCTGAATAACAGAGCATGACAGCCCCTCTGTTGGACTCAGAACTGGATCGGCCTGGTTTCATCCTCACCCCGCTGACACTGGATCAGGGCAACACTCCCAGGGAGGAACAGGAAAGTTACCTCAGTGTGGAGAGTGTCTAACAGTTTGCCTGCATCACAGGGATGCAGAGACTCCCCCAGTGACAAGACCATGGGTGAATGGACATGCGGTGTACAGATATGGCTGTGAACACTCAAAATGGATTTTAAAATAGCCAGTGTTAATGTGCGTAGTATTAAATCTACTATACTATGTGTTTCCACATTGGTTTACCCAGCCAATATCAAAGCGCACCTCTGCAGAAATGCAGGATCCTGGCTCCTCAGCAGCTGCAGGAAGTGGCCAACCTTACGGACCCACAGGCCTTCAGTTTGGACAGGGGAAAGCAATTGCTGTTCCGCCAGCCTGGTTATTCTGCTGCGAGGAGGCAACTTCACCATCTCAGAGGTTAAGGTGGCGACTGTCTCTTTGTAGCAGATGTTATATACTCGAACAATCCCCTGAGACTAATCAACTAATTATCGGTGGTAAAGAGGGAGCAGCTGGCCATACTGCAGCAGCTCTCACTGCAGTTGGTGATGTCCAGGCTGGTCATTCTATCGGAGACTTCAATTACATTATTGATGTGGACAGTGAACTGGGTGCCTCGCCTGGATTCCTGATGGAAGCAGTTAAAGTCAGCAAGCTCAATTATGTCTTCAGCACACCTGTAGACAGTGCAGTGTAGATGCACCTGGTCATGACCAGTCAGGTCCACCCACTCAAAAATAGATTTCCTGTTTGTGTCCCAGATCCACCAACGTCAAGACCATTCTTCACTGAGCACTGCTTCCGGCTGGCTGACTGTCACCTATAGGATCACCGTGGCTGGCAAGGGAACCTGGAAGCTGAACGTGAAACTGTTGACCCCAGAAAATATTGAGGACTTGATAAGGGATTGCACAGGATGGAGAACTGTGAAGTCTCTTTTTGAGTCTCCAGGGGACTGGTGGGAAACAGTTAAGGAGAACATAGAGGTTCTTTACTCTCCGAAGTGTTCAGAAGGTGAGAGAGTGTGATGGAAAAAACTGTTCAAATTCCAGAAAAGCATACAGAACCTAATCCTGCAAATAATGAAAGTGGATGTCACAGAGGATCTCCAGGGGGTGAAGAGCCAGCAAGCCTCGCTCTTTTCCTCTCATGCCTCCAAGATTATCTTGTAGTTCAGGGTCCACACTGATTCACCCCGACCAAACCTGTACATTACCAAGCAAGACAATCTCTGAGAGCCTTGTGCTCCTCAGGGATGCGATCAACTATATGCAGGATGGGAGGGTGGACACCTTCCACATCAGGAAGGACCAGCTGAAGGTTTTTGACAGGATATCACACATGTTCGTGTGGGATGTGCTTCCAAAATGGGCTTTAGGGTGGGAATCTGCAACTGGATCTGACTCCTTTACACTGACATCGTTAGTGCAGTCTCAGTTAATGGATGGGAATCAGAAAGCTTCCCAATTAAATCTGGAGTCAGGCAGTGCTGCCCACTCTCTCTCCTGCTTTTTGTGTGTTGAGTCCATCAGGAAGGATTTGGCCTTCAAAGGGTGGACTATTCCAGGTAGCGGAGGCCTGCAGGCCAAAGCCTCCTTGTACATGGATGACATCAACATTTTCTGCTCTGATCCACTGTCAGTGCACAGACTCATGAGCATCTGTGACAGTTCGAGCTAACTTGGGGAACCAAAGTAAATTGAGGCAAGAGCGAGGCCATGTGTTTTGGGAACTGGCCCAAATGTTCCTTTATCCTTTTCATTGTCAGGACAGATCATCTCAAAATGCTGGGAATATGGTTAGAGGGAGTGAGACTTGTGCAAGAACCTAGGAGGAGCTTTGGAGGAGCACCACTCCCCCTCCATTGCAGGTGAAAACCTGTTCATCAGGCATGAGGCACTCTGTCGTTGTACATGGTGCAGGTCTGGCCCATTCACGGAGCCTGTACTGTTGCAGTCACCTGGTCCATCTTCCAGTTCATCTAGGGGTTTAAGATGGTGATACTGAGCTGGGCCTTCTAGGTCCGGAGCTGTTCAAGGTTGTCTTCTAAATTGATCTGTAGCCTCCCACACTGAAAGTCAACAGTTCTTCAGTTACTAAGGTAACATGGCAGAGAGGTACTGGACAAGCCAAAGGTACTCACAAGACAAACTGTAAAAGAATGTACAAGGCTATGGAAGTGCATTTGGTATGGAATATTAGTTAGCTTCTTGAACATAATTGTTAGAGTTGCTTCATCATAACTTATTTTGGCAAGATAATGCTTTGAAGCAGGGAAATGGAATTGTGTTCAATGGAACTCTAGTTGGATGAGATCATCTCAGACTATATAGTTCAGATGGTTTATACATTAGCTACCTCTTCCCTTCCTCTTCCTCCTCCTATTTCTGATACTGCCACTATATTCCTGATGGAAAGGGCTATCCCCTCATGTTAACAACATTCTGGTTACTGCAAATCAGCACTAAATGCTTCATATGTCAACATGGCTTTCGTGATGGAGATTTATGTGTAAAGTGGATAGCAATCTGGTTTGACAATGTAACTGGAAAACTAAGGAAACAGTGAACTGATACAATGTGAAAGCATCAAGCTTGCTGCCAGGATAGCAGGGATTCACCAGAATGGTGTGTTGGGCGTAGTCACACAATGACTGACTGCATATTCAGCAAATGATGGCCTTTTGTATTTGTGGCGATCTGAATATTGAGAGTGAGCAGCCAAAAAGCTACATCTGAGCACCATTGGCACCTTGCCCCCTCGTTCTAACGCTCTACTATGTCAGAGAATTTCATCAACTCCCCTTTCCTGACTAAAAGAGCACTTGCCACAATGTAACAGTAAGCAACAAATTAGGAGATGTTAAGCTTCCTCCAGCCTTTTGCTGGATGGTTTAGGCAGTGATTACCTTGTTCTTTTCTGAGATTGAAGTCTGATTACAAGATGTGGCAGAGTTCTGTAATCACCTCTTTCCCAAAGGACAGATGACACACACTCGTCTTGAAAACAACAAATGAAGAGTCACCTGGACTCAAAACATTAGCTCACTGTTTCTCCACAGATGCTGCCTGACCTGCTGTGATCTTCAGCATTTGTTGTCTTCAATACAGATTCCAGCATCTGCAGTAATTTGCTCCCACACACCAGTACTATCTTAGTTGGTGGTAAGCAATTACTTCTGGCAGATCACAGGCTCATCTCTCTCTCCTGTTCATCTCTTGATCTGTTTTGTACTTCTGTTTCAACTCTGTGACTAAATGGCCTGTCCAATATTGTGTAACTAAGACTTCCCCCACATATGGCATCCATAACTGTTGACTTTCACAACTTCTGCAACCACTCAGCATTTTTACAAACTCAGCAACCTGCTTTGACTGTGGACGGGTTGGGCTTTATTATTCCAATGATCATTTTTCATTCTGTGCTTTGAGCTACATTATCATCTGGCCTCATTGATTAATTCAATGGGACTGTGGTTCCAGATACTAGTACCTATTAATAATTAGACTTCTGATAATTCACACACTACTCTGAAATGTCTTTCGCGCTTTCAGAAATTATCAGTAGAGTATCCAGCAGAGATGAATTTGCATGTTGACATTTTCTTTTCCCGTACATCAAAAATACTTGGTTGAAAACAGTTTAAATGTCAGACTCTGCCATGTCTGCGTAGGTCACTGATACCTAATGCATAACTCTCAATGAAGTTGAAATCTGGGTGGACTTTGAATATTAATAGTCCTTGCTATTTTGTAAAAGTTCTTCCTCCAGCTGCCATATCCTTCTGTTGCTTTCACTCCTGCAAGGCAGTGGAATAGAATTGTCCAGACACATCTGTCTCCTTTCTCTCCCATATCATCAAACTTGCTTTAGACAAACTATTCAATATCTGCTTGAAAGTTATGCAAGAATAATTTAAATGTGATATCCTTATTTGATTACTTTAAATTGCTACTGCCATCCTTGATTAATCAATAACCACTAATTTCAATTTAATGTTATGCTCCAAAAAGTAGTCTTTAAAGTAATCCAGAATTAGAAGGACAAAATATTTGTGTAATACTAGAAATTCTTTATAGTTCAAGTTGAAGAATGAACATTTCACATTCCCTTCATTATAGTTTTCCAAAATTGTCAGAATAGCGCTGCTGCCAATATTTGGTCATTCTGTTTGTCATTACTTGATAAATGCTCTGATTCAAGATTGCATATTAGCTATCACTGCTACCTCCATGAATTCCTTATCTTGCACTTGCCATGGTTTGGCAACTCATCATTTTGATTATTCCCCAGTATACACCATGCAGGACTTGGAATGCTTCGTAAGTAAATGTAAGTATGTCAGAATTCAATGAGACTTTCTAACTGAGGTTGTGATCTATCAGAATTTAATTCAAACAGCTCATTAACATTTACTAGTTCTGTATGTAAAAAGAGAAGCATTTTCTGGGGGAATGATAGGCAGCTGTAGAGCCCAGGAAAGTCCTTCAATTTCAATCCGTGTTTCTGCTGTGGTAGTCAGTTTTGACCAGGATGGCAGTCTTGGTGCACTGGGTCTATATAAGTAAGATCATCCAGCAATCTTTGATCCTAATTTCAAATGAATGAATTATAGTTGAACATGTAGTCATTCAAGTATCTGGCTCAGTTATACTTTCAGCCCATCTGCAACAGTTGAATAACTCCCTGCTAGACCTGCACATGAAGAATATTCTGACTGCAGAAAATCTCTAGGGGGTGGGAATAGAAGACAATATTTAAATAATATAAGAAGTTCTGAGAATTCAGATGCCATATTAAGGAAGACAACTCTGCGTATGATGTCAAATTCTGAAATGTAACTTGGTTCCCAGTCTCACTCAGTATTTTGAATTCGATGTGTATGTTTAAATTGGGCAGTAAGAGTTGCCCTTTGGAATCATGTCTATGATTAACACAGTAAAAATGTTGTCACTGTATGGTGTTCAAAATGGTTTTTATTTGGAAATCCGGAAAATATTATGAGCAGGAAAATTGTCAATTAACTTTGTTGTTCATTTCAATGTCACTATATCTACAAATGCTACTTCCAAAAATCCACTTGACTGCATTGTAAAACCCATTTGTATAGTTTACGTTATTATCTTGCATAGCAACAAATCTCATGTCTCTTGTTGCAAAATAGTTCTGCAAACTTCTGTTCACTTCACTTCTCAATATTTTGAATGTTTTTGCAGACTTGAAACCATAAACAGATGTGAAACTAACACCACGACTAATTAGAATGCCAAGAGCAAATAATGTCACAAAAAAGGGGGATAGTTTTGTGGATTACGAAGTTAAACAGACCAAGGAGGGTTCGGGTTTGATCCATTGCCTGTGCTGATTCAGCTGATCCAGTCAGCAGCAATTGGATTGCTTTATAGTTGAGTTTTCAATTCAGCTGTGTCCTTGGCATCAGCTTTGAGTTAGTCTATAATCTCTTAGCATGTAATGTGAGTGGGATATTGAACTCAAAATATACCAAGAGAACAATCATGCCCTGTTAGTGTTTAGTTGAGTTGAACCTGTTCTTTGAGTATTAGATTTGAATTGGATCGTGTCATATTACACCGGTAGGATTCATTTGCTAAATGATATAACTCTACATTTAGTCAAACTTCAACTGACCCTTCCATTCAGAATGTAAGAAAATACAGTTATGCATGATTTTTATGAACGCAGCTGTTCTTCTGGACATCTTCATTTATTAAGTCTTTTTTGCGTTCCTGTCCTGAAAATGCTGACTCTTGCTAAGATGCAACTTCACAGCTGCTGGCACCCCCTTTGACGCCTCACCCAATTGGTCATGCTTCATGTATGAGCCTAAGCAGTGAGCGTTGGCAGATTATTCAATTATACTAGATCTCACAGCACTTGCATACATGCTCATTTCAACAATCTACAGAGCATTCCGTACTCAATCACAGTATTCTTGTTTCTCCTCTCGCTGTATGCACGTGATTCTAGCTGATAGCTAACAAGCAATCTTTAGTACAACACTAAACTAAATTCAATCTAATGAAGGGGATTTTTTTTTATACCACGTCATCAGATATCTTTCTAAAAATCTCTAGCTGGCATAAAACAAGATGCCAGGAACATACTGAAATGTGTCCATGTGTTTCTGTGTCTGAAATGGTGTCAGGCAAGTCATGTCATCTGTTTACTATCAGACATGAGCTGGAGGAGAATAAATGAGAAAAAGTTGTGTGATGCCTGGGTTGAGGAGTTTCTGCATCGATAGCCTTGACTGGCTTCCATAAATTCTGCTCTTTTTAATCAACAGTTTCAGGCATGCAGACCCTGATTAGGAGTTCTCAAGGACTATGTTGCTTGAATCCTTATTGAACTTTTCAAGCAATAGTGATGCTGAGTAGGTAATGCTGAGCCTGGCCTGTTATGTTTTTGTTTCTTCTGCAAAGTTAAATATTTCAATTTAATTTTGGCCAGAATATTTTACGGGTTTTGAACGATGGGAGTTTCAGTGAGATGTGCAGCAGAATAAGGTGACAAGTGCAGCAAGGTCCGTCTCGATGTCGAGATTATTTCATTCTTTTTATGCCTTTGACAAGTATCCTGGGGAGACTTTCACTATCCAGTGGCAGAATGTCAATTGATGACTATTGCTTGTTAGGTACCTTGTCAATGCCAGAACTAGCCTCATTAATATTCAGACTGCCAACTTACCAAATTTGTTAAACCTATTGCACATTGGAAAACCAGAGGGGACACCTAGCAGACAACTTACTACTTGGTCTGAACAATCTCCATGTGGAAACTTGTCACTGATACCTCAGGGCATGCTCCATAGGCAATGTCCTCAGCCACTCCAGATACATTGGTATCTGATATGTGACAGCCTTTAAGAACCCTTGTGACACATTGTGATATTTTGGTCTGGATTGCTATCTGTGGTAATGAATTCTACAGGCTCTCCACTCTGAGTGAAAACATTTCTCCTCATTTCAGTCCTAAATGGTTTGCACCCTAACCTTAGATTGTAAGTCCTGGTTCTGGACCCCACTACTATTGGGAACATCCTTCCTGTTTATACCCTCTCTAGTCTGGTTAGAATTTTAAAAGTTTGTGAGATTCCTCCCTCATTCTTTTGAGCTCCAGTGAATATAACCAGAACCAATTCAACCTCTTCTTGTGTGTCAGTCCGGCCATCCCAGGAATCAGTCTGGTAAACTTTTGCTGCAATCTCTCTCCTTCCTTCCTCAGATAAGGAAACTAAAACTGAGCATAATATTCCAGGTGCCATCTCACTAACACTCTGTATGATTGCTACAAGATATCCCTGCTCCTGTACTCAAATCCTCTTGCTTTGAATGCCAACGTACCATTTTACCTTCTTGACCACATGCTGTACCTGAATGCTTGCCTTTGGTGAGTGGTCTACATGAACACCCAGATCTCATTTGACATTCTTCTCTCCTTCCCACCACCTCCCCCAACTCGCAATTAGTAACTGTTCAGATAAAAATCTGCCCTCCTGTTTTTGCTCACATTTTTCCACATTATACTGCAGCTGCCATGTATTTGTCACTCATTCAGCTTGTCCATCTGGTGTTATAGCCTCCACTGGTCATTGGCCACTCTGGTGGAGTCTCCCACCAGAGCTAACAGGACCCTGCCCATGAAATAGGGCACCATGTTGAGGGCAAATGTCATAAACTATGCAGACTGACTTTGCTTGTTTGGGGGCACTCCCAGCTTTTAAAGATGGCACAGATGCAAGGGATGCCAGTGTTTTGGCGAATATCCAATGTATGGGGAGTTGCTTTGGCAACAGAATGTGGTAATACTGAGATGGAAATTGGAAGTGAGAGATGTCTTAAAGGTGCAATAGGTAACAAATGAGACATGTTTAGTAAGATTGGGCAAGAAAACTAGGCCATATGGTTAAACACTCAAACTCAATTCGGCTCAGACTTAATCATAACATTATTAAGACTTAGTTCTTTCTCTTGTTGCACTCCAGCAGAGTATTGGATTGGACATTCTTCCTGACTTGGAAAATGCAAATCAGCCTAGATTTTTTTGCTCCGGTCACAAACCAACTGGGAAAAAAAAGGAAACAATGCCTTGCATTCACCAACTGACGTGGTGAGTTTATGTGGCTAGCCCAATATGAGAAATGGAGTGATCCCTTGGCTTTGGGAATACCCTGCATTGGGAGCTTGCAACTTGGGTCAGTGCAAAGTTTGTGTTAGGGTTTAAAGGCCTGAAACAAATTGGAAGGAAATTACTAAAACTTGTTTCTCCAGCAGTTTTAAAACTGTCCCAGTTTAGGTATTTTTACTTTTAAATTACAAGAGTAATAAAAACCACTGGATTCAAGTACCCTGGTCTGGAAATGTTCCATCCATGAAGTTGGTTGGATGAAGAATCTGTTTATGATCTGTGATAACATTGTCAGACAAAACGATCAGCATAGCAGCAATAAGAACACATGGTCAGGGCAACCTAATGAGCCATGCATGACACTCATTGCTGGAAAAGATATAATGATATTGCAGGCTTGGCAATTGGTGAAGAGGAACAAAATCACACCTTTTAAACTGAACTGAGCATGTTTTCAGCTTGCAATCATTTTTCCTCACTGTACTAAATTCCTGAATGTGTCACTAACGACTTTTCTTGTGCCCTTAAGGTCCCTCGCTTTCACTTATATGTATTCCTTCACTAACATCTTTTATGTGTTTTATGTCAAGATCATATGGAATTACTTGGTTCACAAATCATTATCTTCCATATGGTTCATAAGTGGAAGTTTGTGTTTGATTGTATCTTGTGAAAACCAAACATTTTTGTTTATAAAAAGAAAACCCTATGTGGTACAGTGAGCGAGTGATTGGCAACAGGCAATTCCTGATGAAGGGCGTTTGCCCGAAACGTCGATTTTTTTCCTGCTCCTTGGATGTTGCCTGACCTGCTATGCTTTTCCAGCACCACTCTAATCCAAAAAAACAGGCAATTCAGGCCAAAGTGAGAGCTGGGGACTGGCAAGGAGCGTGCTGAGTGCCAACTATAGTTTTTCATATTATTTTACATCTCTTCAGTCTCATTCTATGATGTTCTCTCAATAGTCAATATCATGAAACCCGCAGGCTACAGCTTTTGAAAGTGGCATGAATTTGCTCTTCAGCTATTTATTCTAATCTCTTTTCTGCAAGATAAAACTAAGAAAAGTTGACCAAAGGGAGAACAAAAATCCCTCTCACCTGCATCTTGGCCTTCTGTGTCTACAGCACAAGCATACTGACTCATTCACTTTCCAACATCGAGACAGAGATAGCAACTTCAGGAATTAAAAAAAATTAGATGGGGAGAGTCTACTGCTGAAACACAGTCCTGAGTGAAGTGCCTGGGGTTCAAGATGAAAGATGTTTCTGATCAGAAGATCAGGTGATTACATCCATCAGCTGAAAAAACTGTGGATCTTATTTTTGGAACACATCCACTTCTAGAGCATCGAACTAATATCTAGGTAGTTTGATTATTTTCAGCTGTTAATAACCGAGCAATTGAAGGCGTTCTCATGTATGATGGCCTGACTAATAGCTTTAGAGTACAGCAGTCCAATCTGGAGCATGTGGAGACCTTGACAAGACTGTCGAAGGTATAGAGAAGTATCTTGTATTTCAGGTTGTCTCATTTGTGTTATTATCTGTTTACTTTTAGATCAGTGGCCAAGCAGAGACAGAACACAATAGCAGTTGCACAGATATTACATAGGAACAGGAGTAGACCATTCAGCCCATTGAGCCTGTTCCATCATTCAATGAGATAATGTCCGATCTGTGGTCTAACTCCATTTACCTGCCTTTGGCCTATTTCCCTCTAATACCTTTAGAACATAGAGCATTGAAAAGTACAGCACAGAAAACAGGCCTTTTGGCTCATGATGATGTGCTGAGGATTAATCCTAATGTAAAATAAAATAACTTAACCTACGCACCCCTCAATTCACTGCTATCCATGTGCATGTCCAGCAGTCGCTTAAATGTCCCTAATGACTCTGCTGCAACCACCACCACTGCAATGCATTCCATGCATTCACAACTCTGTGTAAAGAACTTTCCGCTGACATCTCCTCTATACCTTTCTCCTAATATCTTAAAACTATGACCCCTCGTGCCAGTCAGTCTTGCCCTGGGGAAGAGTCTCTGGCTAGTCACTCTATCCTATGCCTGTCATTATCTTGTATACCTCGATCAGGTCATATCTCTTCCACCTTCTTTCCAGAGAGAAAAGTCCGAGCTTAGTCAACCTCTCTTCATAAGGCAAGCCCTCCAGTTCAGGCAGCATCCTGGTAAACTTTCTTTGCACCCTCTCCAAAGCCTTGATCTTTCCTATAGTGGGGTGACCAGACATGGACACAGTATTCCACATGTGGTCTCACTAGTGACTTGTAGAGCTGTTGCAAAACCGCGCAGCTCTTAAACTCGAACCCCCTGTTAATGAAAGCCAAAACACCATATGCTTTCTTAACAACCCTATCCACTTGGGTGGCAACTTTGAGCGATCTATGTACTATGTACTTGTACATCCAAATCCCTCTGTTCCTCCACACTATCAAGAATCCCGTCTTTAATCCTATATTCAGCATTCAAGTTCGACCTTCCAAAATGCATCACTTCGCATTTAAGCAGAGTCATTAGGGACATTTAAGCGATTGCTGTGCATGCATATGGATAGCAGTGAATTGAGGGGTGCATATGTTAAGTTATTTTATTTTACATTAAGATTAATCCTCAGCACAACATCTTGGGCCAAAGGCCTGTTCTGTGCTGTAGTTTTCAACTCCATCTGCCATTGCCTGTCTATGTCACGCTGCAGCCTGCAATAGCCCTCGATACTATCAACGGCACCTCCAACCTTTGTGTCATCTGCAAATTTACTAACTCACCCCTCAACCTCCTCATCCAAGTCATTTATAATAACTGCAAAGAGCAGAGGCCCAAGAACAGACCCCTGCAGGATACCACTCACCACTGACCTCCAGGCAGAATACTTTCCATCTACAACCACTCTCTGCCTTCTGTCAGCCAACCAGTTCTGAATCCAGATAACCAAATCTCCCTGTATCCCATACTCCTAGCTTTATGAATGAGCCTACCATGAGGAACCTTATCAAATACCTTGCTGAAGTCCATATACACCACATCCACTGCTCCACCTTCATCAACCTTCCCTGTCACCACCTCCAAGAACTCAATAAGATTTGTGAGGCATGACCTGCCCTTCACAAAGCCATGCTGACTGCCTTCAATCATGCTGTGCTTTTTCAAATAGTCAGAAATCCTATCCCTCAGAATTCTTTCCAAAACCTTGATGACCACAGATGTAAGATTGACTGCTCTGTAATTGCCAGGGATTTCCCTATTACCCTTCTTGAAAAGAGCAACAACATTCTCCCCCTTCCAATCGTCTAGTACGACTCCCATGGAGAGTGAGGAAGCAAAGATCTTCGCCAGCGGCTTAGTAACCGCCTTCCTTGCTTCCCAGAGCGGCCTAGGATAAATCTGGTCTGGCCCTGGGGACTTATCAATCTTAATGTTTGCCAAAATGTCCAGTACATCTCTTGATCCCAGCTCCTCAAAGTTCTCATTTACAACAAAGTCCCTTTCCTTGATGAAAACCGAAGCAAAAAACTCATATAGGGCTTCCCCTATCTGCAGAAGCTCCACGCATAATTTTCCCCCGCTATCCCTGATCGACCCTACCTTCTCCCTGATCATTCTCTTATTCCTCATGTATGAGTAAAATGCCTTTGGGTTCTCCCTAATCCTGCCTGCCAGGCCTTTTTCATGCCCCCTCCTGGCTCTTCTCAGTCCATTTCTGAGCTCCTTTCTAGCAAGCCTGTAATCCTCTAAAGCTGTGCTAGATCCTTGCTTCCTCCACCTTACATAAGCTGCCTTCTTCCTTTTGACGAGAAGCTCCCCTGTTCTCGTCATCCAAGGTTCCTTAATCTTACCCCTTCTTGTCTTTTATTAACAAAAATCTCTCTCGGATTTAAAATTAGCAACTAGTCCGGCATACTGCTGTCTGTGGAAGAGAGTTCCAAAACTCCACCACCCTTTGTGTGTAGAAGTGCTTCCTAACATCTCTCCTGTATGGTCTGGCCATTACCATCAGATTATGCTCCCTAGTTCGAGAATCCTGTACAAGTGGAAATCATTTAATTTTATCCAAGATCTGATCCACTTCACCTTCTAAATTCTAGAGAAAACAAGCTCAATTTGTATAAGCTCTGCTTAGAACCTAACCCTTGGAGTCCAGATATCACTCTTATTAACCTACATTGCATTCCCTCCAAGGCCAATATGTCCTTCCTACGGTGTGGTGCCCAGATCTGCTTACAGTACTCCAAGTGGGATCTAATCTGGCTTTTGTATAACTGCCAGTGATACAGATTGCGCAACAAATATCATGTTTTGACTGCAAGTGATTGAAATTGTACAAAAACTTGCTAGCCAAGTACTCATTCAAGGAGTAGTTTTGTGTTTGTATTTAGCTGCCATGAGAACCTTAACCCCAAGTCAATTTTTATGAACCAAACTACCAATCCACTACTAATTTCTTGCTACTGTACGTAGTTCACACTTAAAGGAAGTGCAAATTTTATGAAAGTTCATTCATGGAACTTGGATTCCTCTAGCTACGTTAGCATTTACTGCCTGTTCTTAATTGCCCTTGTGAAGTTGGTGATGAGTTGCTTTCTTGGATCACAACAGTCGATGTAGTGTAAGTATATTCGCATGTTGTTTGAAAGGGGGTTTAAGGATTTTGACAGCAGCAGTAAATGAACAGCGATATTGTTCCAAGTTAGGCTGGTATGTGGCTTGCAGGGGAACCTGTCATGGTGGTATTCCCACGTGTTTACAACCTTTGTTCTATCTAGCTGGTAAAGGTTAGGGTTTTTGAAAGTGCTGATGGAGGAGCCATGGTGAGTTATTGCAGTGCATCTTATAGATAGTGTGTGTGCTACTGCCACTGTTAATAGGTGGCAGTGAGAGGGAATGTTTAAGTATTGGATGGGACATCAGTCAAGCAGAATGTTTTGTTTTGGATGATGCTGAGCTACTTAAGTGCTTTTGGAGCTGTATCATCCAGGCGAGTAAAGAATATTCCCTCTACCACGGCACAGTAGCAGCAATGTGTATTGCTCACAAGATGCACTGCATCAAATCACCAATGCTCTGTCAACAGCACCTTCCAAACCTATGATCTTTACCACCCAGAAGGCAGCAGATGTGTTGAACACTACTACCTGCAAGATCCCCTCCAAGCTACACAATATACTGACTTGAAAATGTATCAGTTTTCCTTCTGTATCTCTACAGAATCAAAATATTGGAACTCTCTTCCTAGCAATAGAGTAGATGTACTTGCTGTGCTGGCCTGCAGTACTTCAAGAAGGCAGCCCACTACCACCTCCTCCAAGGTAATTAGGAATGGCTAATAATTGCTGGTTTAGCTAGCATTGTCTACATCCTGAGTTTGAATTTGGAAAAAAAATCCTGACTTGTGCTTGGTGGACAGGTTGGAGTTGGGAGAGTGAGTTACTCATTACAGAAATCCCAGCCTCTAACATGGTTTTGTATTCACAGAGAGTCATAGATTCATTGGGATGTACAGCACGGAAACAGATTCTTTGGTCCAACTCATCCATGCCGACCAGATATCCTAAATTAATCCAGAGCCATTTGCCAGCATTTGGCCCATAACCCTCCAAACCCTTCCTCTTCATATATCCATCCACGTGCCTTTAAATGTTGTAATTGTACCAGCCTCCATCACTTCCTCTGGCAGCTCGTTCCATACATGCACCACCCTTTGCATGAAGAAGTTGCTCCTTGGGTCCCTTTTAAATCTTCCCATCTCACCCTAAACCTATGACTTCTAGGTCTGCACTCCCCCATCCTGGAGAAATCAGACCTTGCCTATTTACCCTATCCATGCCCCTCATGATTTTATAAATTTCTATAAGGTCACCCCTCAGCCTCCGAGGTTCCAGGGAAAACAGCCCCAGCCTATTTATATCAGTGGTCCATTTCAGTTTCTAGCCAATTGGGTGCCCCAGGCTGTAGGCAGTAGAGAATTTGTCAATATAATGCTATTAGGTTCTCTTGAGAGATGATCACTCCTTGGGACTTCTGTGATATGAATGTTTGGGGTGACACAGTAGCTCAGTGGTGAGCACTGCCGTCTCATAGCATCAGGGACCCGGGTTCGATTCCGGCCTCTGGTGACTGTGTGGAGTTTGCACATTCTCCCCATGTCTCCATGGGGTTCCTCCGGGTGTTCTGTTTCTTCCCACAGTCCAAAGGTTAGGTGAATTGGCCATGGTGTTCAGGGATGTGCAGTCAGGGAAATGTAAAGTAATAGGGTAGGGGGATGTGTCTGGATGGGATATTCTTCAGAGGGTCGGTGTGGACTTGTTGGGTCGAATGGCCTGTATCCACACTGTAGGGATTCTATGAAAACTGTGTTACTTGTCATTTATCAACTGAAAATTAAACTTAAGAGCCCCCGTTCATTCAAAGTGGTTAAGACATAGTAGCCCCACATATAGTGTTGATTTTTCACTTAAAGTCATGGCTGTATTAAGTCATGGTTGTCTGTACAGACACTTTTGTAAGGATTGAAAGTTGCTTTGATTTGGGGAATGATTGGGAATAAGACACTTGATGGAAAGAGTCAGTGAAGAATTGTCTGCACAATCTTGTTTTGCAGCTGCACCAGTCCTCAACCATTAACAGGTCAGAGTAACTCTTTGTGAACTGTAGCGTGGTGATGGGTGCCATGTGTCACATGTGCATCCTAGAATTAATTTTATCGTTAATCCCCTTCCTATTCTAGAAGCAGATGGGGGCCCTCCAATCAGAAGACCATCATATTCTCTCTAAATAATAGGATAGAATGGCAGAACAACGTAAGACATGATCTATTTGGATTTCCAGAAGGTATTTGACAAGGTGCTGCACAGGGCACTGCTAAGTAAAGTAAGATCTTATGGTGTTAGAGGCAACGTACTGGCATGGATAGAAAATTGGCTGACTGGCAGGCAGCAGGGATAAAGGGGTCTTTCACAGGATGGTAGTCAGTGATGAGTGAAGTTCTGCAGGGATCAGTGTTGGGACTACAACTATTCACGTTACACGTTAGCAATCAGGATGAAGGAGCCAAAGGCTTTGTTGCTGAGTTTGCAGATGATGCAAAGATAAGTTGAGGGGCAGAGAGGGATGAGGAGGCCGAGAGGTTGCAGGAGGATGTGGACAGACTACGAGAGTGGGCAGAAGTTGCAGGTGGAATATAATGTAAGAAACAGTGAGGTATACACTTTGCTAGGAAGAATAGAGGCATAGACTATTTTCTAAATGGTGAAAGGCTTTGGAAATCTGAAGCACAAAGAGACTTAGGAGTCCTAATTTTCAGGATTCTTTTCAGGTACAGTTACCAGTTAGGAAGGCAAATATAGTGTCAGCGTTCATTTAAAGAGGGCTGGAATGTAAGAGCAGAGATGAACTGCATGGTTTGTTTAAGGCTCTGGTCAGACCGCATTTAGAATATTCTGAGCAATTTTGGGCCCCGTAATATAAGGTAGGCTGAGTTGGCATTGGAGCATATGCAGATGAAGTTTGCAAAAATGATCCCATGGATTAAGTGTTTGTTAAATGAGTGGTTGAGGATTCTGGGTCTATCCTCGATGGAGTTTAGAAGGGGGAGAGGGATTTGAAACTTGCAGAATGCTAGTATGAGGGACTAGAACTTGAAGGCGCAGCCTTGGAGTGAGCACTTTAGAAGTGAAATGAGATGGAATTTCTTCAGCCAGAGGCTGGTGAACCTATGGAACTCATTTCCACAGAAGGCTGTGGAAGCCAAATCCTTGGATGAGATAGGTTCTTGAATAAGGGATCCATGGTAATGATGAAAAGGTAGGAGAATGGGGATGAGAAACATTCGATCATTAAGCCATGATTGAATGCTGGAACAGACTCGATGGGCCTACTGGCCTAATTCTGCTCCTATATCTTATGCTGTTAGGATCTTCTTGCATTAGGTTATATGAATGCAATTACCTGGATTTATGTTTATGTTCACCCGTAGTGTGTACCAAGAGCTGAGACTTTACAAAATCCTTTTCATGCAGTATTGTTAGATCTAACAGGATGAAGGGCTTGCAATTCAATTAATTGAGGTTGAATTTCAACCCAGACATGAAAAGCCAGTAATTAATCCATTCACATTTTGATATTAAATTAGCTACCTGGCCGTATGAGATTGTAAGGTGGTTGACATGGAGAAATGAAGAGTGTCACACTAGCAAACAGGCTGTGCTGTTTTGGCGTTCAGGCTAAAGCATATTATTCAACTTACGAAATTCATGGCCCAGGTTATGGGGAGGCTCCTCTGATAATTTGTTTAGCCTAAAAGTGAAATCTCAGACACTTCAGAATTGTAGCCATATAGAAGGAGGCCACTTGATTCATCCTGTCTGTGCCATTCATCAGACCTTCTAAAATTTTTTCCATTCAATTCTTCTTGTTGTCTCCATCCAATAAATATTTGGAGGCTTTTGGGCACAATTCTTAAAACAATATCATAAAAAAGAATTGTTCGATCCCCAAAGTACCTTTTATTACGTTCAATATAATACCATTATGGCAATTTCCCTGAAAATCTGATGTCATGGCGTATAAAACCTTTTTGTTGTCTCAGAAATGCTAGATACTGAGAAAGCTCAGTGCCTGATATTGGGCACCGGCCAGCTTTATCCTTCCGGATAATTTATTTTTATTGATATTTGTCGAAGGATAGATGTTTGCCAGGGAACTGCTGGAACTCCTCTGTTCTTCTTTTGTGCTATCTTTAACATTCTCCTGAAGAATCAGAGAAGACATTGGCATAAGTGCCTCCCATTAAAGACCAAAGATGTGGCTGTCCCTCAGTATTGTACTGAGGTGCCTTCCTGGAATATGCACTTGTGTCATTAAATTGAGGCCACAGCCTTCTGCCTCCAAGGCAAGAGTTCTGCCACTAATCTACCTCCCAGCTGATACACCATCCACCTGTGAGGTTGTTACATTCTCCCAACAGCAGATAGCAGACGCTGTTAAGAACACCTCCTGTTCAGAAGAATGAACATTTGTTGATCTCTGACTGCTCTTTCTCTTAAGGGAAGTTACTTAGAGGCATGTGTTGAGGTTTGCAGTCAGGAGGGGCTGGACAAAACTGTAAATATCGAGTTTATTTAAGTTAAATTAAAACTTGAAACTGAGAAGCAAAGTTTGTCTCAAAAGTAAAATTGCTGAAGCTCTGGCATGTAATATGATCTTTATTAATATTATTCAAAAAAATTCAAAGCAGGAAAATGACTTAATATATCTAACCTTTGTATCAAGGGACAAAATTCCAACAAATGTCTTGGATGAAAGAATTTTTGAAGAATGTTGCACAGTGGCATGATTGGATGTGGACCTCTGTGTATGCAATTCTTCACACAGGGAGCGCCTGAATTCAATCATATCGTTATGGACCCTTCCCCTGATGATACTATGGGTTCAATGTCGGTCATTCTCCAGTTGTTAATCATGATATCATCCAGCAGGAGAGGTGAAGGTGGTGTCGTGGGTTTGGGAGATATTTTGCCAAGTTGCAAGGACACTGAAACTTATGAACAGGAGTTTAATAACAGAAACAATCAAAGGCAGAATTACAGAAATAGGTGACAGACAAGGGATTTATTTTAATCATTTTTCAAAGATTATAGATTAAGAAATTAAGATTAGGCTTTACAGGAAAATAATTTTCTTCTGGTGGGCACATGTTAAAAATGAGTGGGGGAAGGGAAAGCTGGTGTCTATGCAGCCATTTGAATTTTGGCAGAAATGCTCAATCTGCTAGGATTTGAAATCTCTTACCCTATCATTTTTACTTGCATAAAGTAGTCTGATCTGCTTTTAATACTCTGGCTTCTTGGCTCCTGTCTCCCATGGTGCAGCTGTCTCAGAAGATTTCTAAAGGTCGCCGTTCAATATTATATCCCAGGCTGAGTCGAGGGCTAATCCTCCTGACTACAATCCTCAACACAAACTGCTTTGGCTTAATTTGGCTGCCGTCTGTGATCTGATGAGAGCAGAACCTCAATGGTCAGCAGGCAGCACAATAGATTGAAATGCCCTTTCCGTCTCCTGCAACTGTCAGATCCAATTCATTGTAGTGCTAACTGACACAGAAACTATTTCTACAGTAGCATATCATTTGGAGTAAGCTTTTCTCTATCTCTTGAGGACATTTCCACATTCTTAACATCATACAGAAACAGCGATTTACTTCAGATTTTATTATTCTTTCGGCATTGCATGACTCATTTATTTGTATATCTTCTGGAGTTATGTAAAATTACAATTTTGGCTTTAGAAGTTGGATGATGTGATCACATTGGCAACTCATGTAATCTCAATGCATGAATAGGCAGGAGCAAGTCTGAAATCAATTGTATTTTAGAAACTGTAAAATCTGCTAACTTTAATACGCATTGGCACACTTGTGTAAAATCTTCTAACTCTGTGGGCTGCGCTAATATAGTCCATAGTGTGCCTATTTAGATCCTTAAAACCTTTTTATATAGTCTGACACTATCTGATGCAATAAGTATCCCTAATTTTAATACTTTTGGTGTACCCTTCACTCTGATATGCATCACTGTAATGTTATCTTTCTCCCTTTTTATCCAGCCTGCCCATCTGTCTTTAACTTTGATCTGCATTACCATGATTCTGATCACTCTTGCATGTTGCAAGATGCTCAATGATGCCCATCCTAATATTGATGAGAAACCCGAAACCTGGATTATCAGCTTAAAGATGTTCCCTGGAATGGCTATCATGATTGGTGGATGTATCACACTAACTCCTAAAACCACATTTCATTTGGTAATGCCTGTGTTCACATTGTGATCAAGTGGCAGCTGGCAATGCACTATAGGTTTTTTGGTGAATTGTACTGCATATCATTCCATGCTTGGCATGTTCCTGGCACCCACATGGCAACAGTTCACACATCTGCTTACCAGTTTTTGAATTAACAGAAAGTACTGGAGAAACATAGCAATTCTGGCAGCATTGGTAGAGAGAGAAACAGAATTAATGTTTCGAATCCTATATTCAGCCATATTGGACTCAAAGAGTTAACTTCTGTTTCTTCAAATGCTGTCAGACCTGCTGAATTTCTCCAGTACTTTTTTTATTTCAGATTTTCAGCATCTGTAACATTTTGCTTTTATTTTGTGGAATTAACAACTTTGGGATCATTCTTTTTGGGAAGGGATAATGGCAGTCTTTTGGAGATTGGGTTAGCACTCTTATTATGTGATTTGATGGCATACTGAGAGTTTGGGTTCTTTACACATTGACTGAGGAGAAGACAAAGTCAAGGATTATTTTAAGGCAGAGACTTTAAAAAATGTTGATTATATGAGAATACTACATACAGCTGTACGTAGTAACCACAAATATGAGCTTCCAACTCATAACTCCATTAGGTATCCTTTTTGTGTCTTCATGCCTATGTTGCAGAGTTCAGAGATGAGAGTGTTTTAACTCCTCACACGCTGTCAATTTATACTGAGTGTTGTGCAGGTCCGTGGCATCATTGCAAGGTTGCTCCAAGGTCCTAATGCCCATGTACAACAAGCTCCACGGATCATTTGACAATGGAACAATGACGCAGAGCCAAAAAAGAGAAAATGCTGGAAAATCTCAGCAAGTCTGGCAGCATCTGTAAGGAGAGAAAAGAGCTGACGTTTCTAGTCTAACTGACCCTTTGTCAAAGCTTTGACAAAGGGTCAGTTAGACTTGAAACGTCAGCTCTTTTCTCTCCTTACAGATTCTGCCAGACTTGCTGAGATTTTCCAGCATTTTCTCTTTTTTGGTTTCAGATTCCAGCATCCGCAGTAATTTGCTTTTATTTAATGACGCAGAGCCAACTTCCAGCGATGACTTAGAAACTGCTTGCTGAACTGGACAACTTTTTATGGCTCTGATAATCTTTTGATGACTCAACAGCCAATCTGGCATTATGGTGGAATCTGCAGGGCTAAACCTGACATTAAGGGTTCAATTACTTCCTACTCAACTCCAGATAATGTTGAAAATCAATACTGACTGGCAAGCTAATCATCTCAGGATAAACAGTGGGAAGCTGTCAGTCCTTTATTATAAATAATAGTCAAGTTACTTCAACAGCTGTATGCTTCGTGGCTGCAGGATTTTGAACCTTGCCTTTTTCAAAACTGTGCTGCAGTCTCTAGATCTGGGTATGTGAGATCAAACCTACAGATAAAAGAAGGTACCCTATATATGGTAATTTCAATGCTGAAAATGTGTTGCTGGAAAAGCGCAGCAGGTCAGGCAGCATCCAGGGAACAGGAGAATCGAAGTTTCGGGCATAAGCCCTTCTTCAGGAATGAGGAAAGTTTGTCCAGCAGGCTAAGATAAAAGGTAGGGAGGAGGGACTTGGGGGAGGGGCGTTGGAAATGTGATAGGTGGAAAGAGGTCAAGGTGAGGGTGATAGGTCAGACTGGGGTGGGGGCGGAGAGGTCAGGAAGAAGATTGCAGGTTAGGAAGGCGGTGCTGAATTCGATGGATTTGACTGAGACAAGGTGGGGGAAGGGGAAATGAGGAAACTGGTGAAATCCGAGTTCATCCCTTGTGGTTGGAGGGTTCCTAGGCGGAAGATGAGGCGCTCTTCCTCCAACCGTCGTGTGGTTGTGGTCTGGCGATGGAGGAGTCCAAGGACCTGCATATCCGTGGTGGAGTGGGAGGGGGAGTTGAAGTGTTGAGCCACAGGGTGGTTGGGTTGGTTGGTCCGGGTGTCCCAGAGGTGTTCTCTGAAACGCTCCGCAAGTAGGCGGTCTGTCTCCCCAATATAGAGGAGGCCACATCGGGTGCAGAGGATGCAATAGATGATGTGTGTGGAGGTGCAGGTGAATCTGTGGTGGATATGGAAATTTCCTTTGGGGCCTTGGAGGGAGGTGAGGGGGGAGGTGTGGGCGCAAGTCTTGCACCTCCTGCGGTTGCAGGGGAAGGTGCCGGGAGTGGAGGTTGGGTTGGTGGGGGGTGTGGATCTGACGAGGGAATCACGGAGGGAGTGGTCTTTACAGAATGCTGATAGGGGAGAGGAGGGAAATATATCCTTGGTGGTGGGGTCCGTTTGGAGGTGGCGGAAATGACGGCAGATGATACGTTGTACATGGAGATTGATGGGGTGGTAGGTGAGGACCAGTGGGGTTCTGTCCTGGTGGCGGTTGGAGGGGCGGGGCTCAAGGGCGGAGGAGCGGGAAGTGGAAGAGATGCGGTGGAGGGCATCGTCGACCACATCGGGGGGGGGGAAATTGCGGTCCTTGAAGAAGGAGGCCATCTGGGTTGTACGTTTTTGGAACTGGTCCTCCTGGGAGCAGATGCAGCAGAGACAAAGGAATTGGGAGAATGGGATGGCGTTTTTACAGGGGGCAGGGTGGGAGGAGGTATAGTCCAGGTAGCTGTGGGAGTCGGTCGGTTTGTAGTAGATGTGATCTTAGAGCCACGTCTCCAACCACATATTTGGTAGGTGTTTCCTGGAAGAGGGAGTGGTTCTTGGGCTTAACGTTGTTGGCATCCTTTCTCTGGTTCCTTTTCCATACTTCCTCTTGCTAATGGGTATTCTCAAAGAATTGTATCCCCTCGTGATGGAGATATCCTCAGAGTGAAGATGTGACTGCGTCTCCACAGGGTTGTTTAGTAATCACTTCTCGTTGTTTACCCCTTGCTGTAGACCCAGTCTAACAGCTGTGACCTGCAAAATGACAGCTGGCTCGGTCTGTGGTGGTGGACATTGACGACTCCCACCCAGATGCGGCGGAGACGAAGGAATTGGGAGAATGGGATGGCGTTCTCCCCATCTCCCAATTCCTTCGTTTCCGCCAGATCTGCTCCCAGGAGGACCAGTTCCAAAAACGTACAACCCAGATGGCCTCCAAGGACCGCAATTTCCCCCCCCCGACGTGGTCGACGATGCCCTCCACCGCATCTCTTCCACTTCCCGCTCCTCCGCCCTTGAGCCCCGCCCCTCCAACCGCCACCAGGACAGAACCCCACTGGTCCTCACCTACCACCCCACCAATCTCCATGTACAGTGCATCATCCGCCGTCATTTCCGCCACCTCCAAACGGACCGCAACACCAAGGATATATTTCCCTTCCCTCCCCTATCAGCATTCCGTAAAGACCACTCCCTCCGTGACTCCCTCGTCAGATCCACACCCCCCCACCAACCCAACCTCCACTCCCGGCACCTTCCCCTGCAACCGCAGGAGGTGCAAGACTTGCACCCACACCTCCCCCCTCACCTCCCTCCAAGGCCCCAAAGGAAATTTCCATATCCGCCACAGATTCACCTGCACCTCCACACACATCATCTATTGCATCCTCTGCACCCGATGTGGCCTCCTCTATATTGGGGAGACAGACCGCCTACTTGCGGAGCGTTTCAGAGAACACCTCTGGGACACCCGGACCAACCAACCCAACCACCCTGTGGCTCAACACTTCAACTCCCCCTCCCACTCCACCAAGGATATGCAGGTCTTTGGACTCCTCCATCGCCAGACCACAACAAAACGACGGTTGGAGGAAGAGCGCCTCATCTTCCGCCTAGGAACCCTCCAACCACAAGGGATGAACTCGGATTTCACCAGTTTCCTCATTTCCCCTCCCCCCACCTTGTCTCAGTCAAATCCATCGAATTCAGCACCGCCTTCCGAACCTGCAATCTTCTTCCTGACCTCTCCGCCCCCACCCCAGTCTGACCTATCACCTTCACCTTGACCTCTTTCCACCTATCACATTTCCGATGCCCCTCCCCCAAGTCCCTCCTCTCTACCTTTTATCTTAGCCTGCTGGACAAACTTTCCTCATTCCTGAAGAAGGGCTTATGCCCGAAACGTCGATTCTCCTGTTCCCTGAATGCTGCCTGACCTGCTGCGCTTTTCCAGCAACACATTTTCAGCTCTGATCTCCAGCATCTGCAGACCTCACTTTCTCCTCATGGTAATTTCAATCTCTAGCTGGATTTGTCCATACTTGAGAACAGGAACAGTTTTCACTTGTATCACAATTTTATTATGAAAAATGTTTATGTCTACCCCTTGTACCATTGAAACACAAAAAAAACCCAAGCCCCAAAGAAGAGGCTATTCAAATAGAAGATGAAAAGCTTCATTTTAAGAGGTTAAATTTTAAGGCACATCTTAAAGGTGGAATTCTCAACACTTGGGGTCCAAAGCGGAAGGCATTGACACTTGAAATGATGCTTCTAACAAATGAGAAGCCAGTGTTGGAGGATTGCAGAAATCTTTAGAAGGTCAGGGGAGGTTAACAAATATGGGAAAAGCCGAGACCATGAACATGGGGCCACAGATTTTAATACAAGGTGTTAATACACCATACAAGTCAGAAGAGTGATAAGTGAATGGTGTATGCTGTGGGGTTGGCAGCAGAGATTTGGAAGTTTATGGAGGCCGGAATAGCCAGCCAGGACAGCATTTGAATTTTTGAGTCTGGCTATAACAAATATATGAATGAGGATTTTGGCACGCAATGATTGGGTAGAGGCAGACAATGTTAGAAAAATACCTTTTTTGTGACAGAACAAACGTGGGTTCAGAAACTCAGCTCCTGGTCAATAGGTTGTGAACGGCCTGGAGCCATTAGCTAGGGGGTGGGTTGGGGGTGATGAAACTGATGCATGGAAATGTAGTTTGTATTTGGAGCTCTACTAAGTCTTCCCAGTATAGCTAGTCCAGGACTGGATGTCAGACAAGCAATTTGATAACACAGAGACAATGGATTGGTTAAGGTCATAGTGGTGAAGTAGAGGTAAGCATATTCATTATTAATGTGGTTTCTCATAATTTGTCTTTTGGTTATGTTGCCAAAGGTCAGTGTAGATATAGGCAAGGATTTCGAAGGAAGCCATATTAAAAGATTTTGGAGAAGCAAGTGAAGTTGTGGCTTGGGCAGTAGTTTGACATTGCCAGAAATCGATGGATTCCACTTTATGGTTGCAAATCAGGTGCTGATAACATTGTTAGGGCATGCAGAACATTTCATGACTACTTTTGCCAGACAGACTAGCAAAAGGACGAGAAAGAATCAAATAGGGTAAGTGTTTTTATTTTCTTTATTTTCCTCGTGGAGTCAGAGGAAGCTGGAATGGTACTTCAGACTCTAGAGATAACTTTAGGCTTTCCTTGTCCACTCCTGATGGTATCAAAGCATGGAATTGTGCAAATACAGGCAGCAGATCAGAGAAAATTGGACTGAATATAAAAGATGGAAAAGACTGACCGCAAAGTAGTAATGAGAAAGCTAGCCAGAAACATGTGAGAAGTTAGTCATTGTTTCCAGAAATAATTGAAAAAGTATGCATTGATCCTATAGAGTGAATCTGAAAAATGTAAATAAAAAGATGGTAGATTACGTGAACAGGGATTTTGCATTGGGCTTCACCATAGATATACAAATATTCCCAGAAACAAAATCAATAAATCAGGAAATGTAAGGGAGTGAGGAACTCAGGAAAATCACAACCGTCAGCTCCGCTCCAAAAGCTAGTGTGCTTCCAATTAAACCTGTTGGACTATAACCTGGTGTTGTGATTTTTAACTTCGTACAACCGTCAGAGAAGTGTTACAGAATAAACAGTTGAGTCTCTGGGCTGACAGTTACCCAGGTTCTGATGCACTTCAGCGGAGTCTTAAATGAAGACTCTAGGCTAGTTAGATTGATGATGCATTAGTTTTAGTTTTCCAAAACTCCATTGTTTCGGGTAAGTTCTATTAGATTGAAACTTTCCTCTTCCAACTCACCATTGGCCAACAGAATTCTCTCCACTCCCGATCTCTCTTTCTATCTCTCCTTTCTCTTTGTCTCTCTCATTCTTTTTCTGTCTTTTTCTTCTGTATGCTTCTATTTCTGTGCAATTTGTTTCAGGAATCATTATTATTACCTTGGACACTCTTAGATGGTCCCTATTTAACAACCACCATGTTACTGGTTTAAGCAAATGGCTGTTGGCTACAAAGCTCAACAGCAGCTGTATTGCTCTACGCTTTAATACTGTATCTTTCAGATATTTTTAATTTTGTAAGACTTGAGACACATTGCAAACATCTGTCAGCACTCTGTTTCCATTCTGCTTAACACCCAGCACATTTTACATACTTTCTTTGTAGTGGGTTCACTGTGTTCTTTTTGTTCAGGCAAGAGGTCAGGAAAGGCCCTGTTTTCAATAAATGGTAACGTCCACCTAATCCCCCCATTTACAATAAACACAGGAAAATAATTGCTGATTCGAGGCTCTAAAATTGCAGACAGATTCTGCAATGTGTTTTATAGGCCTAAGTTAACAGAATGATGCAAAACTGCCCAGACAGCCCCTTGCATACACGACAGCTGTATCATCAGTTCTTGTACAGGATGCCATTTGTGGTATTTTTTTCCTTTTTCTGATGAGGTCTGCAATATATTTTAATTTTTCTCAAGACTACTTGGTGCTTCAGAGGTTGGAGTATGTGATACAGTGGGCGATTGATGAATGGTACATTTCCTTTCAAATCCTGAGTCTTCTCATTAACATCTTCCAGAAATTGACATCTTGAACGAATGCCACTTCTCTTTCCTATTGTTAGGATGCTAAGGAATCAGCCCTTTGCTACAATGAAGGGACTAGAAGCTACCTGCTCGACCCCTGAATGGACCAAGGGTGAGATGTAGTAAGGTTAAGTTGAGTAAGCAAACAGGACTCAACTTGGTATCAGTGGAGGAGCCTGGATCAGATTGAGTTGGAATTAAATCTAAAGAGAGGTTTGTAATGAGGCTGCAGAGACAGAATTTCCCATATTTATTCAGGGAACCAAGCCTTAATCTCTCTCAGACACAAAGCAAATTAAATGTGAAAACGTGGGCGGGAATTGTTTTATGGATCACTTGGGTATCGCAACCTTACATCAGATCCTTCCTGTTGCATCAAGAGGAGATTAGAACCCAGGTTAATATTTTCTTTTCTGTGAAGTGTCTATTTAAAGGCTCATTCAGTACTCAACAGCTGTTAAAGACGTTCAAGCACAGCTTTAAATTCGTGCTGAAAAGATTTGAGGGATTTGGAATGGAAACCATTTAAAATATTTGCAGTTGGTTCCTGCTGCTCGTGCAGGTTCTGTGCTATACTGTAGAATATGTTGCTGAGCAACATCACAGTTGGAATCTACTGCGGCATTTCCAGTGATGGCTGAGAATACAATGGTAGAAGTTGTACATTCGTTATTTCTTACCCAAAATGTATTTTCCTTTCTGTTGGTGTCATTTTACCCAAAGGCGTCTGCTTCAATTGTGTTTGTTCTGTAATAGGTCATTCAAATGGTCTAGTCTGTATGTATGAATGTTGAAAGACTATTTAACTGGGTGCAGGGTGTTTTGTAATCAAGACAGATCCTGAGAGCTACAGGGATAAAATCCAAATTCTGTGAGGATGCAAGGTGAATGACAGCAAATATACCCTGTCTGTTGACTATTGGTATCATGGGATAGTAAAAGTTGATGGGCCAATTTTTCATTTTTGGCATTATTGAACGAAGCAATCACACTGTCTGACTGATGAAGCTCACTGACAATCTGAACCATTTTCTCAGACCTTCAGCAGAATCGTTTGGCAAAAAGCCAGCTGTGAAAGATTGGTAGATGGGAAATTTGGCAGGTTCTTTTCTGAGCTGAGGCGGGGGAGGGTGGGGGGGTGGTGGAGGGTGACTGTTTTTGTGACACCATTAAAGTTATTGACAAAACCAGTGAAGAATGGTTTTCTGAGTGGTTGATTTAGCCTCACAGTTCTCAGCCAACTAAGTAGTTGCTTCAGAATCCTAAAAGCAACAGGGACACTCTGGCTTCAATCATGTGCCTCTCCTTAATTCAGACAACATCTTGACACCTATTATGATGTCCAAATGAAATAAACTAAGCGGTAAGTAGGTTGCATGCTTTAGAAATATTCACCATTCTATTCATGATGAAAGCAGGGTAGCACATAATTGCCCTCAATATTTTCGGGGAGGAAGGAAGAAAATTTGAGTAAAATGTTTTGTCAATAGACCCTCAGAGTATCATGTAACATGGGAATATAGGAGCAGTAGTTGGCCATTTGGCTCCTCGAAACTGCCACCATTCAGCTAGATCATAGGTGATCATCTACCTCAACATTGTTTTCCTCCTGTCTTAAGTATACACAATGACTAGGCTTTCACAACCGTTTGGGGCTTAGATTTTAAAATATTTAACACCATCTGAGTGAAGACATTTCTCCCCATCTCACTCCTAGAGTATCTATCCCTTCTTCTAAACTGTGTCTTTTGGTTCTGGATCCCCAAGTGAGTGGCGCATTCTCCTCTATCCTGCTGAGCCCTGTAAGAATTCTGACTGTTTTGGTATACTAGTTAACGCCAGTACTTTTAAGACCTTTGCAAGAGATCAAAAAAAATTTCAAGCACTGCAGCACTGTCAGATTTTCTTTTCCCTCTGGCTTGTGAGATCAAACAGACTCTTAAAGGCCAGATTGGAAGTCATGCTGGCTTTGTCTGGCCTGCAACGAGCCCTAAGGGCTTGAGAAATGTGTGTGTTCCTAGGCAGTAATGAAGAAGAAAGTGTATAATAATTGGTGATTAGTTGGTGCCAGAACACATTTGTACAGATGCTTTGAATCTAGAAGTGAGTTAATTACCAATTAATATACACCTTTCTATTGGACCACCACAGTTTCCGAGTTTGCTTTGTGCTGAAATGGAAGAAAGCTTAAGAAATTCTCATAGATGCTGACATCCCTTAAATATCGGACTTACTGTAGGGCTGAAATGGAGTACACAAATGCAATCAGACTCAATGGCATGGAAAGATGGCCCAGTTTCAAGCAGTTTAAAAGAAAACTTATAATAGGAAAATTATGTACCATTGGCTTGGAGGAACTGAAATTTTGAATTGGCAGATTTAACTCTTGGCAATTATAAGCTTGGCACAGTAATCGCTACCCTCCCCCACCTTCTCAGCCCATGCAAAGGCAATCATCTAAGATCACACATCACATTTGAAATATTAACAGTGGGATATCCCAGCACCAACAGGCTGTCGTAGACATTTGGCATTACAAGCTCAGCATCCAGGCTTGGCCCAGCTGCAGACCCCAGAACTGATAACATATTATCTGTGGCAAAGACCCTGAACTGAGTTTAGTTTTTTGGTCCCGATCCCAAATATAGGCAGAATTCAGGAGATGGCAGGACCCTGGAGGAGATTTTTGAGGCAATAGCCAAATTAGAGGCTGCTTCTAGAAATTCTATCTAAATTAAGAGGTAACAGTCAAGAGGACCTTTGGGAACTGCCAAAGCAGCAGTTCCACTGGGAGAGATGGGGAACTGTGAGGGTGTTTCAGTGGAGGTGTCCTCCGTAGACTTGCAAATCGATTAAAATATACTGTGGCTGGACAGTCAGCACTGAAAGGAAATCCTTCCACAAAGTGACCTGTGTCATAGAAACATAGAAGATAGGACTGGAAGTAAGACAGACCCTTGAACCTTCTCCATCATTCATTATGAGCACAGCAACTTAGTGAACTCAATACCCTAATCTCGCCCTCCCTACCTGTTCCTTGGTCCAGGTTGTATCCCTCACACCCCAGTAGGTCCATGCTGGACTACTTTGTAGGATGCACCCTTTTCCCCCAGCCTATTTACCATCAGACAGCCATGGGCTACAGTCACATCAGGGACTGAGGTGGATTTATTCACCTTCGGGAAGATGCACGCCCTCACAGGGTACAACATACCACTGAGGAGTATTACTTGCATTATATCAATTTCTGATGGTGAACGGATTAAAGGCTATCATGACAAGGCAGGTTTTCATTTTAACAACAAAGGGCTTGTTTAATTTTCAAAGGCATTAGAGCCAGAACAACAATTTAAATTTAAGACCAGTCTCTATCATTTCTGACCTTTTTTATTAATTTTGAATTGTGCTCTGCAGATTTTGTCCTAACATTGGGAATGAGCTCGTATTCCAAAATAAAAGAGCAAGTACGCAAATTCTGGGCATTTCCTGGTTGGCTATCACTACCTTCAAAGTGATAACAATATCAGAATAAGAATAGGAAATTCAGCCTGCCAAACCCTGCTCTGTTATTTTACTTTATTATCTCTGAGCATCTACTTGAATGCCCTTATCTACATATCCTTTGCTTCATCCCAAGTTAGCAAAGTTGCCAAAAAAGCTCAACATTGGGAAAATTTAATAAAGAAACCAAAGTGAGTACCTGGTGGATCAATTTGCTGGTTGCTCCAAACAGCCTCCATTTTGGAAACTGGATATCAACATCCCATGACATCTCCATGGACAAGAGCCACATACACCCCAGGTCCACAGATATTGGCAGTCAACATGTGCCAGCCTCCTGAGAACCCTCATGGTACATCTCCAACCAACTTAAACATCATTTCTGCATTTCTGAACTTCAGTGCTGTATCCTGGGCATCCAATGTTGCAGAAAGGACACTCTGCACTTGAGTGCACACTGCCAGCTCATGGACTGGACCAGGCCGCATCTCCGGGCTCCTCACTCACTGTAATCATGCTCATTCACCCTGAGCTTATCTGGATACACAACTGCATTGCATTGCCTTTATGCAGTTTGCCCTCAAAGCCACAGATATGATGCTCACATTTCTTTCTTGCCTTGTCATGTAGTGCAGACACAAAGCTTGTCATATTTGACAGCAAACCTCAGCTAAGTTGAGGGACAGCCTTTGCTCAGGGATTCCTGGCACAGTAAATCAAGGACTGCCTTCAATATAAGTCCAGACCCTGCTCATAGCAGTCTGAGTCAGGATTGTCTCTTCATCAGGGGTGAGGAGTTGAATGACAGGCAGTACACCACTCAGTTGGACTATTCCTGCCCTGTTTTGGGCTGTTTACTCCATGGAGTGAGAGAAGTGGATGTTACAGGAGATGAGAGTAGCACAGCTGTTACTGTTGGTGCATGTGGGCAAGTGTTATGATTGAGTACAGCATGAGTAATCAGGGGTTGGGATGGGTGACAACAAGTAAGGGAAGAGATTGCAGGGCAATAGTGAAAGTGGTAGCGGGATACTGATGAATTGAGATATCCACTGAGTGATGAGATGATTTAGGAAAAGCGTGTGGCAAGATGGGATAGAAATTGGTATTGAGAGATGTCATAGAGGTGCGGTCGGTAATTAATGAGATGGGTTTGGTAAGATATGACCAGAAAACCTCCAAAACTTGATGCAGCTCTGACTTGGCCAAAAAAAATGTAAGGTTCAAAGTAGTCTGTCTTTCCTTTTGTCCTATCGAAGTGCGTAACTTTACACTTAGTTGTAGAGTCATACAACATCGAAACAGACCCTTCAGTACATTTCCACACCAATCCAACATCCCAATCTGACCTAGTCCCATTTCCCAGCACTTGGCCCATATCGTTCGAAATTCTTCCTATTCATATATACATTCAGATGCCTTTTGAAGTATTGTAATTTTACCTACCTCCACCACTTACTCTGGCAACTTGATCCAGACACTCAACATGCTCTGTGTGGAAAAAGTTACCTTACAGGTCCTTTTTAAATCTTTCCCCTCTGACCTTTAACCAATGCCCTTTAATTTTGGATACACACACCCTAGGAAAAAGACCTTGGCTATTTACCCTATCCATGCCCCTCATGATTTTATAAATCTCTATAAGGTCCACCCCTCAGCCTGTGACGCTCCAGGGAAAACAGCCCCAATCTATTCAGCCTCTCCCTATAGCTTGACTCTGGCAACATCCTTGTAAATATTGTCTACATGCTTTCAATTTAAACAGCATCCTTCCTATAGAAGGATGATCAGAATTGTATGCAGTTTTCTAAAACTGGCGTCACCAATGTCCCATACAACCATAACATGACATCCCAACTCCTACACTGACCAATGAGGGCAAGCATGCCAAACATCACCTTCACAATTCTTTCTACCTGCGACTCCACTTTCAAGAAACCCCAAGGTTTCTTTTTTCCCAGGGCCCTACCATTAACTTTATACATCCTACCCTGGTTTGTCTTACAAAAATGCAGCACCTCACATTTATCTAAATTAAACTCCATCTGTCATTCCTCAGTCCATTGGCCCATCTGATCAAGATCCCATTGTACTTGCAGGTAACCTTCTTCACTGTCCACTACACTTCCAATTTTGGTGTCATCTGCAAACTTACTAACTATACCTCCTATATTCACATCCAAATCATTTATATAAATGCTGAAAAGTAGAGGACCCAGCACCGATCCTTGTGGGACACCACTGGTCACAGGCCTCCAGTCTGAAAGGCAACCCTCTCCTACCATCCTTTGTCTCCTACCTTCAAGCCAATTTTGTATCCGATTGGCTAGCTCCCCCGGATCCAATGTCATCTAACCTTATGAACCAGTCTACCGTGTGGAATCTTTGTTGAAGTCCATGTCGACAACGTTTACCACTGTGCCTTCATCAATTGTGTCATTTTAAAAAAAAACTCAAGTTAATGAGAGACAATTTTCAAAGCACAAAATCATTATGACTATCCCCCACAGATACAAAGCTCACTGGTCTGTAGTTCCCTGGTTTTTCCTTATAGCCTTTCTTATATAATGACACCACATTAGCCAACCTCCAGTCTTCTGGCACCTCACCTGTTGCTATTGATGTTACAAATATCTCAGCAAGGGGCCCAGCAATCTCTTCCCTTGCTTCCCACAAAGTTCTGGAAACATCTAATCAGGTCAGAGGGATTCAGACACCTTTTTTAATGTTTTAAGACCTCCAGCACCTCATCTTCAGACATATGAACTCTTTTCAAGGCATCACTATTTATTTCCCCAAGTACTCTAGCTTCCACGTCCTTCTCCCCAGAAAATACAGATGCAAGATATTTGTCGAATATCTCATCTACCTGCTGTGGTTCCACACATAGATGGCCACATTGATTTTTAAGGGGTTCCATTTTCTCCCTAGTTACTCTTTTGCCCTTAATGTACTTATAAAATTCCTTTGGATCCTCCTTAACGTTACTGGCCAAAGTGTCCTCTTTTTGCCCTCCTGATTTCCCTTTTAAGTAGCGAGGATCAAGGATGTCTCAGAGAGGGCGTAGAATGTTCTCGAGGAGTGGGACCAGCAGGAGGCCATTGTACACATTGGAACCAATGACATAGGAAGGAAAAAGGATGAGATTCTGAGGGGAGAATATTGAGAGTTAGGCAGGAATTTAAAAAGGAGGTTCTCGAGAATAGTAATATCTGGATTACTCCTGGTGCTACGAGCTAGTGAGGGTAGGAATAAGAGGGTAGAGCAGATAAATGAGGAGATGGTGTATGGGAGAAGGATTCACATTTTTGGATCATTGGAATCTCTTCTGGGGTAGAAGTGACCTGTACAAGAAGGATGGATTGCACCTGAATTGGAAGGGGACTAATATACTGGCAGGGAGATTTACTAAAGCTGCTCAGGAGGATGGAGGGAGTCTAGTAAGACCCCCTGGTGACTAGTAAGATGGGGGGTGGGACCCAGGGGGGATAGTGAGGAAAGAGATCAATCTGAGACTGGTACAGTTGAGAAAAGAAGCAAGTCAAATAGTCAGGGCAGGCAGGGACAACCAGAGAACAAGGTAGGACTGATAAATTAAACTGCATTTATTTCAATGCAAGAGGCCTAACAGGGAAGGCAGATGAACTTAGGGCATGGTTAGGAACATGGGACTGGGATATCATAGCAATTAGAGATGGGGCTCAGGGATGGACAGGCCTGGCAACTTAATGTTCCAGGATACAAATCCTACAGGAAGGACAGAAAGGGAGGCAAGAGAGGAGGGGGAGTGATGTTCTTGATAAGGGATAGCATTACAGCTGTACTGAGGGAGGACATTCCCAGAAATACATCTAGGGAAGTTATTTGGGTGGAACTGAGAAATAAGAAAAGGATGATCACCTTATTGGGATTGTATTATATACCCCCTAGTAGTCAGAGGGAAATTAAGATTCGTAAGGAGATCTCGTTATCTGTAAGAATAATAGGGTGGTTATTGTAGGGGATCTTAACTTTCCAAACATAGTGGACTGTCATAGTGGTAAGGGTTTAGATGGAGAAGAATTTATTAAGTGTGTACAAGACAATTTTCTGATTCAATATGTGGATGTATCTACTAGAGAAGGTGCAAAACTTGACTTACTCTTGTGAAATAAGACAGGGCAGGTGACTGAGGTGTCAGCAGGGGAGCACTTTGGGACCAGTGACCATAATTCTATTAGTTTTTAAATAGTGATGGAAAAGGATAGACCAGATCTAAAAGTTGAAGTTCTAAATTGGAGGAAGACTATTTTTGATGGTATTAGGCAAGACCTTTCAAAATCTGATTTGAGGGCAGATATTCGCAGGTAAAGGGATGGCTGGAAAGTGGGAAGCCTTCAGAAATGCGATAACGAGAGTCCAGAGACAGTATATTCCTGTTAGGGTGAAAGGAAAGGCTGGTAGGTGTAGAGAATGCTGGATGACTCAAGAAATTGAGGGCTTGGTTAAGAAAAAGAAGGAAGCATATGTAAGGTATAGACAAGGTAGATCAAGTGAATCCTTAGAAGAGTATAAAGGAAGTAGGAGTATACTTAAAAGGGAAATCAGGAGAGCAAAACGGGGACATGAGATAGCTTTGGCAAATAGAGTTAAAGAGAATCCCTTTGTGTGGAACTGCAGGAAGTAGGGGAGATACTAAAAGAGAACTTTGTATCAGTGTTTACTGTGGAAAAGGATATGGAAGATATGGAATGTAGGGAAATAGATGGTGACCTCTTGAAAAGTGTCCATATTACGGAGGAGGAAGTGCTGGATGTATTGAAACAAATAAAAGTGGATAAATCCCCAGGACCTGACCAGGTGTACCCTCAAACTCTGTGGGAAGCTCGGGAAGTGAACCCTAGGCCCTTGCTGAGATATTTGTATCAACGATAGTCACAGGTGAGGTGCCGGAAGACTGGAGATTGGCTAACATGGTGCCACTGTCTAAGAAGGGTGGTAATGACAAGCCAGGGAACTATAGACCTGACGTCACTGGTGGGCAAGTTGTTGGAGGGAATCCTGAGGGACAGGATGTACGTGTATTTGGAAAGGCAAGGACTGATTAGGGATAGTCAACATGGCTTTATGCGTGGGAAATCATGTCTCACAAACTTGACTGTTACTACTTCAAAAACAAAACTCAATAAGGATTGATGAGGGCAGAGCAGTAGATGTGAACTATATGGCCTTCAGTAAGGCGTTTGGCAAGGTTCCCCACGGGAGACTGGTTAGCAATGTTAGATCTCACGGAATACAGGGAGAACTAGCATTTGGATACAGAACTGGCTCAAAGGTAGAAGACAGAGAATGGTGGTGGAGTGTTGTTTTTCAGACTGGAGGCCTGTGACCAGTGGAGTGCCACAAGGATCGGTGCTGGGTCCACTACTTTTTGTATTTATATAAATGATTTGAATGCGAGCATAAGAGGTACAGTTAGTAAGTTTGTAGATGACACCAAAATTGGAGGTGTAGTGGACTGCGAAGAGGGTTATCTCAGATTACAATGGGATCTTGACCGGATGGTCCAATGGGCTGAGAAGTGGCAGATGGACTTTAATTTAGATAAATGTGAGGTGCTGCATTTTGGGAAAGCAAATCTTAGCAGGACGTATACACATAATGGTAAGGTCCTAGGGAGTGTTGCTGAACAAAGAGACCTTGGAGTGCAGGTTCATAGTTCCTTGAAAGTGGAGTCGCAGGTAGATAGGATAGTGAGGAAGGCGTTTGGTATGCTTTCCTTTATTGGTCAGAGTATTGAGTACAGGAGTTGGGAGGTCGTGTTGCGGCTGTACAGGACTTTGGTTAGGCCACTGTTGGAATATTGTGTGCAGTTCTGGTCTCCTTCCTATTGGAAAGATGTTGTGAAACTTGAAAGGATTCGGAAAAGATTTACAAAGATGTTGCCAGGGTTAGAGGATCAGAGCTCTCGGGAGCAGTTGAATCGGCTGCGCTGTTTTCCCTGGAGCGTCAGAGGCTGAGGGGTGACCCTATAGGGGTTTATAAAATCATGAGGGACAGGATATGTTAAATAGGCAAAGTCTCTTCCCTGAGGTAGGGGAGTCCAGAACTAGAGGACATGGGTTTAGGGTGAGCGGGGAAAGATATAAAAGAGACCTAAGGGGCAACTTCTTCACGCAGAGGGTGGTACGTGTATGGAATGAGCTACCAGAGGGAGTGGTGGAGGCTAATACGATTGCAACATTTAAAAGGCATCTGGATGGGTATATGAATAGGAAGGGCTTGGAGGGATATGGGCTGGGTGCTGGAAGGTAGGACTAGATTGATTTGAGATATCTGGTCGGCATGGACAAGTTGGACCGAAGGGTCTGTTTCTGTGCTGTACATCTCTATGACTGTATGACTGCTCTTATACTCCTTTTAGGGATTCACTCTACCAGTCTTGCCCTTCACACTCATTCTTAAAGACCTCCCACTTCCCAACCATTCTTTTAGCTGCAAACAGCCTCCCCCAGTCAACTTTTGAATGTTCCTGTCTAATACCATAAAACTTGGCCTGACTCCAATTTCGAACTTTAACCAGTTGATCAGTTCTATCATCTTCCATAAATATTTTAAAATTAATAGAATTGTTATCACTTGCCCCTTATTGCTTCCCCCACTGACACCTCACTCACTCGCCCTGCCTTACTACACAACATAGGATCAGGTATTGCTCCTTTTCTAGTAGGTGCATCCATATACTGATTAAGAAAGTTTTTCCTTTTCTTGTGTATACTTAACACATTTCTCCCCATCCAAACCTAGTCTATGTTTGAAAATTAAAATGCCCCATATAACCCTGCTATTCTTACAGATATCTGAGATCTCCTTACATATTTGCTTCTGAATTTTCTGCTGACTGTTGAGAGGCCTTTAATATAATCCCAACAAAGTGATATCCCTTACTTATTTCTCAGTTCTACCCATATACCTTCACTGGACGATCTCCCAGGAATATCCTCCTTCAGTACAGTCGTAATGTTTGCCCGAACTAAAAAGTCCCCCCTCCTCCTCCTCCTCCTCCTCCTGTCCCCCTCTCTATCCTTCCTATAGCATCTATACACCGGAACATTAAGCTGTCAGTTCTGCCCTTCCCTCAGCCTGATCCCAACCATGCCCTAAGTTCATCTGCCTTACCTGTGAGGCCTCTTGTATTGAAGAAAATGCAGTTTAATTTATCAGTCTTACCTTGTTCTCTGCCAAGCTCTTGTCTGCCTTGACTATTTGACTTGCATACCTCGACACGGTCCTGTCCCCCTGAGTCCAAGAACTCCCCACCTACGTTCGGGACACCACCCAAGCCCTCCACCTCCTCCATGATTTTTGCTTCCCCGGTCCCCAATGCCTTATCTTCACCATGGACATCCAGTCCCTGTACACCTCCATCCCCCATTATGAAGGACTCAAAGCCCTCTGCTTTTTCCTTTCCCGCCGTACCAACCAGTACCCTTCCACTGACACCCTCCTTCGACTGACTGAACTGGTCCTCACCCTCAACAACTTCTCTTTCCAATCCTCCCACTTCCTCCAAACGAAAGGAGTAGCCATGGGCACCCGCATGGGCCCCAGCTATGCCTGCCTCTTCGTAGGATATGTGGAACAATCCATCTTCCGCAGCTACACTTCCACCACCCCCCACCTTTTCCTCCGCTACATTGATGACTGTATCGGCGCTGCCACGTGCTCCCACGAGGAGGTTGAACAGTTCATCCACTTTACCAACACCTTCCACCCCGACCTCAAATTCACCTGGACCGTCTCAGACTCCTCCCTCCCCTTCCTAGACCTTTCCATTTCTATCTCGGGCGACCGAATCAACACGGACATTTACTATAAACCGACCGACTCCCACAGCTACTTAGACTACACCTCCTCCCATCCTGCCCCCATGTAAAAACGCCATCCCATTCTCCCAATTCCTTCGTCTCCGCCGCATCTGCTTCCAGGAGGACCAGTTCCAATACCGTACAACCCAGATGGCCTCCTTCTTCAAAGACCGCAATTTCCCCCCAGACGTGCTCGACGATGCCCTCCACCGCATTCCTCCACTTCCCGCTCCTCCGCCCTTGAGCCCCGCCCCCTCCAATCACCACCAGGACAGGACCCTACTGGTCCTCACCTACCACCCCACCAACCTCCATATACAGTGTATCATCCGTCGTCATTTCCGCCACCTCCAAACGGACCCCACCGCCAGGGATATATTTCCCTCCCCTCCCCTATTAGCGTTCCGAAAAGACCACTCCCTCCGTGACTCACTCGTCAGGTACACACCCCCCACCAACCCAACCTCCACTCCCGGCACCTTCCCCTGAAACCGCAAGAAATGCAAAACGTGCGCCCACACCTCCCCCCTTACTTCCCTCCAAGGCCCCAAGGGATCCTTCCGTGTCTGCCACAAATTCACCTGCACCTCCACACACATCATTTATTGCATCCGCTGCACCCGATGTGGCCTCCTCTATATTGGGGAGACAGGCCGCCTACTTGCGGTACGTTTCAGAGGACACCTCTGGGACACCCGGACCAACCAACCCAACCATCCCGTGGCTCAACACTTTTACTCCCCCTCCCACTCCACCAAGGACATGCAGGTCCTTGGACTCCTCCATCGCCAGACCATAGCAACATGACGGCTGGAGGAAGAGCACCTCATCTTCTGCCTAGGAACCCTCCAACCACAAGGGATGAACTCAGATTTCTCCAGTTTCCTCATTTCCCCTCACTCCACCTTGTCTCAGTCAAATTCCTCGAACTCAGCACCGCCTTCCTAACCTGCAATCTTCTTCCTGACCTCTCCGCTCCCACTCCGGCCTATCACCCTCACCTTGACCTCCTTCCACCTATCGCATTTCCAATGCCCCTCCCCCAAGTCCCTCCTCCCTACCTTTTATCTTAGCCTGCTGGACACACTTTCCTCATTCCTGAAGAAGGGCTCATGCCCGAAACATCGAATCTCCTGCTCCCTGGATGCTGCCTGACCTGCTGCGCTTTTTCAGCAACACATTTCAGCTCTGATCTCCAGCATCTGCAGTCCTCACTTTGTCCTCCTATTTGACTTGCTCCCCTTACCTACTCTACCAGCCTGAGCCTTTTTTCTCACTCTTGCTTTGATTCTGCTTTCCCCACATCAGATTTCAATCTTATGTGCACAAGACTTCTTATTAATTATCTTTCCACTGTCCTGCTGGTGCACGATAAATTGAGTACTGTCTATAAGTTGAACTGACCCTATATTCAGAATACAAGTCCCGTTCTGTAGCAATGGAATGCAAGAGGATGTATCCAAGCCCCACAGCTATAGAAAGTTTTAGGAGAGGAAGAGAAAAGCATTGTTTCATAACAGAAAGAACACAAAATTAATGCCACTTAGTAAACACATGCGGCCAATGTGACAGATGCAGCTTGTTGCTTTTCACCCTTGTAATGTTTCTGGTAAGAGTTGACAGCTCAGGAAATGGCTCAGGAACAGGAACTCTTGCACCTACAATTTATTTACAGTTCTGAATATAAGTTAAGCATGATAAGCCTTGCTACCTCTTCAGCTACTGTGTATTTAATGTGTTGAATTAGGTGATGGCTCAGTTGACTATTTTTCTCCTTAAATATTTAACCTCCCCTAATCAACAGTTCACATTAAATATTACTTGGCCCTTGCTCAGAAAGCATGCTGGAGACACTAGCAGGTCTATAGATTGTTAAAGGGAGGGAAAGGAAAGAAACACAAAGGAGCCCTTGCAGCACAAGTATCAACAGGCCTGTAGTTGATAAATTAGGCACACTGCTGTCTACACTCAGTGAGTTGGAATGTTTAAACTGATTTGTTTAGTCACTCAACAATGCTCTGTGCAGCTCTATGTAGTAAAATTCCAGTGAGCAAATACAAATCTGAAATCATCCTGTATGAACAGAAATTGTTGCCTCAAACATCAAATGGAACAGGACCACTTGTCTAGAAAGACTGATTTATTTTTATTGCATCGAAATTTGCTACGTTTGGAGATCCTGCTCTATGATTTGATTACTTCCCATGAATGATAGAAAAACAAGTTGCCTTGTTTATGATACTTTGCTCCAGCTCTCCATAATCAGAGCATTCACTTGTGGTGAAATCACCAAATTCTGATTTTTTTATTACGAAAGATTCCAGGATTTATACCAATATTTTTGAGAATAGTTTGATCATCTTCCTATACCAATTTGCTGATTCTCTGTAAAGCTAATACCTCTTAGAGTAATGTTTTATGGATATAAGCAGTCCAGGTGGTCATTCCTGGTGAGTAAGCTTAGATTGCATTATTGGCTGATTTGTTTCATCAGTGAAGTAACATAGATTATCCAACCTTGAACCATGCCAACAATAACTTGCATTTAAATAGTACTTTTAACACAGTATAACATTCCAAGACATTTCAAATTAGTGTTATCAAATAGTATTTGACATTGCTTTTGGTTACATTTTGTAATATTTGGCTTTGTCCAAAACAGATTTTCAGAGGAATCTTAAATGAAGAGAGAGATCTGTGGAGCTGTTTGAGGTGGAAATTTCAGATTATACAGCTTAGCACTGTTGCCGGTGCTGAAGAAATCAAAATTGGTGGCAAAATCAATGCAGAATTGGAAGACCACACAAATCACAGAGTTTTTTTAAGGCAGAAATTACAGAGATAGGGAGGGCAAAGCTACAGAGCGATTTGATATCAAGGATGAGAATTTTAGAGGGGAGACTTTAATGGATCGGGAATAAATGCAGCTTAGCAGATACAAAGATAATGGGTATAGGAGATAAGCAGTAGAGTCTTGTAGAACTCCAGTTAATGAAGGGTGTAAGTAGAAAGCTAGCCAGGGGAGCATTGAAATAGTCAAGTCTAGTAAGTGTTCACACATTTAGCTGGAGTCATTGGTGATCAATATTCTGTGTGCAAATATGTGAAAGTTCTGGGAAGGAGAAGACCAGTTGATCCATCAAAGCTGTCCCATACTCATTAGGATTAGACACCTTCTGTTCCTCAGCACTCATTTGATATCTTGGGAGAGCTGAGAAAACAGGAAAAGCATTCCAGGGGCATAAATGAGGCTGAGTGGAAAGCTCGATGAATCTCAATGCTTTAGGGCATTACGGATGACCTGGTGAGTGACGACAACTTGCAAGGTGCAGCCTCTGATTGTTCTATTCATAATTCTTGTCGCATAAATACATCAATTTGTGGATTGGGTTAGGGTTAGTTCAAGAAATGGCGAGGCACCTGCCTACAAAATTATATTTGCTGTATGATGTAAAGCCAATTTGCATTTACCCTAAGCCCTCAGCCAATTATTTTGATTAGGATATGCATAAAATGGAGAATTGTTAGGTCTCTTTCTAGATAGGTTACACCAGCTAAATTTTCTTAATTACTTTTCCTTTAGACATAATGCCTGGTTTATTCAGAATCTCATGCAAGCCTGGTTTCCATAGCAGCAATCACTATTTTCCATCAAAGTTTCTTTAATATTTGTTTTAAAACTTATGAATACTTTTATTGCTGGCCCAGCAGCCATAATGGGCCAGCAAGAATAACATTAGCAATTTAACTGTCTTTCCTCTAGTGACTCACTTTCAGAAAGTAAGTGAATTTTGCACCTAGTTGCGTATGGTCAATACGAATTTATCCAGCAGCCTGAAACATTTGCACTCCAAATAATAGTATTTTTTTGGGTTGGTATTGTTCAATTTCAAAAGAAAATTATGAATGGGGATTTATTCTTTTCTCTGCTTGACTGTTAGTAGGTGTGCTGAAACTGAACTGCAAACTTTATTAATCATTAATTCACTGAGCGGAGAGCTCTACTTTATGCCTGATACAAGCTGAAAATTCCCCGAGGCCTGCTTTGAAGGACTGGAAACAATATAAAATTGTTGCAGAATTTGCTTCAGGGTACGTCCTTACCTTGATTGTCTTCAGCTGCTTCAATGAAAACCTCTCTATTATAAGGTCAAAAATGGGGATATTCACTGATGCTTGCATGTTTTTTCCATCCATGATTCCTCAGCTAATCAACCAGCCTATGCTGCAAAACATCACAGCGAGCACTCATGCTTGGACTTCTATATGTGTGAATGTTACTGTCCATTTAAGTATCAGGCAATGACCATCTGTAATAAAATAAATCTATCCACCTCCTATTGACTTCCAGTGGATCACCATTGTTGAATTGCTCATTTTGAACATCCTAGGACTCAGCAGTGGCCAGAAATTAATCCAACTACATAAATAATATGGTGACAAGAACAGGTCAAGATGTTCTGTGATGGGTGATCTGTCTTCTGACATCTCCACGTCTGTCTAACACCTACAAGATGCAAGCCAGGAATTTGATGAAATATTCTTCATTTACCTGGATTAATGCAGCTCATACAAGGGTAAAGCAACCCTCCTGATTATAGCATCCCATCCATCATCTTATATCCTTGTTTGCCAGCAAACCATGGCAACTGCACGATGCATTGCAGCGACTTGTCAAGGCTTCTTTGATATTGCCTTACAAATCCATATCCTGTACCATCTAGAAGAATAAGGGCAGCAGATGTATTGCACCACCAGCACCACGACCATCAGCAAATTTCCCTCCAAATCATTTTTACATCCAGTCTTAGAAATAAACTGCATTGCTTCATCATTGAGGAGGAAAATAGTGCTGGAACTCCCTATCTAACAGCACTTTGGTGCATCTTCATTACACTGATTACAGTAGATTGGAAATGAATGCTGGCTTTGTCAGTGACACCCACATCACTTGAATGAATTTAACACAAAATTGTGAAAGAAAAGGAAGCTATCCCTCTGTAAATGCATGTACTGAAATAAAAATGCTCACAGTGACATATTATCAAAAATGCTTTTAACAAGATACTCAGAACATAAATTTCAACAGGCATAAATATTTTCAGATGCATCTTTATGGTATTTAATTCAAGTGATTATTTTGTTAAAGCAGTACTGCACTCCTGGTTAAATGGAAGCTTAATGTGTTGTAAATTTTTAATCAGCAGTTTAACCTCATGGTTCTTAGGAATCTGACTTAGTCTGTCAGAATTACTGAATTAATTAGCTGAAGATCAAAACTTCTTGGCAGTAACTTCTTTCTGCTTAAACAGTGCTGGCTTCCAACTTCCATACAAAGAAATCTTGAGTGTACTGATCTGCAGAGTATAATATGCTGTGCTGAGGTTGAGTGTATTGTATGCAGACGAGGTGTGTCAACTTGCACCTGGTCTGGCTACATAATGTTCTACCTGGTTTACTAACTGAGTACAGATTGGGCAGTGAATCTGGCAACTTTATAGTTGATACGCTGAGCTCCTGTAATATACTCTCAAAACTTTTGGGGGAGGAAATGCTTGGAATTTAAAAGCCTGTCATTATGGGAGAAAGGAAGATACCAAGGGAGATTAAGGCATACCACTTATTAGAGGTTATAAGAAGAAAGGAGTTACAGCAGGAGGCATTGTGATGAGTCTTGACTGTTAGACAAATCTCAAAGTAGGCAATTTGGACATAGGACTTTGTGTGCTGTTGGGAATGCCACAAAGTCGAACATTATTTGTGATCTTTTGCCAGCTTGATAGTTGAAGTGAAAACAGTTTTGGCAGAGTGTGTATAAAAGAACCAAATGTAGTCTTCATCAGACCTAGGCATATCAAGCTGATCCATAATTCAAACCAGCATTACATTTGAATCTAGTCCAGAAAGCAAAGAAACAAATAGATAGCCTTGGTCAGCTTGGCATCCTTCCTGAAATGATATTAATGAATGTTGAATGCATAACCAGTCCTGAATAGGCAGCAAAAACTGTTATTGTGCTTCAGTAGGAGGAATATAAACAGATTCTGCATTGGTAGCTGATGAACATTAACTCTCTTTCAATTTTGGGGGGATACGTTTTCTGTGTAGAGTTTTACTTCTGCCTATTTTGTATCCTTTTGTTTCCTTTGCTAAGTGTAAATTTCAATTTGAAAGCCACATGGTCTAATCACTTGACTGTTGTTTTAGCCAAGTAAGTGCTCCAATGATTAAGCTAATGGATTAAGGTGCATAAGTATGTAAAAAAAAGCCCCAATAAAAGGCACAAAAGGCATAAATAATGAAATAATTGTTTAAATTTAATCAAATTTGCTGTTCTCCTGAACACCAAACCCTACATGATTAAAACCTATCTTGCCTTTTAGAGTTATAAAGATGTACAGTGCGAAAACAGACCCTTCAGTTCAACTTGTCTATGCCGACCAGATATCCCAACCCAATCAAGTCCTACCTGCCCCATATCCCTCCAAACCCTTTATATACCCATCCAGATGCCTTTTAAATGTTGCAATTGTACTCGCCTCCACCACTTCCTCTGGCAGCGCGCACACACACACACACACACACACACACACCCCTCTGCATGAAAAGGTTGCCCCTTAGGTCTCTCTTATATCTTTCCCCTCTCACCCTAAACCTATGCCCTCTAGTTTTGGACTTACCCCACTTTGCCTATTTACCCTATCTATGCCCTTCATGATTTTATAAACCTCGATAAGGTCACCCCTCAAGTTTATAAAGAATTTGCATTTGCAAAGGATAGCAGTATTTTCAATCTCCAAACAAACTTGCAAACATAGTTATGTATTTAATAATGAGTAATAATGATACAAATCAACAACTGCAACAGCACTTTACCTTTCATCTCTGTTCTCACTTAATAAACTTTATTGCTTGTGTCTCATATACCTAATGTTCTTCTCAGTGAGTGTGATCACCCCTTTACCACGCACGGGAATCACAAATTAGTCTCCTTGTGGAACTTAGTGAGTATGTGCTCTTATGGCAACAGATAATGACCTGCCCGCCTGGAACTCATCATCTGAGCCCTTTATGTAGGACAGTGGTAGTTTCTTTACTTATGAGTCAAGAAGCCTGGGTTCTAGTCCCACCTGCTCCTGAGGTGTGTTGTAATGTGTCTGAACAGATTGACAAAGGGGCCTCTTGTGGTGCAGTGGTAGTGTCCCTGCTCCTGAACTGGGAGGCCTGAGGTCAAATCCCACCTACTCAGAGTTGTGTGACAACATTTCTGAATATCTTGATTAGAACAATGGGTTAAACTTCAATATTTACAAGCAAAGCCCGTTAAGGGCAATGTGCTTGCTTCATAATTTTTAAATTGGTAACATGGTTGACTACGTGGTATTTAAAAAGAAAAAGTAAAACAAAAGGTCACAGTGATTTTGGTAGTGGGAAAGTCACTCATTTGTCTGTTATAATACTATCGACTATAATAAAGAAAAATAAAGCAGACCCCAGAGGACTCTTCTGATGCAGCGGTAGTGCCACTACCTTTTGAGTCAAGTGGCTTGAGTTCAAGTCCCACATGCTTCAGAGGTGTTTAATAACCTCTCTAACTAGGTTGATTACATAAAAAAGCAGACTCCATGAGGGTTCTTGTGACACTGTTCTAGACAGTGAGTCGGGGTTAATGTTCACCTGCTTCAGAGGTGTATGTGAACGTCTCTGAGCAGATTGGTTAGAAAATAATATAAAGCAGATCCCAAAGAGAGAGGTGAGGATACAGTGCTTTATTTTCCCCTCCAATTCCATTTTGATTTAGCCCCTTCCTGCTCTGCCTACTCCTTTTTCACTTTTGATGGTGTGTAATGGACTTTGTATGTAAATGTCTAATTAATTACACTGGTGATTACTCATGGTAGTTAATAGATAAAAACAAAAAAGTCTCTGTGTGTGTATTTTATTTTTATATATAAAATATAAACACACATAGATGCAGGGCTCCTGTGCTGTAGTGGTAGTGACCCCATTCTGGTGCAGGAGACCTGGGTTCAAGTCCTACCTGTTTCAGACATGTCATAACATCCCTGAACAGTTTGGTTAGAAAATAAGATAAAGCATACCTGGTGGAGATGTTGGTGCAGGGGTAATATCATTGAGTGAGTGTTCTGGAACTCCAAGTTGATGCTCTGGGGACATAGGTTCAAATCCTACCAGCGTAAATGTGACACTTCTTTAAAAAAAATTAGACTGAGGGGTTCTTGTGACAGTGGTAGTGTCCCTACTTCGGAACCAGTGGGTTGGGTTCAAATTCCATCTACTCCAGAGGTCATAACATCCCTGAATAGGCTGATTTGAAAAAAATCTGTAAAGCAGACCCAGGAATGGGTTTACAGAACTTGTCCTCAGCTGGGACTAGTCTTTGTACACCGAGAATAGTGGCTCTGTCTTGGTATTCAACAACAAATGATGTTCCTGTCCAGTTGGGTTTCCTGAATCATTACAGCAGGGTGACCCAGAATTCCATCTTCCAACAATACAGTTCCTCCTTAATTTCTGACATCCAATCTGTAAATAATACATTTAATCAGAAAATAATATATCTCCCCAATGATTCTGTCAAGCAGATAAAGCCATTTAATATCAAAACCTTAAATTGTGTTCTACTGAGGCTATTTTCCATTTGGAGGAGCTTGTATTTAACCTAGGCCTAGGTAATCATCCATGGACCTCAGTTTGCCAAGTTATCTTTTACTTTGAAGGTGGTAAACAAATTTGAATTGTTCCTCTCTTTCTGATCAGAAGTTATCTTTTTGTGTTGATTCTTATATTGTGGACAGTTCTTGAAGCTAGCCTTTCTAATTGGTGGCATCTCTGAATAATTCACCCTTTGAAGATTTTCTGTTGAGGCATTATTGCAATGTAGGAGAGATGGATAATGCAATTGCACATACTGCAGCCAAAACATTTCATTTGTTTGCTCCTTGCTGGAGATATTGACATTTCTCAAAATGTTTCAATGTCAGGCATCCCAAATCTGCAAAACACTCTGTGGGGCTATAATACCTGTGCTTGTCAAAAATGACAAAGCCGAGTGCAATTTGGTATTTCATGGTAAACCTTTCCTAACTTACTGATACTTGATATGCCAGCGGGGGATGGTGACAAATGTTTGAAATGTGCTATCAAGGATACACAAATGTAGTGAATAAATCCTTGAGTCATTGCTTTTTAGCCAGGGTTTCCTATGGATTAGTATTATCTATACTAGTATGTAAGAACATTTGCCTTAATAATTTGGAGAAAACTTGGCTGTCTGTGAACCACTAGCAGAGTTCCCTTTCTGGATGGTAAGATTATTTGCAGATTTACTCAGGTGTAAGTCTTCTCCACTCTTTTATTTCCACAGTGACATCTCATTCAGCTAGCCATCGGGAGACCTTCTCCCATTGTTGTTTAATGTAGTGCTCTTCTTATCCATTTAGGGTATTTATATCTGACTGAGCGATGGCTACCAGTGACAATTGCCATTTGTAACAACTGCAATATATCAGCCCAAGTGTGTCTGGTTGCCTGTATAAAATTAGTCTCATCAAACCATCCATCAACCCTCCCAGGGTTTGCCCTAACTCCTGTCACTGATTTAATTTTTCCCTTCTAGAGCTATCAGATTCTGCTGCCAGAGGCTGACACTCTGCTGAAAGTGTAAGATTATGTTCCAAATCCTTCCAGGTTCACATCGTACTGAATCAATCACCACATCTATAGCAAGTTGAAATATCTTTATCAGTCTTTCCACACATTTTACCAAATTAAAAAAATCATCTGCTCCATTTGTCTGAAGTGGCACCAAGTGACCTATTAACAGGGGTAGGTTTACTACTCTCTGTCATCCTCCACTTATCCAACAAATCACATGTAGCTATGTTCATCAAAATTAAATGCAATATCTGATACTACTAAGTATGCACATCAACTCCAGTCTCCCAGCCTGCCTCGATCCCCTACAATTTGCCTACTGACATAACCAGTCCAAAGCGGATGCCATTCCTAGCCCTGCAATTATCCCTGGAATAGCTAGACAACAAGGACACCTATGTCAGACTTTGGCTGATTGACCACAGCTCTGCCTTCACCACTATTATCCCCTCCAGACTAATCTCAAAACTCTGTGACCTTGGTCTTGGCTCTGCCCTCTGCAAGTGGATCCTCAGCTTCCTGACCCACAGACCATGATCAGTCAAGATAGGTATCTACACTTCCTCCACAATAATGCTCAACACTGGAGCTCCCCAAGGATGTGTCCTCCACCCCCTACTTCCTGTACACTCATGACGGTATTGCCAACATCCAAATGAATGACACCACTGTAGTAGGATGGATATCTAACAATGAGGAGTCAAATTACAGGAGGGAAGTAGAGGGATTGGTGACATGATGCAATGAGAACATCTATCTCTTAATGTTGGCAAAACTAAAGAACTGATCATTTCTTTCAGAAAGAAAGGAGGAGAACATGCCCCATTTACATTAATCCAATAGAGGTTGAGAGTTCCTCAGTGTGACTATAACTGACAATCTTTCCTGGACTTCCCACGTGAATGCAATGGCCAAGAAGGTGCAATAATGCACCTTCTTCCTCAGGTGGCTCAGGAAATTTGGCGTCAGGTCCTTCAGGACCCTCACCAACTTCTACAGATGCGCCATTGAAAGCATTCTATCCAGGTGCATAATGGCCTGGTATGGAAACTGCTGTGCCCAGAATTGTAGGAAATGAAAAAAGGTTGTGTGCATAACCCAGGTCCTCACTGAAGGCAACCTTCCATCCATAGACTTCCATTTACACTGCTCATTGCCGCGGAAAGGCTGCCAACATCTTCAAAGACACATCGCACCGCATCAGGCAAAAGATACAGAAGTCTGAACATGCACCAGCAGGTTCAGGAACAAATTCTTCCCAGCGTTATTAGACTGATGAATGGACCCTCTAACCTCATAATGCTGATCTTGCTAACTTTGATCTCGCCTATGCATGCCCTGTGGAATGTGACATGTCTACAAGATGGCTTTTTGGAGCACCTTGTGGTGGAGCCCACTAGCGAACAGGCAATACTGGGTTTAGTGTTGCGCAATGAGGCAGACTTGATAAGGGAGCTTAAGGTGAAGGAACCCTTAGGAGGCAATGATCATAATATAATTGAATTTACTCTGCAATTTGAAAGGGAGAAGATAGAATCAGAGATATTACAGCGGGATAAAGGCAACTGCAGGCACACGAGGGAGGAGTTGGGTAGATTTGACTGGGAGAGGAGCCTAGCAGCAAAGGCAGTGGAACAGTAATGACAGGAGTTTCTGGGAGTAATTCAGGAGGCATAGCAGAGATTTATCCTGAGTAAGAAGAAGCATGGGAAGGGAGGATGAGGCAAACATGGCTGAGTAGGGAATAGGGATAGCATAAAAGCAAAAGAGAAAGCATTTAGTGTGGCAAAGGGCAGTGGGACACTAGAGAATTAGGAAGTTTACAAAGACCAACAAAGGGCAACAAAAAAAAAGGCAGCAGAAGAGGGTAAGCTCGCCAGTAATATAAAGGAAGACTGCAAGAGTTGCTTTAGATATATAAAGGGCAAAAGATGACATTGGACTGCTGGAAAATGATGCTGGAGAAATAGTAGTAGGGAACAAGGAAATGGCTGAGGAATTGAATAATTACTTTGCATCAGTCTTCATGGTGGAAGACACAAGTAATATCCCAAAAATTCAAGAGAGTGAGGGGGCAGAGCTGGGTATGGTGGCCAACACCAAGGAAAAAGTGCGAGAAAAACTGAATGGCCTGAAGGTGCATAAATCACCTAGACCAGATGAACTAAACACCAGAGTTCTAAAGAAGATAGCAGAAAAGATAGTGGAGGAATTAGTGGTGATCTTTCAGGGATCACTTGAATCAGGGAGGGTCCCAGAGGAATGTCACTGACTTGTTTAAAGAGGGAGTAAGGCATAAGATGGGAAATTACAGATGAATTCACCTCTACTCGGATATGGGTACGATTTTGGAATCCATTGTGAAGGATAAGATTTATGAATACTTGGAAGTGTATGGTAACATGGGGCAAAGTCAGCATGGTTTCATCAAGGAGAGGTCATGCCTGACAAATCTGCTAGAACTCTGAGGAGGTAATGAGCAAATTAAACCAAAGAGAGTGAATGGATGTTATTTATCTGGGTTTCAAAAAGGCCTTTGACAGGTGCCACGCGGAGGCTGCTGAATAAGCTAAGGGCCCATGGTGTCAGGGGCAAGGTGCTAGCGTGGATAGAAGCTTGGCTGTCTGGAAGAAAGAAAAGAGTGGGAATAAAAGTCCTTCTCAGGCCTGCAGCCAGTGATAAGTGCTGTTCCACAAGGCCCAGTGTTGGGACCACAACCTTTCACTTTATACATTAATGATCCAGATGAAGGAACTGAAGGCATTCTGGCTAAGTTTGCAGATGATAAAAAGATAGGTAGAAGGACAAGCAATATTGAGGAGGTGGGGAGGCTGCAGAAGGATTTGGACAGGTTAGAGTGGGCAAAGAAGTGGCAGATGGAGTACAGTGTGGGAAAGTGTAAGGTCATGCACTTTGGCAAGAAGAGTAGAAGCATGGACTATTTTCTAAATGGGGAGAAAATTCAGAAGTCTGAAGTGCAAAGAGACTTGAGAGTTTCTAGTCCAGGATTTGCTGAAGGGTAAACTTGCAGGTTGAGTCAGTAGTTAGGAAGGCAAATGCAATGTTAGCATTTTATTTTGAGAGAACTTGAATATAAAAGCAGGAATATACTTCTGAGGCTTTATAAGGCTCTGCTCAGAGTACTTTTGGAGTGTTGTGCGCAGTTTTCAGCCCCATATCTCAGGGAGGATGTACTGGCCCTGGGGGATCTAATTGAAATTTAGAGAATATTGAATGGCCTGGACAGAGTGGATGTTGGGAAGATGTTTCCATTGTTAGAGAGACTAGGATCCGAGGAGACAGCATGAGTATAAAGGGAAGACGTTTTAGAACAGAGATAAGGAGAAACTACTTCAGCCAGGGAGTGGTGAATCTATGGAATTCACTGGCACAGAAGGCTGTGGAGGCCGGGTTATTGAGTATATTTTAAGAATGGGATAGATAGACAGGTTCTTCGTTGTCAAGTTATGGGGAGAAAGTGGGAAAATGAGATCAAGAAACAGCCATGATTTAATGGTGGAGCAGACTCAATGGGCTGAGTGGCTTAATTTCTGCTGCTGTGTCTTATGATCTTAATGTAACCTGTATGCCTCTGAGTCTTTTTACAACATTATACATCTTTGCTCACTATGATCTGCTTGTACTGCTCGAGAACAAAGCTTTTCACTGTACGTTAGTACACATGATAATAAATTAATCAATCAATGAACAGCTTAATAACCCTGAACCAACTGCTCGTCTTGTTTCACAAAATATGGCATTGAGATTTGAATAGAAGTTTATTCTTTTAAATGATGGTTGGGATGGTGAAGGTGTAGGAAAATTTTAAAATTCAATATTGAATGTGAAAAGTGTTAGACTAAACATTCATGCATCCCTCAAACAACCAGAAAAACTAAGTCTTTCTTACTCCTTCATTTTAGGAGATGATAATTTTTCTTTATTGCTTTATAAATTATACGTTCATTTTGCAAGGTCCAATGTGCCAGTTCCAAAAAAATACTATACCTACATAAATCCCACAGCTGACACAAAGCTCTTCAACTTCTAATTAACACTCCAAACACGTTTATGTATTTAGAACAGAATTTAATAATTGCTGGTGGCAATGATGCAGGTTAGCAAATTTAACATCACTTCAATCATGGTTTTTTTTTGCACATACATGCTTTTTAACTATATTTCTGTTCTCTCACCTCTCACCATCTCTCAGTTTTTGCTTTATTCACTTAATTTGCCCCTCATTAACCCCTCCAGTGCTTAAAGATGAAACCCATCTTAACCATACTTCAGACTGTGCACAATTTTATCACTGACAGTTAGCAACAATGACCTATTGACATGGAAAATGCCTCTTGAACTGAGGCAAAAATCAAACCACACTTGAGAAACAAGCCAAAGTCCACAAAATAGGGCACTAGTATTGAAAATGTAAGGTTGCAAATCAAGAAACAGTGTTTAGGTGATGCCAAAATCAGGTTTTTGTGCAAATCGGATTAACAGGAACTAAGAAAAAATATCAATTGCTAGTCTTTGTTTGTGGTTTGTTATTGGTGATTATAAAGCATATGTATTTGATGAATTCCCTCTGTAAGGAAATTAGAGGAGTTTTATGTCAAATCTTGGACTGTGGTGTTTAAATATCATGAATGAAGAAGAGACTAAGATGAGTAAATACAATTTCTGAGGTGCCCTTCACCTATTAGTTCATTATTTTTTTCTGAAGAATATTTACCCTACGTTGTTCCCTCAACCTGTAACTCTAGAAAGTGGATCAACTGCTCATTTATCTCAAAGTTGAAAGAACTGTGGATGTTGTAAATCAGATGGAAAAACGGAAGTTACTGGAAAAGCTCCACAGATCTGGGAGGATTTGTGAAGAGAAATCAAAGTTAACGTTTTGGGTCTAGTGATCCTTCCTTGGAACTGATGGTAACTGGGAAAGTGTCAGTTGATATGCAGAACATAGGGTGGCGGCACAAGGGTAAGGAGTGAATGATCTTTGGGGATAGAGCCCAAAGAGAGAGAAGACAGTTGGATAGACAAAGGAGTGGATAATGATGTAGCTGGGAGAGTATATAACTATTAATGAAGACTGTTAGTGGCTGACAATAGGAAGTATGTAATGGCAGACTGTGATAACAAGGCCTGGTGTGTGGGGTTGGGGGCTCAGGCATGGGAGAGTTCAGGCCCTAACATTATTGCATTCTATATTGAATGCTCATTTACCTCATTGTGGTTTGAATAAAGTTGCTGCCAAATTACAGTTTCTTGCTGTGGTTCTATTCGAGCTGGAAGTTTTTGTTGCAAACGTTTCGTCCCCTGTCTAGGTGACATCCTCAGTGCTTGGGAGCCTCCTGTGAAGCGCTTCTGTGGTGTTTCCTCCGGCATTTATAGTGGCATGTCCCTGCCGCTTCCGGTTGTCAGTTTCAGCTGTCCGCTGTAGTGGACAGCTGAAACTGACAACTGGAAGCGGTAGGGACATGCCACTATAAATGCCGGAGGAAACACCGCAGAAGCGCTTCACAGGAGGCTCCCAAGCACTGAGGATGTCACCTAGACAGGGGACGAAACGTTTGCAACAAAAACTTCCAGCTCGGCGAACAGAACCACAGCAACGAGCACCCGAGCTACAAATCTTCTCACAAACTTTGAATTACAGTTTTTTGCCTATATAACATTTCAATACATTTCAGAGTAATTCACTAAATGAAAAGTACTTTCAAGGTTATTCTCTTTCATCTCCTAGAGAAGTTAGTTTTGATTGTCTAATTTCTGAAGGGGACAATAATGCTGAGCTTTCTTTCTTGCAGCTACTTCCAATGGCTCATTCGAAGGGTTGGAGAACAGAAATGGTGGAGTATGCAGAACTCGATCCATGAAGATAATTATGAAAGTTGGGCAAGGTAAGTAGTGAACCACTGTCCTAACACAGCAGGACATTATAGAACTGCATACCCGAAAACACAGCTGCATGCTGTTGCTACAGCAGGTCAACTTAGCTCTTCGGTCCCAATCTGTGGTATCGGTTTTGCCTTTGGTACATTGTGAAATGCCTCTGTAAACTGAACAGTTGGTGTCCCAGGGAATGGTTGCTAAACAAGGAGGAATACCTGAGCCCTTTCTGCCATCTACAAGCCCAACCCACCCACATGGTATAGTTTGGGCAGAATCCTAAAGCTGAACATTGAGTTTTGTTTTGTACAGAAACTTAGAATTGCCAAAAACACAATATTATTCTGTACATAGAACTGTACAGAAGAATTGTTGAATCAGTGCTTTAGTGTTACTACAGTTCTGTTGACATATCTATATGTATGAGTCAAATTTCTGATGTCCTGTTTATGCTGCGTACAATATATTTATTTGTTTGATTTTTTTTTCTTGTCTAACCATCTAGGTGCAACTGATTTTTTTTTTGTCTGAGCAGTCCAATGCACATTGTCTGTCCACACATGTAGATGTACAGATGTCTTGTACATCTGCCTGTCTTTCTCATCTTTCTATGGTATGGTATCGGCATATTTTTGTTTGTGCCTCTGCCTGTCTGTAACTGTGAATTTGTCTCTATATCTGTACATCGTTGTACTATACATCTAATCTGTGTGCCTACTTTTTAAAGTACCATTTCAATAATTTGTATTGCCTGCCAGAATGCCCACCTTCATTACTCCCATAATGTGCCAGTCTCTGAGAGAACTTTGTACGATCTCAGTTTGTGACCTAGCTATGCCAATATTCATAGTATTTCTGTTAGTGAAATGCTGATGATATTCAGATACAAAACAAAATAAATGAGAATGCAAATTGAAGTGGCTCCTCACTGTCCTTGGGGAATGATTTGCAAGCACATTTTGGATTCGCTTCTCTGAAGGCAGTGCCCCTTGTTGTGATGTAGTTCCATGGCTACAAGCTACTGTCTCGCACTTTGCTCAAAACTCCATTCATTTTCTAGCAGGGATTGTTGGATACCAATTACAGAATCTGGAACCCTGCCTAATTTTATCTTCCTTCACCTAAGGGTATCATGGCTAATTGTAACACACCTACTGTAACCCTGGCTAAATACATGTTCCTTTCCCTTCCCCCTTAAATTAAGTTTGAGGGTGGGGGTGATAATGGGTAAGTAAATTTTTGAAAGCAAATAAGGAAGACTCTGGTTGTTACTGGAGTATCACCCTGAATATTGCTGATCCAGTCTATTTATATGAAGAGAACGTGCACAGAAACAGGGATACATTTTGAAGGAAATAATCTCTAAGTAGAAAATGTAACATTTGCAGAATGTTCTGACATAGTTCCAAAATAATGCTGAATGTTTGTGATGCTCCAGCCAAGGCGCTGTCCGACCTTCACCAGTCCCAATGTGACATTGCTGCTTAATCCTTTATGGTCTCAGGTGGCACATGGCGAGGAAATGCTGTTGAACCCAGTGAGTTTCTGCAGTGCATTCCACAAATAATCTGTGCATTGGCACTGGCAGTAACATGGATAGATATTGAATCCCTTGAAATCAGTGACAATCAAGCAAGAAAGCTAACTTAAACTGGACGATACAAACAAAATATTAGAACTCTAACAGACCAAGAATGGGAAGGTTAGTGTGGGAGCAAGGTGATTTATCTGAAATGACAAGCAACTGGAAAATTGGGTCTTCTTGAAGCTAGAGTTGAGCTGTTTTGTAAAGCATTCAGCAGGTCTGTGTTTGGGATCTACAGTGTAAAGAGATTGCATTGTGAGGCAGTGAATACAATGGACTAAAGTGAAAGAAGTACAAGTAAAAAATTCCTTTACCTAGAAGGTGTACTTGGAGGTGTACTAGAAGGTGAGCAGAAAGGAGGTGAATGGAAAAGAGTTGCAAATTCTGCACTTGCATGGGGAGGTATCATGGGGAGTGAGGAATTGATGGGAGTAATGGAAGAGTGGATCAGGGTGATATGGAGGGATTTATCTCTGTGGAACACAGACAGTAGAACGCTGATATGGAGGGGGAAGATATGTTTAGTAGTAGCATTCTGTTGGAGGTGGCAGATCTGGGAGATGATAATCCTTTAAATGTGAAAACTGGGAGGGTGGAGCTGTTGCAATGAAACTCAGTGCAAGCTAGAGGGACAACACCTGATTTTCCACCTGGACTATATATAGCGCCTCATTCTCAATATTGAATTCCACAGTTTCAGAGAATGACCTCTGTCTTCCATTTTTCTTACAATCCTCCATTCTTCCATGACTATGTTTTGTTGGCTTTGCCATTAGCAGAGTGGACCCACTTTTTCTCCTTCTTGCAACTAACATTGAGACCTATTTTATATATCTATCGTTCCTTTAATGCTGTTATCACTGCCTTTCTCTTTTGCTGTGGGCACACTCATCAACAATGCTCTTCATCCCACCTGCATCGCTAGGATGAAAACCAGCTCCTTTCAGTCCTGCAGAAGATGCATACTGCACTTGGAACATTATCTCCCTTTTTCTTTGCCCCTAGATGCTGTCAGACCTGCTGTCTTTCTCCTGCATTCTGCTTTTATTTCAGATTTCCAGCATCTATGGCATTTTGCTTTTATTCATTGTACTGGCTGATATTGGGCTCATTGAATGTTGTCACAGCTGTTGCCACCCAGCTGACTGATGTGCACTAACGCCTAGATTTGAACTAAATAAATGATGGAGAAATTTTAAGGAGTCAGGAGATGAACTACTCACCATGGAGTACCCTGACTTTGCTCCTTCTATAGTCATGGCATTGATGCAACAGTTAGAGTTGAGCCTCTACTCAGTTGTTACCCTTAGATTATCAATATATAGATTCAGGATGCAGTTGAAGATTTGGAAGAGGTGATTGAACATTGCTAGCAATGTTCATTACTTGGTGCTTGACCAGTACAAATATTGCAAGCTAAGCTGGGTATTGTTGGCTGGCGATGGATTCTTCCATCTTTTTGGCGATGGACACTTTACACAGACGATTAATAGCCCATTCCTCACCACATTATGGTAAAGTGAAGGTCATTGATAAAACAGTTGAAGATGTTTGGGTGAAGGGAATCATACCAAGAAATTCAAACCTAATTTTGAACTGGATGATTGCAACACAGATAGAATTCTGCATTTTATTTTGGGTCAGTTATGACCTCTATCACTGTGGGTTTCCTATTGACCTCCATTTTGCTGGTTCTTGTTTGTGCTGTACTCAGTCAAAAACTGCTTTTTCTATTCAGAGAACTCATGATCCTCTTGCTGCCACATAAAGAAATTCAACTGGTGATGAGCCTATTACCACCATCCCTGTGATTACCCTCTCCCACCTTCAAAGACGAAACTTATATTCTGCTCAGCGTTGGACCATCTGGAATTTCACATCCCTCGACTATTGAGCTATACATGACATTAACACATAATCTAGCCTTGAAAATAGCCCAGACTTTTCAACAAGAACTTCAATTGTTCTACCTGCTGTGGAGAGCAGCAGAAAGGCTGTGAATCGAAGGGTAATTCCTAAGATAGAAAAGTGTGTTTGGACCAGGGAGGTTAGATTGCTTTTACTGAAGTATGGGGTAAGGATGTTCACATTAGAATGCACTGGTTAAGTTACAAACTTTATAAATTACTAATACATGCTTACAGTCTGGCTAGTTTGGAACCCAGGTTCTCATGGAAGTCTTGTTCATCATCAAATCCCAAATTATTGACTTTACATCATCTTTTTTAAATTTTGGCAGAATCCTTGTCCCTGTTCCACTCTTTCATGCAATCAATCAACTTCTTAACTAATATACAAAGGTGTGAACATGAGGCCCTGTAAGGATCATCAAACATTCCTTTCAAATTTCGTACCCCCTTCCTCATTGTTGACATTGCCAGAATCAAAATCTACTGCTGCGCAATCCAGCATTGTTGCTATATGACTGCTGCCTCAGTCTTTACATTGATCCCTTGATGTTAACCAACAACCCTGCACTGAACCTGACAGTGGAGTGCCAGACACCTGGTGCAGTCAGTAATTTCCATCTCCCTTCCATCCAGATCCAAACACAAGGCCAACACTGAAAGAAAAGCATCCTACAAGAGCACCAGGTAAAGGCCAGGATAACACAGTGAAGAGCGTAATCTCCCTCTGGAAGGAGCCATCTTCAGAAGAGAAACCTGGGAATACAGGTGAGGAAGATATAACATGTAGGCTGTCTTTCCGTGATCCTACTTCCCGAAGGTAAAGATGTTAAGTTGTTTCCAGAGATCTGGATCCTGGGTTTATTTGTAACTCAGACTGACAGGATAAAAAAAAAAGGAATAATCTTCTGACTTTGTGCTCCTGGAATAGAATCTCTTATGAGCTGTGCCCATCTTTGCAATCATAAATTTCAATGGTTCTAAATGGTATGTGGTATAAATCAAAAGTACAAAGGTCTTTGTATGCATTTCCCGTGGGTATAGTTAATAGAATCAAGAAAATTGGCCTACATATCTCTTGTGGTATGACTGATTTGACTTAAATCAACCTAGGCATTCAATCCAGTTCCTGGTAGTACAAGCCTAAGAAAAATGTTGGTCCTATTTTATCAGCAGTCAAAGCTAAATTGTTAGTATCATTCAGAGAGGACGATGCGTGGAATGAAGAGATCTAACATACTGATTCAGGCAATATTCGTTTTAAGTCAGGGTTGTGGTTCACTTTTGGGGCAAAGTGGGAGAAAGTTTCACTGTCACTTGCCTGTACTGTGTACAAGCTGACATTGGTTTGGGATGTTAGAAGGAATTTTATTCTGATGCAACAAACAGAAAATATCTCAAATACCAGTTGTGATGAGAACTCAAAAGGCAATAATTGTGAAAGGTAAATGCCATTCTCTGTTCCTTTTCAACAAGATTTCAGAATCCATTGATCTTTGCTGGATTTGTGCCCATCCCCAGTGTCTGAATTCAGAATATGAGCTTTCACTATCTCACAGACAGTGAATTAGACTAGGCAACAGCAATCTCCTAGACCTATCTGTTTCATTTATTAAATGTCCCTGATGAATCATTTAATGCTAAACAGTACGTTAATTGTTCTGTCTTCTGATTTCGAGTTATAGGCAGAGTATAGGAACATTGAAGCAGGTTATGGCCATTCAACCCCTCAAGCTTACTCTGACATTCTACTGGATCACAGCAGATCATCAACCTCAGTGCTACTTTCCCACACTATTTGCATATTCTTTAATATTTTTATTATTTAATTTTACGGTACCCAGGGAGCAAGTGGGCAGAGACATATAATTGGCATATTACTGTGGGTGCCATTCCTGGGCCTTACTCGCCTGACCACCTCTGACTCTATCTCAATTTTTGACCAATTAATGGTCACTTTAGGGCCTCTGCCCACTCCTAGCCCCACTTTCTGCCACTATGGGCGGAAGCTGACGACATGTTTGAAGCCTGCCAGGCCTTCACTGCTTGAGAGGGTATCTGCTTTCCAGACTCCTTGTGTTTATAGAAGGACCCCTGCCCCGAGTTTCACCTCCCATTATGTCCTATGGAACATGGCTGCAAACCCCAGCCAAATCCCCCTTGCTGAAACCTCCTAAACAGTCTCCACCAAAACACACACAGCTTACCTCCTTATCCATCTGCAGTGATCATCCCTATTTTTTAAGCATTCCGAGTAGTGACCAGGATTCCTTGTTATTAAGATGAACAATCAGTTAGCAGCAGATTCAAACCACTACAGATGCCGGAGGAAAGATCACAGAAGCGCTTCACAGGAGGCTCCCAAGCACTAAGGATGTCACCTAGACGGGACGAAACGTCTGCAACACAAATTCCCAGCTCGGCGAACAGAACCACAACAATCAGTTAATTATTTTTATTGGTATTTATTGACTAATAAATGCTGGACAGAGCATTGCGAAAATTTCAAAATTTGCCATTTTTTTTGTCTACCTTAACTGACAGATGAGGCTTCAGTTGATTGTTTCATCTAAAAGCCAACAACTCTGACAGTGCAGGGCTCCCTCAGTACTGCACTGATATGTCAGCTTAGTTTGTGCTCAATTCCTCACCTGGTGTTTCAACCTGCTTTCATAGCGTGTTAACTGAGTCAGGCTAATATTTCAATCAGACAGAAAATGAAACATGTTTTAGAAAAGCCACTTCAGCACAATGACAACAATAATAGCATGCATTTAAAAAATGCCTTGAATGTGGAAAAATGTCTCAAGGTAACTTCTCAAGGAAGAGAAACAAATTCAAAATAGTTAGTGAAGCCATAGGGTGGAGGTTTGACCAGATAACTGAAAACTTGGTCAAAAGGATGGCCTTGAAAATTTTTGCAGGAAGGGGAGAGGCAAAAGAGTTTAAGAAAGGTATTCCAGAAAGTAGGTACTAGGATATACATGTTTATATTTATCACCAGGAGATTAAGCAAAACCTGGGCTGAGTGCAGAAACAAACATCTGATGGGAAATGCTGTCACTTACAGAATCTGCTAGTTGTTCTTTTTATCAAATTTAATAGTAAGTCAGTGAGTTTGCATAGGGAACAGGCAATCCCCTCTGTGCTCCAACCTGGTAACTCTTAACACTCAAGCCATAGAATACAAATCTGACCCACAGTGATTTAAAAGTTCAGCCACCACTAAAGCAGATGATGGAACAATGGATTAAACTGGTCAAGAGTATCATGCGCATCATTGGGATCAAGACTATCATTGCTCAGTGAATCATCATCGCGTGTTATTATCCATGTCACTGTTCTTGGTGTGCGAGCCTGTACAGAAAATGTTTTCAGTTTATTTAAAATTGTGCAGGAACCTCATAGCCAACACTGATTCTTACCCAACCCACAGATCACTAGTATATTTCATCAAGAGTTCCACAGTTGTGGCCAGGAGCTAAATTGCAGGTTGATTTCAGGTTGCTTAAACCTTTCCCTCATCTAAGAGCATTAAGACCAACTGTAGAATTCCAACTGCAGCCCAGTTGAGATTACTTAGTTCGACATAGATTGAGCATCAGTGCTGCTCTGAGACTTAACCGTGCCATGAAAACTATTTGATAGAGTTAAACTTAGGATTGATTTCTTTTACTTGATTCAAAGTAGTAGGATATTAGTGTGAAAATGCCAGACTTGACAGAGTTTTATCCCTTGGGATCTCATTGAGCGGGGAATGCTGTGGATTGAAAGCTCCCTTACCAACCAAGTGTTCCAAGTATTGATGCTATGGAGCCCTGCTTACTTAGTATTGAACAAATCAGTGGTAATAACAGAATCTAAAGGAAAAATTTCCAGACAAAATTAAATTAATTAAGATCTTAATCATCAGTATTGTCTGTGTGTTATTTGTCTCATACTTGCTGTGTCTTTTTCTTAGACTTTCTGTCTCACATTGAGCTAATGTAGAACTGCTGCTAATCACAAGCTTTTTTGCATATAATTTTGTTTTTTGGTTTTTTTCACTCTTGTACTGCAACTCACTTTTTTTGCTGCTGAATTAAGCTTTGTTATGTGTGCCACAACCCCTCTGATAGCAATAAATAGACTCAGACTTTTGCCACGAGAACTCAATAAATCATTCTTCAGGTTCTTTTTGGGTGTGTTGCAGTTTGATGGCATACTGCCAGTATGGTGGGGTAATGGTGATGTCACTGAAGTAATAATCCAGAGGCTCATGTTCTGCAGGAGCGAGTTCAAATCCCAGCTGTTGGAATGTAACTTTAATTGTTAAACCTGGAACTGAAAGCTAGTCTCAGTAATTGTGAACATGGAACTATATTCAATCATTACAAAAACGTAACTGGTTCACTAAGAAATCTACCTTGGCTGACCTCCATATGACTCCAATTCACAGAAATGTGGATGCCACTACCTTTGAATTGACCTAGCAAGCGCACAAGAGCATTGAGTGATGAACAATAAATGCTGGCCTTGTCAGTGATAGGCCACATCCTATGGAAGAATAAAGGAAAAGCAATTTTATTGCTGCTTGACTATTGCTTAGTCATGATAAATGGTAGAGCAATTTTCTTTCTCATCTCCACAGCATTAGGATGTGGCTTAAATTCAGCTGTGTACCTACATCACAGCAATTACGTGGCAACATTTAATGCTTCTTCCTGACATCTGACTGACTCAGTTGTGTTAGAATAATTTTACTACCCTAATACTTAGGGTTTTTACTTGCTTTTTGGAGCAGCTTAAAATAGATGCCATCTAATAAATGTCCAGTGAGCAGAGTTGCTGTTTTGTGTGCAGTTTTGCAAAATTGGAGTGCTGAACCAGGTTGAAGCCGGCTACACTCTCATGGCACGGTTGAAAATCACTTTGGGCCCATTGGTATCATAAAGGCAACATTCTACCCTGATACTCAGTGATGAGCTCATGAAGTACCACCACTCATAGGTTGTGGAGGAAATCCAGGAAACAGAGAGAAAAAAAATGTTTGAAAGAGGATTAAACTTGCTCCGTGTCAAAATGGTTCAGTTGTGTGCTGAGGTCAACAACCCTGTAACTTTGCAGTTATGAATCTGCCATGTCGCTGAGGTCCAACCCAAGTGAACAGTTGGGTCTTTTTTTTTTGTTAATCTTATGGTAATTAAACTGATGTAAACTTTTGAGTTGAACTAAAGTATTGAAAGCTCACTCATTTCCCTCTTCTCTTTCAACAGCTACTGACAGTCAGATTAAAGACAAGTTGAACAAGAATGAGGGAATCTTTGGCTCAAAAATGGCACTCTTCGCTGCAATTGGAGCAGGCTGCATCATCTTTATCCTCATCATCATCTTCCTTGTGGTTCTCTTAATAAAGTTTAGAAAGCGACATAGGAAGAGTTCCCAGCAGAGATCAGCCGTCCTCTCTCTCAACACACTGGCAAGCCCAAAGTGTAGTGGAAATAGTGGCTCGGAGCCCAGTGACATCATAATCCCGCTGAGGACTAATGATAACAATTATTGTCCTCACTATGAAAAAGTTAGTGGTGACTACGGCCATCCAGTGTATATTGTTCAGGAGATGCCTCCACAGAGTCCTGCAAACATCTACTACAAAGTTTGATGGCCAGGAAAATATGAGAGAATTCCAATTTTCACCTGGCCTTTTTCATAATATCTAAATCTTCTCCTGACATGTACAGACTCCCCATATGCAAAGTGTCTTTGGGAGAGTATGGATAAAACTGTGACTGTGGCCAGCAAGAAAGATTTCAGTATTAAGTTCAGCAAGCTTATGTTTTAAGAGAAAAAAGAGAAAAAAAGAAAAAAAAAAGAAAATTGGAAGATGACTTTCTTTGCAACCAATGAGGCTGAAGATTTATAGTGTGATGGGCTCAGATCTATTCACAACCTTTTCTTTCTTTTCCGTAAAGCCATTCCCTCAGTAAAAGGCTTGAAAGAGGGAGGAGCTCAAAACAAATTCCACTCTCTTCTATCTTCCATTTTCCAAATGCAAGAAAGATTTGAAAAGTAATGAGAAGATCAAAGCCTCTAAGATTTAAGTTGTGAGGAGAAGCCACAGTTGAAAAGCAAAACTAGGGACGTCTCCAAACAGACAATTAAAAAGACTGAGGATTATGAAGCAGTTGGTTCTCTGTAGCACAGAGATCTTGAGGCTGCTTCAAAACTTTATGAACTCCAACTGCTCAGGGGATGAGACTTGCAACGCAAAAACTCAGATTGGGTTGGGTCAGGGGGAAGGACATTTCACATTTACTTTTCTTGCTCATTTCAACTACGCTCCCTCTTACTCATTTCCCAATCCTTGATTTGAAAGATAATTTTTGTTGTAATGTGATCTATGTAAATTATAAACATACTCAACAATCTATCCTTAGTTTATGTACAAATCTAGCCTCCACCTCACCCCCCCCCAGTTCCTTTTGAAAATATTTTGACAAGAATATAATCAAGGTTAGTAAAATAATGCTCAGATGGTCTGTGGTAATCAGGGTGCAATTGATTACTAGTTGGTCGTTTTAAGGTTAGTCTAGTTAATATGCAGCCTTTGATTTATACCTTGTTGGGGATTGTGTTGGTTGATCTGGGCTTGCCTGGTGAGGTATGCAAGGAATGATTATCTAATAGGAGTGTGGTAAATGTTAATAATGGCCAGCTAGCCCAACTCAGTATTTCAGTCCAAGATAATACAAAAGAAAAGCAAATATATGATTTGGCATCCTGTTTGAAATAGTATAAATCAGAGAGATGGGGTCAATTTTGATGGGGACGAAAGTTTTTCATTTCTCCCGATGTAGTAGCAGGGCCATAATACTATACATTTGGCATAAGATCCAGATGTGCTTACAGACTATCCTGAAAGGAGTGAACAGCTGATACTAAAACTGCTGGCAGAGGTTATAATGGGCAGGCATTGGCCTTACAGACTGGTTTGAAAGTGTGTTCTTCATTGCCTTGAAAGCTTGTAGATAGATGGGAGTTTAAAATATTTAAAACAATATAAAATGCCTTCAACTCATGGGGTGGGGAAAACGTTATCAGTCCTGGTTTTATGCAAAATTCATTCAGAATGGGAGTTATTTCCTTAGTTTTAGTCAAATGAGTTTGAGTTTTGATGGTGTGCACCTACCAGCAAGGGCGTGATCAGCTCTGGCAGTCATCTGCAGCACCAGTGAAAGATGCTAATAACACTCAGCTTATTCACTGAAAGGCCTTTCTGATGCACCACTGTTGAATGACTCAATGGGCTATTCAATTTCACACTTTGAAATTGATTTATTCTTCTTCCTATTCCCCCATCAGTTGAGGGAGCTTAATGTCATACAGCAAAAAAAAACAAATAAAATATCAACTTGTCCATCAAACATGTTGCAACCTTTTTGATCTCTGTCTGTTTCTCTCTTTCTCTCTCTCTCGCTCGTGTTCTCGTGCTCATTCTTGCTCTGTCTCATTCTTGCTCTCTCTCACTCTTGCACTCTCTCTCCTTTGGTTAGAAATACTATATCCTCTATGTTCTTCTTTCGTTCCTGTTAAGCTTCAAATGTCACATCTTCTGTGCACTCGTTGCTCCTTAATTGATAGATTCAAGACCCCTTTGCAATATGTTATATTTCCATTAATTGTTTGGAAACTAAATAGTAAAACCTACCCTTTTAAAATTGACATAACCTTTTAAAATCTAAAGGAAATATTACTCCTTTTATTTATCACAGCACTGTTCTCATTCTTTTCAGCCTGGGACCTTATACCTCGGTTTCAAAGTAATAAAAGAACTGTATCCACAAAACTTTTCAATGTGTTGATGAAAGCACAACTCCTTTCCTGTGTTGTGATTCCAGGCAAATTGATTCCCTCCAGCTCTCAGTCTTTTCACTTGCTGTTCGCAGTGCCTATTGCAGGAACTTGGAGCTGAGATAAATATTGCTGATGAGGTTGAGTTGATTGCACTTATATTGATGCTTTAAATTCATGCTGACCCCCCAGTTGCTTATGTCCTGTCTTCTGTCCAGTGATGCTCACTTCAATCCGTTGCAAGCAAATGTCTAATGTGGCATATACAATTGGAAAATGTTGACTGAGATCTGCTATATAAAACATCCCATTTTATCCCTTTCAGATGCTGACGTACCAGCAGTCAATTTTTAACATTTGCTCTTTTAATTTCAATCTCTTAAACTTGCAGTTTTAATCTTTTAACATGCTTGTTTATTTGAGAAATTTGGCAGTATCCAACAGCACAAACATTTAATAAAAACTAATATTCAAGCATTAAGAAAACTGAACAATCAATGACATGAACAAAATTGGCTGTGCAACAGCAACAATAGGACTTCCAGTCAAGATGTTAAAATCTGAAACGCATTAAACATGATGAGAGTGGAAGAAAACCTTAGTGGATTCCCAAGCAGAGGCCAAAAGTCCTCCTTTGCCATCCTTCCACTTCCCCTGAAGACATGCTCTGACTGAGACTAAAGAAAATGTCACAGAATTTATCTCAAGGTAGTGAGGATGTTGACATGCTGATGGGAAGACTGTTTCAATTGTTATACTTGATAAAGCATTCCCAATAAGAATCTACTCAAAAAAATAATATTCATGTGATAAATTCAGCATATTTTTGGTAATATAACAGAAAATGATCAAAATACTCAGCAGGTAACGTAGCATCAGAAACAGTGTTGGACTTGTATGATCTTTCATGAGGACTGATTACAGATTACATTACAGTGTGGAAACAGGCCCTTCGACCCAACAAGTCCACACCAACCCGCCGAAGCGAACCCACCCATACCCCTACATTTACCCCTTACCTAACACTACGGGCAATTTAGCATGGCCAATTCACCTGACCCTGCACATCTTTGGACTGTGGGAGGAAACCGGAGCACCCGGAGGAAACCCACGCAGACACGGGGAGAACGTGCAAACTCCACACAATCAGTCGCCTGAGGCGGGAATTGAACCCGGGTCTCTGGCGCTGTGAGGCAACAGTGCTAACCACTGTGCCACCGTTCAGTCACTGTGATCAGTCAGAAGTGTTGCCTCTACTTCTCTTCATCGATGCTGCTTGACCTCGAGAGAACTTCCAGCATTTTGTGTATTTGTTTCAACTTTCCAACATCCACAGTACATTGCTTTTGTTTTCTCCGTTATTGTAGTGGGTTAAAATTAGTCAGTTGTGGAAGCCTGAGAAAATGAATCATTTTCATAAGTCTTTAGAATGTGCAAGGAAAATCAGAATTATTCCTAAAAACAGTTATAAGCACACTTCAGTCATATTTAATTTATGGAGCTGATGCCTGAGTTGGGTTTTGAAATGTAGCCAGTATGCAGGCTCTGGAATGGATAATATCTGTTCTCTGAATCAGTTTCAGATAAAAGCTTGTTTTGAAATCTTGATTGCTAACAGGTTTGAAACAATTTCCACACTGTTCTGCTTCCTGTTTTGCTGTGATTATATGCTGATAGGTTCATTTGTTTCAAGACTGGTGATGTGTTTGATTGGCTGGGTGACAAAATTTTAGTGGATCATTAAAAAAACTAATGGAACATGCCCTTTTTGCAAACAGAGTCAGTGTATTGTAGTACATATAAGGGGCCTGCTGAATGCACATAAGTGTACAAATGACATAGCCGTAAACAACCAGACAAAGATACTAGTTAAAGAAATGTAGATCTGTGTGCACACAGATATGACCTGCATAAGTATATGCAGATGCATACTGTAGATGCACATACAGGTATGTGCCATAGATAAATATACAGTTACACATGGCGTGCAAATGGATAAAAGTAGCAAGTTATGAAGAGGAAACAAGCAGGCTATGAAGGGATATCAGTTAATTTAGTGGGAAAAGATCTAGTAAATGGTGCACAATGTAGGAAATTCTCCATTTTGATTGGAAGAATAAAAATGTATACAACATTAATGTTGAGAGTTTACAGAGCTCTGAGATGCAGATGAATTTTCAAAAGGTTTATATGTGAAATCAACAAATAATGAGGAAAATGTACAGAATGATAATGTCTATTGCAAGAGCAATTAGATACAAAAAAGAGAGGGGTTATACTTCAGTAATATGGGGCATTTTAAGACTACATCTGGAGTACAGAATGCAGTATTGGTCTCCTTATTTAAGGAAGGATGTGAATGTGTTAGAAAGAGTTCAGAAAAAGTTTACTGGACTAATATCTGGAATGGGCAGATTGTCTTATGAGGTAAGGTTGAGCAGCCTAGAGTTGTATCTGCAGGAATTTAGAAGATTAAGAGGTGGCTTGTTTGAAATATCCAAGATCCTGAGAGTTCTTGACATGCTGGATATGGAAAGGGCGTTTCTTGGTGTGGGAGGATCTAGAACTAGCAGCCACTGTTAAAAATTAAAGGTTGCTGATTTAAGACAGAAATGAAGCTTTTTTTCCCCCACAGAGGGTAATGGGTCTTTGGAACTTTCTTCCTCAAAAGGCATTGAAAGCAGAGTCTCTGAATATTTAAAGGTAGAGATAATAGCTTCTTGGTGAGCAAGAACTGAAATTCTAACAGCACTAAACAGGGTAAACACCGAAAGGACCTTCCTAATGATTGGGGAGTCCAGAACCAAGAGTCACAGTCTAAGCGGCAGGCCAAAAGGGATTAAGATGAGGAGAAATGTCTTCATCCAGAGAGTGGTAAGCCTGTGGAATGGGCTACCACAGAAAGGTTGATGCCAAAATTTTGAATGTTTTCAAGAAGGAGATAGATACAGTTCTTAGGGCTAAAGGGATCAAACAGTAAAGGGTGAAAGTGGGAAAAGATTATGGAGTGGAATGATCAGTTGTGATTATATTGAATAGTAGAGCAGCCTCTAGGGGCCATGACCCACTCTTGTTCCTAATTTATATGTTCATATATGAAACACAGATGGGGCTGAATGTGCACCTTTGCACACTGCATGCACATAGAACTAAACACACACAAACTGATGCTGCTGGGTGAGTGAGTGTGGTTCCTCCTGAAAGAAAGGTCCCGACCTGAAACAAAGACTGTCCTGCTTCTCAGATGCTGATTAACCTGCTGTGCTTTTGTCCATGTTCCACACTTGGTGTATACTCTGAAAATTGCCTTCTCTCCTCAAATATTCTCAACGCTTAGTAAAGACTCAAAGATGCATGGGTAGAATTTTCAACTTAGACAGGATGTAAAAGAGGTAGGAAATCATTCACATGTGATCTATTCTGTCCAATTTTCCTTTCTATTGAAGATTTGCTATTGCCTATTTTGTATATCTAACATCTACAGCAAAGTAACTGGTAACCCTGGTTAGATCTCCACTCCCGAGCTCCGTACCAAAACAATAATGGATAAATTCATGCAACTTAACAGTCATTCGTTCAACTATCATCATTATTCCTCCATTCTCCATTTTGGGTGGACATCACAGTAGCGTTGTTGAACTAAGAATTCACTGTAAGAGCAGATAATTTTGTCACAATATTTGTTTGTTCTTTGAGTTGAGTATGGTTCACCAAATCCAATTACAGATGCTGTTAATTTTCATTTTGAGTTGGGCTGGAGGGGGGGCTTCTGGATTCCTGGTCACTCCTTTTAATTATTACAACTTCTCCTACAATTATAAGTGTATTGTAGCTCCAATGTGCTCTACCTTTTTTTGATATGCTCAATCTTTTAAAATGAAAAGCAAGTGCGTGACTTACTCTGATTAAACCTTTCCAAGACTTGAGGAAATAAGGAGTTTGGGTTTTTCAGTTTTGTTTTCTCCCTGCTCCAATATTCAGCATCTTAAAATCTAAGTTTCGTGTCTTTGATTATAACTTTACTTTGTCATCTTGTTTAATTGTTACAAGCTTCTTGGTACCTTAAAATATGGGCATTGGCCATTCATCTAGGTTTTCCACACAAATGAGTGTTTAGATATGGCCGTCCGTAGCAGTAACTGGAGAGGACAGAGAGCAGAAGCCCTTAGGTGCTCTTGTGTTTCTCTGCTCTCAGTATTGTTAAGGCAGGATTACTAAAGCCCAAATACTGTCAACAGTCAGCGCACTAAAGTTAATTTGTTAAGACAGACCATGAGATGGAGCACTCTTGTGATGCTTCCTCCCACTGGACAACACTGTTGTGGTGTCTTACTAAATCAGTCAGGAACCATAAGGCCTCATGATCTACTCCTGAAGGAAAGATTCTGTGCAGAATCAACTGCAAGTTTAAAATAAATCTTGCCATCAGATGGCAACAATCATGGTGACAGTGCATAACGAATGTCCAACAATGCTGTGAAAGGCTGCAAGCAAAGGACAAATTTTTAAAAAATTAAACCCAGTACTCTTCGAGCCATCTTCCTTTCTTCAGTTTTCTTTTTTTTCTGCCCAAGCTGTTATCTATGGTTTAGGTACCAACAATTTTGGCTCAAGTACATGTTCTTCACCTGTGAATGTTAAGTCAGCTATTTGTTGAGTGTTGCAACAGAAGCTTTGATAAAGAATCACTGGATAGTGATGCAGAGTTGAAGTTGCAGCTAATTTTTTTTTCTTCTGTTGTGAAACAAAGACTGTGAATTTAATCTCAATGTTTATCACGTTGGCTTGTACATTTACCTCTATCAATTAAGATAGTGACTTTGTTCTAAATATAGTTAGAATTTCCAACTGCATTTCTGAGGCCTCGTTCTGTTTGCCCTACCCCATGAGCCCTACTCGATAGAAAAGTATGTCTAAGTTATGGATTCTAATTCATGATAATGTCAGTATATTTGTGTGGGAAACGGGGAAGAGAAGTTGAAATTTTGAGTTTTAGACATCTTCATGAACTGCTGAAGCTCATAGTTTAGGGCAACGTCAAGATTGAAAAGAATGAGAGATGATCAAGTAAATTTGAATTTGGTGATGAATTGTAAGTTTGCTTCTGTACATTGAAACATAAGATCATGAAATGGACATGTTCATAATATATACAGTAATAGGGAACAGACATTTGGCGAAAATCTTGCAAGGCTAGTGAGTTGGATGGTTCCAGATAAGTCAATATATGGGCAGCGATTTTTTTTTTTACACTTTAGTGAAATCTATCTAGGTAAGTGCCCCCATTTTGGTAATGTTGGAGGACATTAAAAACTTTTTGTCATTCAATCATTACATGAAGAGCTGACTAGTTGCCATTCTTGATATTAGCTGTAACCATCAACACAAACTGAAATCTAATCATTGTCGCAAAATGAAATCTGTTATGTGAAATAACATTCCTCCCGTAGTAATTCAAAATCAGCTTTAAATATGTTGCTGCTTTTGAGAAAACAGGAGCCCACACCATTATCCAAACTTAATTTATTCCAGCCCATAAATTACACCTATGTATGTACCTTCAAACACCTTGATCAAATGTTATACTTCACTCATACTGGGTATCTCTTCTATATATAAAAAACTCCTTCGATCAGATTAATTCTGTAACAAATTCCAGGGTTGTCTAATTAGCATATAAAGTGCCTGAATCTCTTCATTAAATTCCAATTTGTACTTCATTTTCTCTCTTTTCTGTTTACATCAGAGGTTATTTTATTGGGTATTTTATTCAAGAGTGTTTAGTCTCTACCTGGATGTGATTTTCTTCTTGGGTCATTTAGAGACGATAAAGGATCCTGTTGATGAACTTAGTCACCCTTGGTATTGATTTCTAGTGTGCTATACTTGTCAAGTGACACATGCTTGGAGTGCAGGTTCATAGTTCCTTGAAAGTGGAGTCACAGGTAGATAGGATAGTGAAGAAGGCATTTTGTATGCTTCTCTTTATGGGTCAGAGCATTGAGTACAGGAGTTAGAAGGTCATGTTGCAGCTGGCCTTAGTTAGACCACTTTTGAAATGTTGTGTGCAATTCTGGTCTCCCTCCTATAGGAAGGATTTTGTGAAACTAGAAAGGGTTCAGTAAAGACTTAAAAGGATAAACAAGTAAAGACTTACTATGCCAGGATTGGGGCCTTTGAGCTCTAGGAAGAGGCTGAATAGGCGGGGACTGTTTTCCCTGGAGCGTCTGAGGCTGAAGGGTAACCTATTAGAGGTTTATAAAATCATGAGGGGCATGGAAAGGATAAATAGACAAAGTCTTTTCCCTGGGATGGGGAGTCCAGAACTAAAAGGCATAGGTTTAGGGTGAGATGGAAAAAGATTATAAGGGACAACATTTTCATGCAGAGCGTGGTGCATGTATGGAATGAGCTGCCAGAGGAAGTGGTGGAGGCTGGTAAAATTACCACATTTAAAAGGCATCTGGATGGTTATATGAATAGCAAGGGTTTGGAGGGATATGGGTTAAGTGCTGAAAAATGGAGCTAGATTAATTTAGGATATCTGGTTGGCATGGCCGAGTTGGACCGAAGGGTCTGTTTTGGTGCTGGACGTCTCTATGACTCGGTAAGTGTCTACACTCAAAGATCCACAGCACCTGAGTAATGAAACGAATGGACTGCTCACGTAATCCTTCAAAGACTTTGAGTTTTAGGCCTATGTCATGGATAATGTAATTTATTTTAATATTGTTTGGACTGGTAAGCAGGAAGCTATACTGTCAGTTCTGGCACCATCCTTGTGAAGTTATTGTCTGCAATTCCTCCAGTGCTTCAATCTCTCTTTATAGTAGAGAGACCAGAACTATACAGTGTGGTCTAAACAAGATTCTACATCAATTTAACATTACCTTTCTGCTTCTGTATTCTGTTACTCTAAACATGAAGGAGCCATTTTGATTGCATGCTTTGACATTTTCATAGAAAAAATATATAGCATTTCTTACCAGTTCCAGCTCACTGGAAGAACTAGTCAATTATTCTCTCTTTTCGCTTTCTCTTTTTCAATTTTTTATCAATTCTTTTTTGAAAGTTGTTTGTGAATTTACCTTCAGCAGGCTTTTTGGCCATACAGGTCAAGCAGTCTGTTTGACAAGCTATGATGCCCTGAAACATTCACTTCCTCCATCATTAATGCAGCAGTGTGTATCATCTCCAAGATACAGTCCAGCAATTCTGACAGCATCTTCCAAACTTGAGGTTTACCATCTAAAACACAAGGAAATAGGTGCATTGAAACACCCCCACCTCCAAATTTCCCCTTTAGTAACAGGCTGTCCTGATTTTAATATATATTGTTATTCCTTCATCATCGCTGAATCTCCCTACTTGACTGAATTGCAAGACTACCTTCACTACACAGACTATAGTGGCTGAGGAGAATTACTTACCACCATTTTTATAAGAGCAGTTAAGGATTGACATTGCCAGCAGCATCCACATCCCATTATTGAACAAATAAAAACATAATTTAAAAATTTCAGATCATAATTGCCTATTGCATTCAAACAAAAAGGCTTACATTGTCTTTAATTCTTTTCCATTTATCTTAAGTCTGTTTATGGACTCCCTGCAGAACTTGTTGCTCTCCTACCTCATTTAATCCAGATTTTCCAAGGAATAAGTGGATTTTTTATTCCTTTTACTGAGATACGTCATCTCACTTTTCACTATATTGAATCTATATCCATTCATGCAATTCCCCATAATGTTTGCTGTACCATCCAGTTTGCAAATTTGACTTCACACCTTGTAGAGTGTAAGTCACTCCCACCACTCTCATATAATGTTTCTGCATTGCATTGACCTCCTGCAGAGTCCATGTACACTGAGCTGTATCATTTACTTTTAGAAAATATGTCTTTAGGCAAAGTCAGTGGAGCTGTATCAAGATAGAATGCTAAGAAGCATTGATGCAGTTGACTTGAGTGCAGAAGGTTGAATCACTGTATGATAATTATTGTTTTTATTAAATGTAAGGGAGTTATTGTGTAGCAAAATTGTAAGATACAAAAGCAAATCTTCATGAACATGTTTTCACTCTCACTATACATAGAAATTAGAGGAATTCATATCAACGTTTTTAAGTCAGAGCATAGAAAGGTACATACAGAGAAAGATACATGCACACATGAATCAATGGATAATGTTGCAATAAACTAGCCATTGTTGTAGAAAATGTCAAGCACCAATTTCCTATCAATCAGCCTCACTTAACCCTCTTCTGAGTCTAAACCTTACCGCCTTTATGTTTTAAATATTATTAAAATATTATAGTGAAATTTCACTGACAGGAGTATATTTTTTCATTTTATCCACAAGACCATACAAATAATATACAGAAAAACAAATATTCCTAAACTGATTTTCTGTTTTTTACACTTGTATGGTTGTATTTGGATTGATAAATCTTTTATATTGGTGGGCCTGTATGAAGATTTGGTGGCAGTACCGTTTGGTAGCTCTCGAGCCACTGAATCGTAAGGTTGTGTATTCAAGTAACATTCCAAAAACTGTTCTGGTGGTTCAGTTTGTTAAAGGGTCTGTTCCATGCACTGTTTAAAGAAGAGCAGGGTGCTTTTCTGATATACTGACCACTACGATTCCCTTAATCAACATGACTTAAAATAGATTCATTAGTCATTCATTTTATTGTTCTTTGCAAGATTTTGCTTTGCAGACTATTGACTGTGCATACCTAACGTTTACCACATTTCAATCTAATTCGTTTGTATGTGAAGCACTTTGAGACATTTCTGGGATATGATAAGGTGTTATATATATATTCAAGAATTTGACTTTTTATTTCCTACATGCTTTCAAGTGAGACCTTTTTGATGTTCTACTTTGCATATTGCTTGCTGTACTTTTGCAAAACACAGTTTCCTCAAAAGATCATTTTAATTTTTTTTATCAAGTCCCTCTGTGAGATTTGTCTAATTTATGTACATTAGATGGGTCCTATTGCCATGCATGCTTGTATTATCATGAAGCTGCTGTCTTTGCTAGGATTCCAGGAGTTTACGACAGCTTTTGTTCCTCATCCAAGTGGCCAATATCAACAACGAGTGACAGAAAATTACTTGACTGTGGAAGACCTCGCTACTGAACACACAATGTCCTGCACTAAAACTCCCAGGACATTCAACTGCTTTCTCAAGAATAAACTTATCCTTTTTTTTTGGAACTCACAGGACACTGTGATGAGAGAAAAAAATGTATTTTGCCTTATTGCTCTGTAGCTGATAACATTTATCCAATTGTTGATCTATACTCAATCCACCACTAAATAACTCCAACAGTGAGTACCCATATTTCAGATATAGACATGAGTGAACTGCTGTGGAGCATTCCTGTGGTTTGTGTTTGAGTGTTGATTTAATTATTAAATGGGTTATTTGATAAAGAATTTCTGGTTGGATGGTTTATCTGGTGATAATGTAATCCTAATCCAAGGTATGAGATAGATTAGGTTCACATTTAATGGATTCCTTCTATGAAGTTTTGTACTTTCACCTAACACGTACAATTTACCCTCTCGTGAACTAATACCATTTAATCTCCTGAAGGTACTGAAACTTTCCTCCAATCACTGAAAGTATATTCAAAAAAGCCCCGGCATATCTCTCAAACATGTAAAGGGTACAAGATTAAATTGCTATTGTTCCTTGGCAAGGCATTTCAATAGTGCCAGCAGTTTAGTGGCCATAATGTTCCACACAGCTTTTGATCATCTCTGTTTGTACTTATCCTTGTATGAATCACAATATCAGAACTTTAAACAAACACATATGGTAATTTTATGGTCTTGTTGGAGTCTTTCTTCCAGGTCAGGCTGGTCCTCTACATTTTCAGTAATCCTTTGAGGGTTAGAGATAATTTATGCAATGATCCAATATAATTCTATTTAAGAATGCTTTTTTTTCAAAAACCCAAAAATTTTATTAAAGCCACATTGTACTCATCATGGAGCTGTTTGATGGAACAGTAAAAGGGAGCTTTACTTGCTATCAAATCCATTATCTCGAGAACAGATAATGCTTGAGATATATATAGAATTGGTTCTGGAAGCAAAACAGCTGCTGATGTAATTAGTTTAATTATTATTGAGAGATTCTGTGCAATTTTTCTGTTGATGTAGGATTTCATAAAATATTAATAATATTGATTGATCTGTAGGATGCAGCTGGATATAGCTCATCATTATTCCCTTTGTTGCAAATGAGAAGCTGTGCTGGAGTTAAGATTTTAGCCAGACCATCAGCAAGTGGATAAGTCAAAACTGGCTAGAAAATGTAATCACTCTGGCAGAGAGAGGGAAAACCAATATGCAAAGACGAATATTGGAAGATTCACCATAGATTAGTTTTTCTTTTGTCATTTCAAACTTGGAGACTGGAGCATTCTATTAGTGTTAAGACGACACACATTCAGCACTGAAGTAACTGCTAGAATCTATCCAGAAGTGACTCTATTGGGTCTTTCCCCTTCTTTCAGGGAAGTGCAGTAACTGCTCTTGTTCTATCTTCAAAATATTTGAAAATTGGGAACACTGCGATAAGAAGCAATGTTGACCAGAATTTCTCTGTCCACTTTTCAATTAATTATTGGTAAAACACAGTTCAAGCCAACAGAATAAATGGAACAAATTTAATACACGCCGTGATGTTGAACACTCCTTCTGCCGCCACCGCCTCTGAGCTTACTTTCACAATCAGGACTCCTGTCCACCTTCCGAGGACACCTTTGCCAGCCTCCAACACACACCATCCACCTGGACACCCCACGCTGGCCTATTACCTGCCCTCTTTCTCTTCATTTCCAATTGCAGACGAGACATTAACTGCCTCAATGTCTACCCCTCCTCCCCCACTCCAACCTCTCATCCTCACAACGAGCAGCCCTCCACTCCCTCTGCTCCAAGCCCGACCTCGCCATCAAACCAGCAGATAAAGGGGGGGTGCAGTGGTAGTTTGGCACACTGACCTCTACATCGCTGACGCCAACTCGAAGACACTTCCTCCTACCACCCCCTCGACTATGACCCCAACCCCCGATCACCAAACCGTCATCTCCCAGACCATACAGAACCTTATCACCTCAGGAGATTTCCCACACACAGCTTCTAACCTCATAGTCCGGGAACCCCGCACCACCCGATTCTACCTCCTTCCCAAGATCCACAAGCCTGACCACCCTGGCCGGCCCATTGTCTCAGCCTGCTCCTGCCCCACTGAACTCATCTCCACCTACCTTGACACTGTCCTTACCCCCCAGTCCAGGAACTCCCCATCCATGCCCTCCACCTTCTCCAAGACTTCCGTTTCCCTGGCCCCCAATGCCTCATCTTCACCATGGATATCCAGTCCCTCTACACCTCCATCCGCCATGACCAGGGCCCGCAAGCCCTCCATTTCTTCTCCCGACGTCCCCAACAGTACCCTTCCACTGACACTCTCATTCGTTTGGCTGAACCCTTAACAATTTTTCCTTTGAATCCTCCCACTTCCTCCAGACCAAAAGGGTAGCCATGGGCACCCGTATGGGCCCCAGCTATGCCTGTCTCTTTGTTGGCTACGTAGAACAGTCCATCTTCCGTAGTTACACCGGCACCACTCCCCACCTCTTCCTTCGCTACATTGATGACTGCACTGGCGCCATCTCGTGCTCCCGCGAGGAGGTTGAGCTATTCATCAACTTCAACACATTCCACCCTGACCTTAAATTTACCTGGACCATCTCTGACACCTCCCTCCCTTCCTGGACCTCTCCATCTCCATTAATGAAGACTTGACACCGACATTTTTTACAAACCCAGCAACTCCGACAGCTACCTGGATTACACCTCTTCCCACCCTACCTCTTGCAAAAATGCCATCCCGTATTCCCAATTCCTCCGCCTCCGCTGGATCTGCTCCCAGGAGGACCAGTTCCACCACAGAACACACCAGATGGCCTCCTTCTTTAGAGACCGCAATTTCCCTTCCCACGTGGTTAAAGATGCCCTCCAACGCGTCTTATCCACATCCCGCTCCTCCGCCCTCAAACCCCACCCCTTCAACCGTAACAAGGACAGAACCCCCCGGTGCTCACCTTCCACTCTACCAACCTTCACATTAACCATATCATCCGCCGACATTTCCGCCATCTCCAAACAGACCCCACCACCAGGGATATATTTCCCTCCCGACCCCTATCCATTTTCTGCAAACACCGTTCCCTCCGTGACTACCTGGTCAGGTCCATGACCCCCTACAACCCACCCTCCCGTCCTGGCACCTTCCCTTGTCACTGCAGAAATTGCAAAACCTGCACCCACATCTCCTCCCAAGGCCCCAAAGGAGCCTTCCACATCCATCAAAGTTTCACCTGACATCCACCAATATCATTTATTGCATCCGTTGCTCCTGATGCAGTCTCCTCTACATTGGGGAGACTGGACACCTCCTCGCAGAGCCCTTTAGGAAATATCTCCGGGACACCCGCACCAATCAACCCTACTGCCCTGTGGCTCAACATTTCAACTACCCCTCCCACTCTGCCTAGGACATGCAGGTCCTGGGCCTCCTCCACTGCCGCTCCCTCACCACCCAATGCCTGGAGGAAGAATGCCTCAACTTCGACCTCGGAACACTTCAACCCCATGGCATCAATGTGGATTTCACCAGTTTCCTCATGTCCCCTTCCCCCACCTCTCCCCAGCTCCAGCCTTCCAGCTCAGCAGTGTCCTCATGACCTGTTCGACCTGCCTATGTTCCTTGCACATATCCACTACACCCTCCTCTCTGACCTACACCTTCATCCCCACCTCCATCCACCCATTGTACTCTTTGCTACCTTCCCCCACCCCCACCACCCTCTCATTTATCCCTCCACTGCAGGCACCCCGCCTCTATTCCTGATGAGGGCTTTTACCCGAAATGGTGATTTCCTGCTCCTTGGATGCTGCCTGACCTGCTGTGCTTTTCCAGCACCACTCTAATCTAGAAACAGGAGCAACAAACAACATCTCTACCAAGACACACGTTAAATAACCTTTATATTACTAAGCACACAATTTCGTGAATAAAAAAGTGAATAACATTTATTCTGCTAATGAAATAGCACTATAGTTACACAGCCCTTTTCCTGTGGGAGAAACAAATACTTATGTATTTAGACAACAAGTCGACATCTCTTGCTGAGTAAATAAGAACTTGTCCTGTGAAGTAGTGAATAAAGCTAACCAACTAAACAAAGAAAAGCTTGTCCAGTTACATCATGTACAATTATGCATTATTGAATGAGCAGGTATTTCACACATTATTCAGGAATTGCAGCAACTAACACTTTAAGAGATGATGTAGATGGATCAAAAATATGGAAAATTAAAAACTTCAGTGATTTAATTGTTATTGCAGGTACGGGCAAACCACTTGTAAAGTAAGATAAACATTGTGGGAAATGAAAAGCTGTTCTTTTCTCCTTTGGTGCCACTAGACTCTCTGATGTAATGTATTGTAAGAGATTATTAGCTCTAGGTGTGGTGCTCTCACAGGCAGAAATATTCTTAGATTTAAAAGAAAATGCTCAAAAAGAAAAACCGCGACCTCACATCAATAGCTGGAGGAGCTGCATCTAAAGGCATGTTACAAGTGAGGCAATGCAACAATTATACCTGGAGACAAGAGAATTGTTGAGACGAATGTGTTAGAATGAAGGGATAGCCACAATTGACACTAAGTAAATACACATGTGGCATCTGCATGCTTGCCTGTATGCATTGATGTGACTGTATTAAAATGCATTCCTTTCTGGCTATGTCTATGATGGCACAGAAACAGAAATTGCAGGAAAAACTCAGCAGGTCTCACAGCACCTGTGGTGAGAAAGCCGAATTAATGTTTCAGGTCTAGTGACCCTTCTTCAGAACTAATTGTAGCTGGGAAAAGGTGGCTACATATACTAAAGAAGTAATGGTGGACGGGAAAGGAATAAACAGTAGGGGGATATGATGCCCAGAAAGAGTGAAAAACAGTTGTGGAGACAAAGGAATGGGTAAAGGTCAACCTGAGAGAATCAATAGCTGCCAATGGGGACCAGTACTGGCTGACAATGGGTTGTTTAGTGCATATGGGTTGGGGTAAGGCCATGGGCGAAGTGCTCAAGCCCTAAAATTATTCAACACAATATTGAGTCCTGAAGGCTGTAGAGTTCCCAAGTGGAAAATCAGATGCTGTTCTTCCAGCTTGTGATCAACTTCACTGGAGCAAGTCTGAGACAGAGATGTTGGCCGGGGAACACTATGGTATGTTGAAGTAGCAGGCAACTGGAAACTGGAAGTCTTTTTTGCAGATAGACTGTAGGTGTCTACGAAGCAGTTACCCAGTCTATATAGAGGAGATACACTGTGAACAGCGAATGCGGTAAACTAGATTGGGTGAAGTGCAGGTAAATTGCTGTTTCATCTGCAAGGTGTGTCTGAGGCCTTGGGTAGTGAGGAAGGAGGAAGTAAACAGGTAGGTGTTGCACCTTCTGCGATTGCAAGGGAAGATGCCATGAGGCTGTGGAAAGGTGTTGTGAGAGGAGGAGGAATGGACCAAGGTGCCACAGAGGGAATGGTTCCTGCGAAAGGGTGACAATGGAGCGCAGGAGAATATGCATCTGGTGTCATCTCACAAGAGGTGGTGGCTAATGATCCTTTGGATGTGGATGTCAGTGGGATGATAAGCGAGGACCAGGGTGACCCAATCGCTATTGTGGGAGGGAAGCGAAGGAGTAAGGGTCGAAGTGTGGATGATAGTCGTACAATGCTGAAGAATCCTTGTTTAAGGAAGAGGGTGGATACTTCGGAGACTACTTGTCAAACGTAGCGTCATCAGAAGAGAAGATAAGGTGGAGACAGAGGAACTGGGAGAATGGAATAGTCTTTACAGGAAGCAGAGTGTGAGGACGTATAGTCAAGGTAAATGTGGGAGTCTGTGGGTTTGTAATGAATATTGGTGGCCACCTATCCTAGAAATGAAAACAGATGTCGAGGAAGGGTAGGGAGGCGTCAGAGATGGACCAGGTGAAGGTGACATCAGGGTGGAAGTTGGAAACAAAATAGATAAACCTTTCCAATTCCAGATGAGAGGGAAGCAGCACCAATGATGTCATTGAATGTACCAGAGAAAGACTTTTGGGTGGGGATCGGAGTAGGACTGGAACAAGGAATATTCCATGTCCCCCATAAAGAAATAGGCATAACTGGGGCCCATGCAGATATCTACGGTGATACCTTTGACCTGAAGAAAGTGGGAGGAATTAAAAGGAGAAGTTGTTCAAAACAAGGACGAGCTTGGCCAGGTGGATGAGGGCAGAGGTGGATGGGGATGGTTCAGGCCTTGGTTCCAGGAAGGAACAGAGAGCATTGCAACCATCTTGATGGGAGAAGGACATGCGAAGGGATTGCACAGCCTTGGTGTAGAGCAGGTGGCTGTGAACTGGAAATTCTGAAACTGAACCAAGAATTTCCCAGCATGGTGGTTGATAGGGCTTTCAACCATATCCAACCCATCTCCCACACTTTGACCCTCACATCCTCTTTTCCCTCCCATGACAGTAATAGGAGCCCCTTGTCCTCCACCATCCCACCAGTGTCCACATCCAAAGGATAATTAGCGGCCATTTCCGCCTCTTCCAACAGTATGCTGCCACCAGACACATATTCCCCACCCCTTCCTTGCCAGCCTTCTGCAAGGACAATTCTCTCTGGGACACCTTGGTCCATTCCTCCTGCACTCCCAAAACCTTCTCACAGCCTCATGGCACCTTCCCCTGCAATCACAGGTGTAACAGCTGCCTTTTACCTCCTTTCTCCTCAGTATCCAAAGCCCCAAACACAACTTCCATGTGAAGCTGGACTTCACTCAGTCGTGTCTACTGTATTCACTGCTCACAATGTGGTCTTTTCTAACACTGGGGAGATGACATGTAGACTGGGTGACCACATTGCAGAACACCTACATTCTGACAGCCAAAGTGACTCTGAGCTTTCGGTTGCCTGCCATTTCAATACATCATTGTGTTCCCTGGCCGAAAAAATCAGGCTCGTTGCAGTATTCCAGCAAATCTCAGCACAAACTCAAAGAACAGCTGCTCATTTTCCACCTGGGAACCCTGCAAACTTCGGGATAGGTATTTGTTCTCCCAGGCTGACCTTGAATGATTACTTTGTCCAGCTGTTTTTCTCTGTCGCTGCGCTCCATCTGCACCTATCGTTTACTACCCCCCAACCACCCGGCCCACCAAACTCCTTCTTTGGCATATAGAGTATATCAAGTGTTTCCCAGCTTATCAGTTGTTGAGGAAGGGTCATTGGACCTGAAATTTTAATTGCAAGACCTGAGTTTTTGTTTTTGTTTCTGGTTTCCATCATCTGCAGTACTTTGGGGTTTTTTTTGTTTTCTATGATGGGATTTTCTGCTCCTTTGAGTGGTATGGACATTGGTGGGAAATGTGGGGAAATTCATCAAAATAACAAGTTCAGAATCTTCAAGTCAATAAATTTTTTTTCTAGTTTTTGTCTGTGGGGAAAATCTTCCCAGGTCTTGAAAGACATGGACTATGATGAAAAGGCTTTGAGAATTGCATGAGATGTTGAATGAGGCTTTTTCTTGACTTTGGATGCAATAAGTAGCATTTTCCAAGTAGATTGTGGATATTCATGTGGAAAATTAAATACTTACAAGTGAGCTGCAAGAGGCCTTTTAAAAAGGATTAATGCTCATTACCACCTTCATTATTGCTTAATCTCACTTGGTCTCTTTGTGCTCACTCAATAATCAACTGCATGGATGCTTTACCCCTAAACCACACTTTAAAGGCCCTCAATACTTCGCAATCAGGGGAGTGGTCATGTTGTTACATGGCACCAGTATTATGTCAATCTCATACATTCAGCAAGCACTGGCAACGCACCAGGCAAACATTGCTTATGCATCAATCAAATGGCTATGTCTCAAGCTTAATGGGGAGTCTTTCTGCACCATTTCCTTTGAGATTACACCACAGGACCACAGTGTGAAAGATGGTTCCTACCATGCATGATCTGAGGTTGTGCACAACTTGGGTTTAAATATGGACCAGTGAGGTGAACTTTACAAAGTCGCTCTGTAGCTGAGCAGTCCTTCATCTCCCTGCCACATAATTCCCTAAGACAAGCACTAAAGAATCGTCAATGAGGTGAAGAGCAGGAGATTTCGGGAAGAAAGTTGCTCTGATCCATGACGGAGCTGAGGAATGATCTTGATTACCTTAGATGATTAGATTACTTACAGTGTGGAAACAGGCCTTTTGGCCCAACAAGTCCACACCGACCCTCCGAAGAGCAACCCACCCAGACCCATTCCCTTACATTTAGTATGGCTAATTCACCTAACATTTTTGGACTGTAGGAGGAAACAGAGCACTCGGAGGAAACCCACGCAGATACTGGGAGAATGTGCAAACTCCACACAGACAGTTGCCTGAGACGGGAATTGAACCCAGGTCTCTGACGCTGTGAGGCAGCAGTGCTAACCACTGTGCCACCATGCCACCCATTGGTTTAAATTTATAAAATCATGAGGGGCATAGATAGGGTAACTAGACAAAATATTTTCCCTTAGGTGGGGGAGTCTAGAACTAGAGGGAATATGTTTAAGGTGAGAGGGGAAAATTTAAATGGGACCCAAGGGGTAACTTTTTCATGCAGAGGGTGTGCATGTATGGAATGAGCTGCCAGAGGAAGTCAAGGAGCCTGGTACAATTACAGAATTTATAAGGCATCTGGGTGGGTATATGAATAGGAAGGGTTTAGAGGGATATGGCCCAAGTGTTGGCAAATGGGACTAGATTATTTTAGGAAATCTGGCTGGCATAGATAAATTGGACTGAAGGGCCTGTTTCTGTGCTGTACGTCTCTATGACTTGACCATGAATGTCACTCAGCAAAGTATAATTCCAAGAAATTAGATAACTCAGCCCCACATTTCTATTCAAGATTGTCACGAAAAATCGAGCAAGAAGATACTTTCCTCATGAAGACCTGTGCTACATGGGCCTGTTGGATTTGCTAAACAACAAGCTGGGCAACAGTTGGCTCAGGCAGACCTAGCACAGTGTATACATGTCCTGTTTGTTGTGTTCATCCAAATAATCCAACAAGACGCCAGATTTGATGCAAAATAATTATCTGTGAAGCATATTTTCTGCAGCAGACCACAGGGCAATGCCCTGAAAATGTACAGGTAGAAACCACAGGTATGAATTGTCCAAGTTTCCATAGTATGGAGGTGAATTTTATTGATGTTGAACACCTTGGTCATGTATCTTGTATGCTTCACGTAAGAGTTGTGGGCAGCTTCTCACTGAGATTAACCTTGGCCTGAGATTGGATGAGTCCGGGAGGACAGACTGAGTGTTCGCTGCTCGGGGTGACCTCAATCATGCAAAACCTTGTTCCAGACCTCAGCACCCGTGAAGACATTCCACACATTCTCTTCTGGGATCTGCTACCAACCTGATTTTCCTTGTCCAACTGCATACTGAAGTCCCCCATGATTGTTGTATTGGTGTTTTCTTACACGCCTTTTCTATCTCCAGATTATTTTCTATCCCACATCCTGACTATTGCTAGGGGGTCTGAACATAATTCCCATTCTGGTCTTTTCCTATGCGGTTCATCAACCCTGCCCACATAGATTCTGCACCTTCCTACTCTATGTCACATCTTGCTATTGATTTAATTTCATTCCTTACTGACAAAGTGACCCTGCCCCATCTGCTTGTCCTCTCAATGGAACACGTATCCTTAGATATTTAGTTCTGAGCCCTAAAGACCTTAAAGCCACATCTCTGTGATACCCACCATATAGAGAACACACATCGGAAAATCAATGCCACACTCACAGGAATCAGATTCACTGGAGAGAAAGAAAAGGACAACCAACTCCCATTCCTACTGCAGCACACCAGAACTGCTAAAAGAGGAAGAAGAACACCTCTACAAGGTATTCGCCAAAAACGGATACCCCCGCAATTTCATCAACAGATGCCTAAGGGAAAGACAATGAAATGAGGACATGCTACAACCCAAAGGACTAGTCACATTACCATACATCAAGAACATTTCTGAACTGACAGCCAGACTACTACGACCACTAGGACTCATAACAGCACACAAACCAACAGCCACTCTCAGACAACAAGAGGACAAAGGATCTGATACCCAGCATGAGCAAAACCAATGTAGTGGACAAAATCCCATGCAAGGACTGCACAAAACACTACATAGGACAAACAGGATGTGGCTAACGATCCACATCCATGAACACCAACTAGCCATGAAACGACACGACCAGCTATCCTTAGTAGCCACACATGCAGATGACAAGCAACATGAGTTCGACTGGGACAAAACTACTATTGTAGGACAAGCCAAACAGAGAACAGCCAGGGAATTCCTAGAGGCATGGCACTCATCCACAGATTCAATCAACAAGCACTTCGACCTGGACCCAATATACCGGCCACTGCAGCGGACAGCTGGAACTGACAACCGGAAGCGGCAGGGACAGGCCACTATAAATGCCGGAGGAAACATCACGGAAGCGCTTCACAGGAGGCTCCCAAGCACTGAGGATGTCACCTAGACAGGGGACGAAACGTCTGCAACACAAATTCCCAGCTCGGTGAACAGAACCACAACAACGAGCACCCAAGCTACAAATCTTCTCACAAACTTTGAACACCTACGGGCAAGAGCCGCTAAGACAAGCCAGGAAATGGGAATCCTGTGCCAACCGCCTAAGCACCACATACGAACAACTCCAGTTCCTGCACGAATCCTTCCACCATGTGTCAGATACAGACCACCAGTCAACACCCCACAAGCCAGGGAAACAGCCAAGCAGAACGGATTCAGGATGATCCAGGTAATGATTACAGATGCACACAACAGACTACGCAAATACAGACAAGAAATTGCGCGCCAAAAATCGTCAATTTCAAAAACCACAATCAGGAATGGACCCTGACCATAGAACAGGCCATCACCATAGTACAGAACAGGACCACACACACCGCAAAAAAACGGCACTAAAAGAAAAAATGGCCAAACTAACACACAACAGAGAGGACACCACAACACACTCTTGGATTAGAAACCTCTCCCACAGACAGCTCACAGACACGGAAGGAACAATACTGGCCAAGGGACTCAACTACAACCACAGGGACACCAAGACAGCAGACTTCCTAGCAGCACTAGAATGCACACTCAGAAACAATGGACTGACAGAAGAGACACAACAAACAGTGAGACAAAGTATCGTACCCCTGATAACAAGGAAAAGACAAACACATAACCTCAACACCAAGGAGAGGGAAGCACTAAAAGCACTAAGAAATGAAAAGAACATAATCATACTACCAGCAGACAAAGGCAGAATGACGGTCATCCTGGACAAAGCAGAGTACATCCAGAAAGCGCAACAACTACTTGCAGATACCAACACCTACCAAAAGAGGGAGTTTGACCCCACCCCACAACTCACCAATAGGATAAACAACACACTGAGGAACTACAAAAAAAACGAACAGTTAACCAGGTTTGACCTACAGAGAATGAAACCTGAAAGCAACAACACCCCCAGATTCGATGGACCACCTAAAGTGCACAAACCAGACATCCCACTCAGACCCATCGTATCACTACCAGGGACACCATCACACAAACTGGCTAAAGAACTACAGCAGAAACTGAAACACCTGATCAGCGGATCCAGACACTCTATACAGTCAACACAGGAATTCTTGGACATCATCAGAAATATACACATAGACAAGGAAGAAACCATGGTCTCATTTGATGTAACGGCACTGTTCACCTTTATCGACAAAACCCTAGCCAGAGAAACAATAGCCAACCTACTGGACATACAGAACAGACAACAAGACGGTGAACCTATCAACAGAGACTGCATACTCCAACTACTGGACCTGTGCCTCACAACACACTTCACATTCAACAGCCAAATATATGAACAAATCAATGGCACACCCATGGGCTTACCCATCTCTGGACTCATAGCAGAAGCGGTAATGCAAAGATTAGAACAAACAGTCTTACTGCAAATTCAACCCAAACTCTGGGTCAGTTATGTGGATGACACCTTTGTAATCATTAAAAACACAGAAATAGAGAACACACACCGGATCATCAACGCCACACTCACAGGAATCTGATTCACTAGAGAGGAAGAAAAGGACAACCAACTCCCATTCCTAGACGTGATGGTACAGAGAACACCGAATGGAGAATTCACCACAAAGGTATACAGGAAAGCCACACACATAGACCAATTCCTAAACTATGAAAGCAACCACCCCAATACACACAAAAGAAGCTGCATCAAGACACTGTTCAAAATGGCCACCACACACTGCAGTACACCAGAACTGCAAAAAGAGGAAGAAGAACACCTATACAATGTATTCGCCAAAAACGGACACCCCCGCAATTTCATCAACAGATGCCTAAGGGAAAGACAACGGAATGAGGATATGCCAAAACCCAAAGGACTAGCCACATTACCATACATCAAGAACATTTCTGAACTGACAGCCAGACTACTACGACCACTAGGACTCATAACAGCACACAAACCAACAGCCACTCGCAGACAACAACTCATCAGGACAAAGGACCCGATACCCAGCATGAGCAAAACCGACATAATATACAAAATCCCATGCAAGGACTGCACAAAACACTACATAGGACAAACAGGAAGACAGCTAACGATCCGCATCCATGAACACCAACTAGCCACAAAACGACATGACCAGCTATCCTTAGTAGCCACACACGCAGATGACAAACAACATGAGTTCGACTGGGACAACACTACTATTATAGGACAAGCCAAACAGAGAACAGCCAGGGAATTCCTAGAGGCATGGCACTCATCCACAGATTCAATCAACAAGCACTTCGACCTGGACCCAATATACCGGCCACTGCAGCGGACAGCTGGAACTGACAACCGGAAGCGGCAGGTACAAATCACTATAAATGCCGGAGGAAACATCACAGAAGCGCCTCACAGGAAGCTCCCAAGCACTGAGGATGTCTCCTAGACAGGGGACAAAACGTCTGCAACACAAATTCCCAGCTCGGCGAACAGAACCACAACATTAATTCTTATACTCAAGCATTTAAGTACAATATCCTCAGGCCTGCATTGCTGCTCCCCTTCTCATCATTGTTCCCTTCTCTGTGTGTCTGAATTTAGACTTACGAGCTGTTCCAAACTCTCTGTCCTGCTACTTCAGGAAACTAACAAACATCTCTGCGGAGCCCTTCCTTGCTTTAACATTTTGTTTATTTTTTCTGTGAAGGTGTACTCAACACCACTATTTAGTTTAAAGCTTACCCCTACTCCCACATCTTTTGGTCTAGTTTTATAACTTGGTGACTCCAACAGCCCTCTTGTGCTTATTTCCCGTAAGTGTTTCTTTCAGTGGGTGTCACTGGTATTCAGGAATATTGCCCTAATTTCTAGCTTTTTCGTGTTAACGTGATATTTTGCTTTGTTGTTCTGTTATCTTCAATGTTATTTATAGAGTCATAGAGATGTCCAGCATGGAAACAGACCCTTCGGTCCAACTGACCATGCCGACCAGATATCCCAATCCAATCTATCCCACGTGCCAGCACCCAGCTTCAATCCCTCCAAACCTTTCCTATTCATATACCCATCCAAATGCCTCTTAAATGTTGCAATTGTACCAGCCTTCATCACTTCCTCTAGCAGCTCATTCCATACATGTACCACCCTCTGTGTGAAAAAGTTGCCCCGTAAGTCTCTTTTATATCTTTCCCCTCTCACCCTAAACCTATGCCCTCTAGTTCTGGACTCCCCAACCCCAGGGAAAAGACTTTGCATATTTACCCTATCCATGCCCCTCATAATTTTGTAAACCTCTATAAGGTCACCCCTCAGCCTCTGATGCTCCAGGGAAAACAGCCCCAGCCTGTTCAGCCTCTCCCTATAACTCAAATCCTCCAACTCTGGTAACATCCTTGTAAATCTTTTCTGAACCCTTTCAAGTTTCACAACATTTTTCCAATAGGAAGGAGACCAGAATTGCACACAATATTCCAACTCCTATACTCAATACTCTGACCAATAAAAGGAAAGCATACCAAACGCCTTTTTCACTATCCTATCTACCTGTGACTCTACTTTCAAGGAACTACGAACCTGCACTCCAAGGTCTCTTTGTTCAGCAACACTCCCTAGGACCTTACCATTAAGTGTATAAGTCCTGCTAAGATTTGCTTTCCCCAAATGCTGCACCTCGCATTTTTCTGAATTAAACTCCATCTGCCAGTTCTCAGCCCATTGGCTTATCTGGTCCAGATCCTGTTGTAATCTGAGGTAACCCTCTTCACTGTCCACTACACCTCCATTTGATGTGTCTTTGATTAGCTTCACCGGAAGAAGTAGCCTTCTCTTTTAACTTGGCTACAATCTTAAGATACTTTTTCCACATGTACTGGTGGTTGTCATGGAATTACAGTACCAATAAAATCATTGTTGTTGGCTGCTGCAGCATCAGCAGTAGGCAGAATAGTGAAAATAGCACAAAGAATTTACATATATATAGTGCCATTCACCACCTCAGAGGATCCCAAAATAGTTTACAGCCAATAAAGTAGTTTTGATGCCTGGTCACTAGTTACATGCAGCAAGTCAATTTGCAAGGCCCCACAAATTACCTAATATGTGTTTTCGTGCTATTGCCTGGGTGATGAATATTGACCAGGACACAAGAGGGAACAGTCAGAATCTGTAACAGTAGTGGTGCTGTACATAGCAGTGACAGTATTAAGAATAATTCTGCTGTGATAATATCAGTGTGTTGCACAGAAACCTAGAAACTAGGAACAGGAGTAGACTATTTGGTCCTTCACAGCTGCTCTACCCTTCCATACGATCATGGCTGATCATCCAATTCTGTCCACGTTCCCATGTTCTCCCCATTCCCTCTGATCCTTTTAGCCCTAAGAACTATATACGTAACTCCTTCCTGAAAACTGTAAATGTTTTATCCTCAACTGCTTTCTGTGGCAGAAACTTTCACAGGCTCACTGTTCTCTGGGTGAAGAGAGTTCTCCTCATCTCAGTCTTAAATGGCATACCCTGTCCTCTTAAAATGTGACCCCTGGTTCTGGATAACGATTCTTCCCGCATTTATTCTGAATAGCTCAGTTAGAATTTTATAGGTTTCTATGGACTCTTTCACCCCCAACCCCACCCTTATTCCAAATTCCAGTGAGAATAGTCCTAACCAATTCAGTCTGTCTTCATAAGTCAGTCCTGGCATCCCAAGAATCCTTTCTCAGATAAGGAGACCAAACCTGCACACAATACTCCAGGTGTAGTCTCACAAAGGCCCTGTAAAATTGCAGTAAAATTACTGCTCTTGTACTTGAATCCTCTTACTATGAAAGCCAACATACCATTTGCTTCTCCATAGGCTTCTGGAGCTTCCTGTTTCCTAAGGTGACTGGTATTCAAGGACCCCCAGTTCTCATTGCATCTCCCGCTCTGCCATCTATCGCCATTCAGACAATTATCTGCTTCCCTGTTTCAGCCACCAAACAGATAACCTCATATTTATCTGCATTGTCCTTCTTCAGCCAAGTACTTGCCTACTCACTCAACTTGCCCAAATCAATATAAAGCATCTTTGCATCCTCCTCACAGCTTACCCTTAATTTCAGAATGATGCTGTTTGTAAACTTTGAGACATTGCATTTAGTTCTAAATCATTGATGTGTGTTGTGAATAGCTGGGATCCAAGTATTCATTCCCTCAGTAACACAATGGTCACTAGCCAGTCACTTAGAAAAAAAACCCTGTTTATTCCTACTGTTTGTTTCCTGTCTATCAACCAATTCTCTATCCATGTCAGTATGTGACCCCCAATCCCATGTGCTATAATTTACATGCTAATCTCTTTTTGGGACTTTATTAAAAGCCTTTTGGAAGTCCACATCCACTTTTCGATGAAATAACTTCCTTATCAATTGTACAACCTCAGTAAGTTTTAGTAGATTTGTCAAGCATGATTTCTCTTTTGGAATCCATGCTGACTTTGTCTGACAGCGTCACTGTTTTGCTGTTAAATCTTTTACAATGGACTCCAGCATTTTCTCCAGTACCAGCCTTGGCTAACCCTGCCATATTTCCTTGTTTTTTTCTCTAACTCCTTTTTCAAATAATGGGGTCGCACTAGCAACTGTCCAATCCATAGGTTCTATTCCAGAGTCTAAAGAATTTTGAAAGATGCATCAATTACTAGGGCCAGATCTGTAAGTACTCTGGAATGTACACTATTGGGCCCTGTGGATTTATCAGCCTTTAATCTCATAAATTTCTCCAACACCATTTTCCTACTAATACTGATTTTCTTCAGTTCCTTACTCTCCTGACGCTCTGTGTTCCCTGACATTTTTGGGGCATTATTTGTCTCCTCATTTGTAAAGACAGAACCAAAGTGAGTATTTAATTGGTCTGCCATTTCTTTGTTCCCTGTTATAACTTTTCCTGTTTTGAGTTGTAAGGGACTGACATTTGACTTCACTAATCTTTTTCTCTTCACACACTGAGAGAAGCTTTTAGCATCAATTTAGGTGTTTACTGCAAGCTTTCCCTTGCATTTTTATTCTCCCTCTCCTGTGTTCTCCCTTGCTGAATTTCAAACTGCTACCAATTCTTGAAAGTGGAGTTGCAGGTAGATAGGATAGTGAAGAAGGCGTTTGGTATATTTTCCCTTATTGGTCGGAACATTGAGTATAGGAGTTGGGAGGTCATGTTGTGGCAATATCAGAAGGATGTTGTAAAACTTGAAAGGGTTCAGAAAAGATTTACAAGGATATTGCCAGCTTTGGAGGATTTGAGAGGTTGAAAAGGCTGGGCTGTTTTCACTGGAGCGTTGGTGTTTGAGGGGTGACTTGTGGAGGTTTATAAAATCATGATGGCATGGATAAACAAGGTGTTTTCCCTGGGGTAGGGTAGTCCAGAACTATAGGGCATAGGTTTAGGGTGAGAGAGGAAAGATATAAAAGAGAACAAATGGGTACCCTTTACATGCAGAGGGTGGTGTGTGTATGGAATGAGCTGTCAGAGGAAGTGGTGGAAGCTGGTACTATTGCAACATTTAAAAGACATCTGGATGGGTATATGAATAGGAAGGGTTTGGAGGGACCAGGTGCTGGCAAGATTAGGTTGAGTTATCTGGTCGGCTTGGATGAATTGGACTGAAGGATCTGGTTCCGTGCTGTACATTTCTAAGGGACTCTAAAGATTACATCTGCTTAACAGTAGCAAATTAGTACTATTTGGTTTGGAAGGGAAATATCTGCCAATGTCCTTCTCCAGATAGCCCTGCTAAAATGTCCTCTGTGTAAATATGGGGTGAGATTGTTGTTAAACTTCATTATATGAGCTTCCATAATCAAAGAGCCTGCTAACAGTGAAATTCAGTTTCCACACAATTCATTGATGGTGACAGAGCAGGTTTTGAAAGTAATTTAAAGGCAAGAAAGATCCAAGGATCTACAACTAGGGACATAGATTATTAAAACAAGGAGCTGGAGAAACTCAGCAGGTCTGGCAAATTTCTTTAAATAGTTCAGACTTCAGATGAAGGGTCACTGGACTCAAAATACTAACTCTGTTACTCTCTCTATTGATGTTGCCAGACTTGCTAAGTTTCTCCAGCAACTACAGTTTGTGTTTCAGACTGGCATCATCCACAGTTCTTTGTTTTATTTTTAAAAACTTATGATGAAGCTTTATGATACACTGTTCAATCTCAACTAGAGCACTGTGGCCAATTCTGGGCACTGAATTTTAGGAAGGATATGCAAACCTTAGAGTACACAAAACAGATTAATGAGAATAATTTCAGAGCTGGAGAGTTTGGATAAGTTAGAGAAGCTGGGGTTGTTCTCCTTCGAAAAAAAGGGTTGAAAGGTGATTTGATAGAGGTGTTAAAAGTCATGAGTACCTGGACAGAATGGATAGAGACAAGTCATGAGGGATGGGTTACAAATTCAAAGGTCATTAATTTAAGATGGATGACGAGGCAGTGATGACATCAACAAATGTTTTTAAATGTACCAAGTGATTGCACTTCTTGAAAGTATGATCAAGGTCGCTTTAACTGTGGCTTTCAAATGAGAATTTAATAAGAACATGAAGAGAAGACAATCGCTGAGTTATGGGAACAAGTCAGATGAGTGGAGCTAACTGAATTACTCTTGCAGAAAGCTGACACATTCACATTGGATTCAATGGCCTCCTTCTGTGCTGGAGATATTCTATGGTTTACAGCTCACAAAGGAAGAATGGCAACATGGTGGAGGTTCCATGGTATCTCTCCCACTTTCAGTAAGATCATAGCTGAATTTCTACATCAACTCTACTTTCCCACCCTATCCCCAAATCTCTTGATTCTCTTAAATCAGATCTAATTCCTTTGATTATCCACAGGATTTTGGACAGACAAATGTAAATATTCAAAACTCAACTGAGTAAGGAAACTATTCATTTTAATCCTAAGAGGTCAACTCTTTATCTACAGACTATGATCCTTAGCTCTGAACTCCATACAAAAGAAATAAACTCTTAACATTGATACTGCCTTATACATTAAAAATTCGATATGTTCCTATTTAATCATTACTTATTCTGCTGAACTCTAACTAACATTATCCAATTTGACTCACTTTCTCCTCACAGGAGAGTACTTTCATTGTCAAAATAAATCTAATGAATTTTGTTTCGCTATCTGTAATACAAGCATATCCTTCCATGGGTAAGGAGATCAAAACTGTACACTTGATCTTCTTCTGAACCAAAGCAGAGATAGTTTTAAAGGTAAATCTAACAATACACTTAGATTCCTTTTCTATGCAAGATATTGGGCTTTCTTAATAGTTTCAAAGCAATGGCACCAATGGGTGACCTCAATGAAAGCTGTCCACAAAGGTCAGCAATGTCTATGGTAAGGACTTCTCCCTTCCCAATATCAATTGAAATCTTGCCCAAGTCATGAGAAATTTCAAGCATGCAGCAACTGTGATGCCAACAAGCAGGGTAAGCAACCAACCACCAAATATCAATATCCTCAAATGCAGCAAAGCAAGAATTTAAAAGCACTCAAATCTTCATTTTTATCATCATGGAAAAAATTGACATTCCACAAATATAAAATTAACTTTTCAAGACTAGTGAGTAATAATGAACTTAATGTGTTGTTGACAATGTTAACAAGGGGCGGCAATGACCTAGTGGTATTATTGGCACACCGTTCATCCAGAGAACTAGGTAATATTCTGCGAATCTGGGTTTGAATCCCACAATGGCAGATGGTGGAATTTGAATTCAATAAGAATCTGGAATTAAGTGTCTAATGATGATCATGAATCCTTTTGTTGATTATCAGGAAAAAGCCATCTAGTTCACTAATGCCCTTTAGAAATAGAAACTACCATCCTTAACTGGTCTGGACTACATGTGACTCCAGACCCACACAAATGTCATTGACTTTTAACTACCCTTTGGTATGAAGAATAAATGCTAGCCTAGCCAACAGTGCCCTTATCCAGTGAATGAATTTAAAAAAATTCCTATTATACTTTATTCAATGAAGTGCAGCTTTTCCAACTCTTGCAGCAAGACTAACAGCAAAAATAAAGTTTTCATAAGTTTACTGATTTCTTAGGGATTGTACATTTGGACAACAGAGCACTCACTGGAGGAGAATTGAATAGAACATAGAACAGTACAGTTTAGTACAGGCCTTTGGCCCACAATGTTGTGCTGAGCATTTATCTTAATCTAAGATCAACCTAACCTACACACCCCTCAATTTACTGCCGTCCATGTGCTTGTCCAGCAGTTGCTCAAGTGTCCCTAATGTCTCTGACTCTACTACCACCGCTGGCAGTGCATTCCACGCACCCACCACTCTCTGTGTAAAGAACCTACCTCAGAGATCTCTTCTATACCTTCCTCCAGTCACCTTAAAATTATAACCCCTCATGACAGCCAATTCTGCCCTGGGGAAAAATCTCTGGCGATCTACTCTATCTCTGCCTCTCATTGCCTTCTCCACCTCTATCAAGTCACCTCTCTTCCTTCTTCTCTCCAGTGTGAAAAGCCCTAGCTCACACAACTTCGATTCGTAAGACAAGCCCTCCAATCCAGAGAGCAACATGGTAAATCTCCTTTGCACCCTCTCTAGAGCATCTGCATCCTTCCTATAAGGAGGTGACCAGAACTGGACACAATATTCCAAGTATGGTCAAACTAGGGTTTTATAGAGCTGCAGCAAAACCTCGCGGCTCTTAAACTCAATCTCCCTGTTAATGAAATCCAGAACATCATATGCTTTCTTAACAACCCTATCAACTTGGGTGGCAATTTTGGTGGATTTATGTATATAGACCCCAAGATCCCGCTGTTCCTCCACACTGCCAAGAATCCTGTCTTTAACCTTGTATTCAGCATTCAAATTCAACCTTCAAAAATGAATCAGTTTTCATTTATCCAGGTTGAACTCCATCTGCTGCTTTTCAGTCCGGCTCTGCATCCTGTCAATGTCTTGTTGTAGCCTGCAATAGCCCTCGACACTACCTACAACATCACTGACCTTGGTGCCATTGGCAAACTTACTAACTCACCCTTCCACTTCTTCATCCAAGTCATTTATAAAAATGACAAAGAGCAGAGGGCCGAGAACAGACCCCTTTGAGACACCACTGGTCACTGACATCCAGATGGAATACTTTCCATTCACTACCACTCGCTGTCTTCTTTTGGCCAGCCAATTCTGTATCCAGACTGCCATATTTCCCTGTATCCCATATCTCCTAACTTTCTGAATGAGCTTACTGTGGGGAACATTATCAAATGCCTTACTGAAATCCACAACCACTGCTCGTCATTCATCAACTTGTCTTGTCACATCCTCAAAGAACTCAATAAGGCTTATGAGACATGACCTGCCCTTCACAAAGCCATGCTGGCTATCTTTAATCAAGCTATGCTTTTCCAAATAGTCATGAACCTTATCTCTCAGCATCCTTTCCAGTAACTTGCTTACCACAGATGTAAGACTGATTGGTCTGTAACTCCCAGGGATTTGCATTTTCCCTTTCTTGAACAAAGGAATAACATTTGTCTCCCTCCAATCAGCAGGTACCAATCCTGTGGAGAGTGAGAATGCAAAGTTCAACGCCAGAGGCGCAGCAATCTCATTCCTCGCTTCCTGTAGTTACTTCGGATAAATCTGGTCCAGCCCTGGGGATTTATCTATCTTGATGCTTCTCAGAATTTCCAGCACATCCACTTCCTTAATATCAATCTGTTCAAGCCTATTAATCTGGTCCACAATGTTCTCACTATCAACAAGGTCCCTCTCTTTAGTGAATACTGAAGCAAAAAATTCATTTAGGGCCTCCCCTACCTCTTCAGACTCCAGGCATAAGTTCCCTCCACTATCCCTGATCAACCCTACCCTCTCTCTGATCATTCTCTTATTCCTCACGTACGTGTAGAACACCTTTGTGTTTTCCCTAATCCTTCCTGTCAAGGATTTTTCATGCTCCCTCTTAGCTCTCCAGAGTACATTTTTGAGTTCTTTCCTAGCCACCCTGTATTCCTCTAAAGCTGTGCCAGATCCTTGCTTCCTCAACCTTAAGTAAGCTTCCTTCTTCTTTTTGATGAGAAGCTCCTCTGCTCTTGTCATCTAAGGGTCCTTCACCTTGCCATTCCTTGCCTTTCTCAGTAGGACAAAGTTATCCAACATTTGCAACAAATGCTCCTTAAACAGCCTCCACAGTTCTGTTGTGCATTTCCCGTAGAAAAATTGTTCCCAATTTATACTCCACAGCTCCTGTTCAATAGCAGTATAAATTCCCCTCCCCCAGTTAAGTACCTTCTTGTACTGTCTGTTCCTATTCCTCTCTGTGGCTATGGTATAGGTGAGGCAGTTGTGGTCGCTGTCACTGAAAAGCTTTCTCACCGAGAGATCTGACACCTGGCCTGGTTTGTTGCCTAGCACCAAATCCAATATGGCCTCCCCCCAGGGACTATCTACACATGGGTACACCTGACAAAATCGGCTCCATCCAGACCATCTGCTCTAAGGATGTTCCAATCAATATTGGGGAAGTTGAAGTCACTCATAACAACAACATCTGCACCGTTCCAAATCTGCTGTCCAACCTGTTCTTCCATCTTTCTGCTGCCTTGAGAGCTCTACAGATAGCACCCAATACAGTGACTGCTCATTTCCTGTTACTGACTTCCACCTCTCCTGACTCAGTAGACAAACCCTCCTCATCAACCTCCTTATATGCTGCTGTGATGCACTCTCTTATTAACAATGCTACTCCCCTCCTCTTTTATTCCCTTTCCTGTTCTTTTTAAAAGATCTAAACCCTGGAACATCCAGCATCCATTCCTGCGTCTGTGAAATCCATGTCTCCATTATGACCACAACATCATAATTCCAAGTACTGACCCATGCTCTAAGTTCATCACTCTTATTCCTGACACTCCTTGCATTAAAACAGACACACTTTAACCTGTCCCTTTGCCCTATCAACTGTCTATCCTTCCTGCCAGACTCTCTGGTTCCCATCTCCCTGCCAAACTAGTTTAAACCCTCCCGAAGTGCTCTAGCAAATCTCCCACCCAGGACATTGGTACCCCTCCAGTTTAAGTGCAACCTGTCCTTCATGTACAGGTCCCACCTTCCCTAGAAGGTACCCCAATGATTTACATATCTGAAGCCCTCCCTCCTGCACCAGCTCTGTAGCTACATGTTTAGCTGCACTAGTCCCCTGTTCCTTGCCTCACTACCACATGACACTGGTAGTAATCCTGAGATTATTACTCTTATTACTCTGCTTGTCCTGCTTTATAGCTTCCAACCTAACTCCCTAAAATCACTTTTTAGACATTCATTCCTTTTCCTAGCTATGCCATTGGTGCCAACACACATAACAACTTCTGACTGCTCACCCTCCCACATCAGAATTTTGTCGACTTGATCAGAGACATCCTGGATCCTGGTACTTGGGAGGCAACATACTTTCCTTGAGTCCAGTTCGCAACCACTGAATCTCCTGTCTGTTCCTCTAACTATTGAGTCTCCTACCACTAGCACCTTTCTATTCTCCCCCCTTCCCTTCTGAGCCACAGAACCAGGTTCAGTGCCAGAGACCTGGCTACTAGAGCCTTTCCCTGGTAGGTCGTTCCCCAACAGTGTCCAAAACAGTAAAATTATTATTGAGGGGAACGGCCAGAGGGATCCCTGCACAATCTGCCTGTTCCCTTTCCATTCCATGACTGTAACCCATCTGCGGAGCAAATGAGGACTGCAGATGCTGGAGATCAGAGTCGAGAGTATGGTGCTAGGAAAGCACAACAGGTCAGGCAGAATCTGAGGAACAGAAGAATCAATGTTTCTGGCATAAGCCCTTCAACTTTAACCCATCTACCTTTTTGTTGTACCTGAAGTGAGACTACCTTCCTCTAACTCCTCTCTATTACCCCCTCTGCCTCTCAAATAATCCAAAGTTCATCCAGCTCCAGCTTCAGTTCCCTAAAGAGGTTTCAGAGGAGCTGGAGTTGGGTGCACCTCCTGCAGATGAAGTCAGTGGGGACACGAGTGGTGACCTTATCTCCTACATTCTACAGGAGGAGCATGCAACTCCATTTCATAACTGACTGCAACTTCTGTATTTCCAATTGTTCTGCACCTGTACTGATACTTTAAGTTGCTGTCAGGTTCAGTGGAGTAATGATGGCAAATATTGACTATTTAAAATGCTGTCCATTGTGTGAGCTTCACTATATTCATATTAAGATTTGTTGCTCTGTGAACTTCGTGTTCTAGATTCTGTTGGAAAATTATGAGATTTACACTACTTTGAATGCAATATATTTCTTATTGTCAGTTTGGAGAGGACTACCCTATCACAAGCTATCAGGAGTTCCCGGAGAGCAGATGGGTTGATCTTTACACAACTTCTGTTGTTCCAAGGATGAAATTTCCAACATCCAGTCATAGACCTCATCAGAGCCTTGTACAAAAGTTTTGTATGGCTTTTGTTTTAGCTCTAACAAGTGGCCACCGTTGAATGAATTAAAAACTGTAGACTGGCAAAAACACTAATATCCATTTTTAATATTAATTATTATCTTTATAATGTTCAGTGTCATATACTGTTGCCTCCCCCTCATCCTCCTTCTCCCCACCCTTGAGCTCCAGACAGATACATTTAGCGTATGCTGAATTAATATACATCACCAATGGATGGGAAAATTTGAGTGTGGAAATCAGAGAAAATTGTTCCACTTTACCCTTGTGCTAATGGGAGATCAAACTGAGAACATGATACAGAATATGGTCACAAACACTTATTACATGTTTAGTCTGTGTCTCAAGTATTTCTTGCACAAAGTTTATTCCCATAAATTCTCAAACTCCCTGTGTTTGTAATTCACAATGAAATGACTCCTGATGTCATTCGTGTTGGGAGACACTTTGAGGTCAGACATCTGTCTCCAAACATGGCAAGGGTTAATTGTTATAGCTTTTACTTGAAGAAAGTAGAGTAGGGACAATGAATTACAATTACCTAATCACAGACAGTCAAATAGTAAGGAAAAGCTCAGAGGCACAAGGAACACTATCATTATTAAGGGACATAGTGAGACTTTTGGCTGATGGAAAGTAGGTCAAAAGGTTCAAAACATTGTTCCAGTGTCTACAGTGTTGGATGTTCATTTTCTGCATTCTGCTTGACTTTCCCTCTAGTTGATGGTGTGTTTGCAAACAAAGCTCCAGGTGTAGGCAAACATGTAGCCTATGGCAGAACAACTGTATTGTGCTGAAGATTAATCATCAGTTAATCTCAGCATAATGCCAATTTAGAAGGAAAATAAGTAATTTTACTAAACTGATGGATGTACAGTTCATAATTATTTTGACTCATTATAGGAGATGGTGTGGAGTGCATGCCTGGGATCCTCACACTCACAAATATTTTTGTTCAGGTGGAGATGTCATTTACTAGCCTACAGGAAGTTAGAAAATTTGGGCAGATTTCTTTATGATATTGTTAAATTTTAGAAATAAGCCACTTGTCTGTTAACTTTCCATCTTACCTGCAGCTTTGCAGCCTCACCAAGGTATTTAGGACTAGAGAAGGGAAAAATCATAATGTCCACTATGGAACGATAGCTAATGACAATTTTCACACATGCACAGAATTCAGATGAAGTCTGGTTCAGATTTGAAAGCTACCCCCAATGATCAAATATAATGGTCTGGTTTACTCAAACGTCCATTGAATATGATGCTGGATACAGGCTTGAGCAAACACTGTCAAGACAGGAAATCAATAATAACATTTACAAGTATAAAGGGTACTTCAAGAGTTAATAAAACCTTCAAAACAGTTAAGAGAAACATTTGATAGTGAACAGCTATCTGTCCGTGTGTTAATTTGATGTTTCATTTGAAACACAAGCCAAGACAATTGACAGAAAAAGAAAATTCATCTTGAGTTTATAATGACTTTTTTTATTACCTAGAAACCCTTAAGTGTGTGTTATTGCAGTGAGACCCAGGAGATCTTCTCTCTATATTTTTATGAGTATCAATATGCACTAGCTACAATATGAGTATTGTTTAATTGCAGAAACCAGGCAGCACCTGAGCTCGGTAATAACTGCAGCTGAATAACTCACTTCAGAAAAGCACAGAAAAGAAATATTGCTGACTCCTGATCACTTCAAATAGGTTATTCTTCAGAATGGCTTGCATCATGGCAGCTTACACACTGCAAATTCAAACTTATATATTTTTTTCTATATCATGACAATCAAAAAGTGCGAAAGGTGGTTACCGTTTCTTCCAGAAGGAAATGGCTTCACATAGCATTGTCTGAAGTTGCTGAATCTGGAAACATTTATGTTAGTCTGTGAGAGTGGGTTGAAGTGTGGAGGTTGCTGATTAAGAACAAGGTCTGATTTTTCCTTTGTTACAACATTGCCTGATTTATAGTAGCTGCCCGAGAGAATGTGCCAAAGAAATTTGAAGGAACTGATTCATTTTGATGTGACTATAAAATGTGCTGAATGATGGCATGGTCTGTAAGGTGCAATAAGTACTCAGCTCTTTGAATTACAATTATGCTTTCAGTTTAGACACTGAACCGTAGTTGCTGAAATTAAACATTTTGAATAACTTTGTTTCAATAAAGTCTAGGTTGCGTTGAATTTTCTTTTTCAAAAATTAATCGGTCTGATCGGATGTTATGACACATGATTGGCAACTTCTGGATCTTCTGGCCCAGAGGAAAGAACACTATCATGAAGCCTTAGTACCTGAATGAGCATTTTTTCATGGGTACACAAAAAGAAGAAATTCAATTAGATTATTCGATCCAATACATCAGACTTCAAGGCCTCTGTTCTAACTGTTTCTTGCCAAGTGAGAATGGTATGTGCACTAGGATTAGGGCAAGACCAAGTCATTTTCTCAAATGCCATTATATCTTTGCCAATTTTCAGGTTGGTTCAGGCTTTCGCTGCCATGAAGGCATGGGCCCAGTTTGAATAAAAACATCGTGGCTGAATGGAATTAAGTTGGTGGAGCTCCACAGTGATCAAACTTCAATGAGTGGCACCACATAGGGAGAAGGTAGGTTTTAGAAACTGACATTTGTGAGGACAACTTGTGCATCAGAGCTCCTGTACCAGGCCATGCAGGGAGGCCTTGGGCCTTACCCTTTGAAATAGTGGCTTAAGAGTTCATGCTTTGGTAAAGGCTGTTCTTTTGGCTCACCTTGCCATTTTCTGTTTCTGTTCACTTGCTCTGTTTTGCATGGGAGATGGTGTTGTAATATTTAAATGAGGACTGTGAATTAAGATAGCTCGGACCACATGCTGAGATTTCCCTGAAGTTTTGTTTTTTAGTTTCTGCACCTGGTCTCTACACGGCATGTAACTGGAAAGCCCCAATCCGAATCTCAATGGAGAGCAATGAGAAACAGCTCACAATGTAATCACTAAATAGAATTAAATTGGCATTTGTCTCTTAAATATTACATAATACAAATTACATTTTTTTTTGCAGTGGTGTAGCTGTTATAAACTGCCGCTTGATGAAATAAGGACATTAACTGAGCCACTTTACATTGCCATACGCTATATGGCGAATGTTTGCTGGGATAGCGTGGGAGATCTTTGGCTTTGGGTAGATCTTGTGTTAACCTGGGAATGTTTGATGAAATAGTGAATTATAATAATATTTCATTTTCAAAACTAATAATATTCACTTAATTTGGACAAAAAAAATGCAGCACTATGATCTATTGCATCAGATAGACCACATCAAAGCTAATTTTTACAGCTACTTGAAATAACAGAATATGCTTGATTCTCTTCTTTTGTCAGGTGTAGTTTTGGTATGAATTACAATACTCTCGAGGTGAGTATTATGTGATATTGGTGATGCTATGGTATCTGTGTTATTGTGCAGCATTTTCTTTCAAACTTACTACTGGTCATCCCAGGCAATAAACAAAATTATTTTGGAGAGCTCTGAAATTGAGCTTATTAATTTCTCCAGTGAAAGAGGTGAGCTGAGAGAATGCATCCATCTTCTGAAAATGCAATTGTTATAACAAAAACCAAGTCATCCTGAGATAGCTTTCAGAGAAAACATTCTCATTATAGTTCAGAGCAAATAGTACAAGGAGTGATTCATTTCAGGTCAAGGCAGCTCAAAATAAATTAATAACAACAAAAAAATACCATGGATCCTGGAAATCTATAACAAAAATGGAAAATGCTGGAATTATTCAGCTGGTCTAACAGTGTTTGTGGGTGAAATAGAAATGAAAAGTCTCAGACTGAAACACGAACTCTGGTCCTGTGTCTATAGATGCTGCCAGACTTGCTGAGTATTTCCAACACTCCCTGTTTTCATTTAAAAATACATTCCAATTGTTTTCAAATGAAGAAGTTCTATTTTAGATCACTCCTAAATTCAATAGATCTATTTATTTCTCCTCCTACATTTCTTTTTGCTTCTTTAAGATACCAATTATTGTCAGAGTTATTGATTTACAAATGCCTTCATTCCTAGATACTCAGGGATAAGCTGGGCTATAGAGCAGCAGTGCACTCTACACCTATTGTGGCATTATTAGTGGAAACTAGTTGTGCTTTTACCTGGTGTCCATACAGATACACGTATCACATTAGGGGTCACAAAATAACAACCAGGGGCTAGAATCTCAGCTCATTTTCTCAGGCTGTTGTCATGACCATGCCATGCATGTCTTCAGAGGGGTTGTGAACAATGCGTTTGTATAGCTCATTTAGCCTCCTTTTAGGTTTTGTATGTTTCAATTTTAAAAGTTAATGAGCAGCTCATCTCTATGCCTTAAAAATATGAAAGGTGTATTTAATGCACAACCTTTGCTGAAAATTAATGATGCGAAAAGTGACAGAACCATTAGTTAAATTACAGAGATGAAGATTTACAGTAGGCAAGTTCTCGACCATATCAGACTCGCTGAGTTTCTCTAGCAATGTCTGTTTTTGTTTGTAATCAATATTTCAGTTGTCTTAGCCATTAACCTGGATGGCTTTTGTTGTCAGGTTTCTTTAGTGAACGAGATGAGCTGGGAAGATCAATTCACACCACGAGGATAACCATTGTCAAAGAATTTCTTTTTTCCCTTTGAATTTCAAAATGTATCTTATGATTTCTTCTGGAATTAATCACAGTTTAATCCCAATACCAATGGAAACTATATTGGTACTCATGTAACTTCTGGCCATCATTTTCCATGTATTTTTTTTATCTATTTTACGGAAAATTTGGTTTTCTTTGCAAAATATAAACCATTATAATTACACAGTCAACACTGCTGAGATCTGTAGTATGCCAATATTATCTACCAAACATTACAAGGTTAACAGATTATGAGTGTTAAGGAAGGCGATTTAACCCCTTTTAGCTGCTCCATCTAGAATGAGTGCAATGATCGCTGACGAAACAGCAAATTTATATTATGATAAGACTAGTGATTAGTAACTTATTTGTTTAAAGTAGACAAAGTTGTGATCAAACTTATTTTCTGGGAGAATAAAGCCACAAAATTCTATGGCGTGGAACAAATGATATGAGATTTATTAGACAGGATTAGAACAGTAAAACAATCGAAAATTTTTATACAACTGGAACCCTGTCATCCAGAATTATTATGAGATAAATATGAGTATTAGCAAAATTATGATCAAACACAGCACATTGCACATCATGTAGCAAATGTAGTCAATATAGATCCATTCGTTTCTGGGCAAAACACCAGAAATTAGTGAAACTATGTGACAGCAAACCTTATTAAAACTCCTTTATGAGGGATTCCATTCTTCACTTTTGACAACACAGCTTTGGAATTCCCTCATACACTGCTCCATCATGTATTTCTGCAATAACTGCTCATAATATGTAGTGCAAACTCTTCCCTAGAAACTGAATTGCACTCCAATCATAGGCATAATTACAGCTCTTTCTCCAGCAGTTAGCTTCACTAATTTGTCTTTGTCCCAGGGTTTCTCTCAGGTACAATATTTCTCAGCTGCACCAAACAATTATTGCTTGGGGGCTTTTTTCAACCCACTCTCAAGTACACCAAATTGTCAATGGTTCCTAGGCTCATCCATGCCCTCTTATCGCCTGATGATTCTAAGCCCTACTTCCAACTCTTAGCTGCATCTAATAGCTTTCTGGGTTCTCATTGTCCTAACTGCCTGAAGTCTGTCATAGCCACAATTTTTGTATGGATGTTCTTCTTTACCTGACTATATCCGATGGGTTCTCCTCCCGTGCTCTTATATTCCAGTCTCTACAATGCAGACACAGTACTATTTTAATAGGCATACCATTCAACTGTTAAAATGATTTGAATGTGACATCTGCAGCCAGTGACATTGTCATGTTCTACACATGCATTAGAACTCTTGGCCCAATCTGTAAATGGAGGTTTTGTGAAAGCTCAAAATAAGGGAAGTTCACATTTAGTAACTCATGTCTACCTATTGGTTCATCTTTCTTTTTTCCTTAGTACCAGGAATTTTACAATATTTGTCTGAAAAAAAGTTATTTTATCTTTTTCAAGTTTGATCTATGGCCCATTGTTTGACCTTCTCATTTAAGTCTGAATTTTCCAGTCTTATGCCTTTTCAAATTGATATATCAGGCATCATCAGAAAAAAAACACAATTCCACAGTTCAGGCTCTAATATTATAACTCAGCCCTGTAGGTCTTCTCTGCACCCTATCCAACATTTCAATATCTGATAGGCATCTCACTGATGAGATCTGAACACAATATTGAACTATGATCAGAACAGTGTGCTGTTTGATCATAATTTTCTCTGACTTTCATTTTGATTAAGTGGTAAGACAGAAAATTGGCATTGTTGGAGTTGAGCATTGGAGTTGAAATTTTGAGGCTCCCAGCATACTTTCAATTTTGTTTTGAGCTATTCCAACATCATTCACAGAATATATGAGGTCTGTTGTTCCTACCAATGTGTGACCTGTATTAAATATAATTTTCCAGTGATCAATCTGCATACCTATTGGTCCAGCGTCTTCAGTAATTCTTGAGTTAGGTCCTAAGATTCCACAAACCCTTGTAGTTAATATAATTTGCAAATTTGACCAATTTGTGTTGTTCTCAGTCCAAGTGATAGATGTAAACCCAAAGCATTAATCTTTGAGGCACCACATCATTGCATTCTCTCCTTCAACAGTCAGTTTCGTACCATACCCAAGATACACCTGGAATCCTCACCACTTTGAGCTTAGCTAATATTCTTTTCCATGCAACTTCGTGAAATGTCTTCAAATAGGTCCAATATGTTGTTTGGCTTACTGCAGTTCATTCCAAGCAATAATGTTTATTAATCAGTAAGACCATGCCTTTCTGAATTCGTTGAAACAAGAGTAAACCATCCAGCCCTTCTAGCCTACCCTACCATTCAATCAGATCATTTAGTCAGATCTGTACTTTAACTTTATTTATCAGCCTTTGACCTATATCCTTTGATAATCCTATCTAACAATAAATTATTGCTGTTTATGGTTATTGTTATGCAGATAGTCTTTCCAGTTTACACCTGATAATCTTTTCCATTAGTTTATGCAGGATTGAAGTAAAAGTAATGGTTTTGTGATTGTCCATGTCTGATTTATTACCCTATTTTGAATATGGTCACATGTTTGCCTGTTTCCAATCTACCGTTACCTCCCCAGTGTCTCCCTCATAATAATTGTCAATTCCACACAAATCTCCTGTCTAGTCAGTTAATACCTCAAAGGTCAAAAACAGAACAGTTAGCCCAAAACTCTTGTTCCTGCTGTTGTCTGGGAAGGTTGTTGTGCTGTAGATGGGGATTACCAATTGCAATAGCAACTGGATTTTCCTTAAGGATGTTTGAACATTTTAATAAACTATTTGAAAAAATAACTTTTTCATTGTGACATTGTGCAATTTGTATGCTATGAATTGCATAGTTGTGCAGTTTGGTTTTCCAGCATAAGATAAAATATGATACATTTTTGTAATCGGATGATGCTGATGGGCTTTTGATATACAAACTTACAAAAAGAAAACAGTAATTTTTAGAGCTTTGAGTTCCAGAATATGGGAGCTTATTTAGGTCAGGAACTGTTATTGGTAACAAATACCAGATGTCCTTGTAAAATTAAGTAGAAAATAACATTTGAAAATGTACAATATCCGTAAAACTTCGTATAATGAATTATTTATCTAGAGCACAGTGACCATCACTGTTTAGGCTATCAACATGGCCTTCCATAGCTCAACAAAAAAGTTACAATGATCATTTAAAAGTGCAACCCATGACAATACTGCCAAATCTGTTCATGACCTACAAAGCTTTAACATGCTTCAGAGATTAACTCCATGGAATCTCTATTCAAGAAGCCCAAAATCTGGCTCGACCCATGTTCAGGCTTCAAAGAGGGTCAGAGAAGCACTGACAAGAAACCTATGGAAAGAATCTCTTAGCAGATGAAATAAAATTTTTAGACACAAAGTTAGGGCTACCAATGAAATTTAAAATTAACATTGTGAAGAAGAAAATTGAAAAAATAGTGTACATTTAGATTGGAGTTTAAATTCACTATATTATGAAGATGGTCAACAAACTTAACAAGATGCCTCTCAATGAATCAGCTTATTAATGAATATTAGAACCCTAAAGACTAGAGTAATCCCAGTTACAGTCCATAACCCATGCCACATTACCTTAACAAAAGTTGCAATATGGTACATTAATTTGTCCAGTGTCTCAGTGAGGGAGGGAACAGTTAGCTGCTATTTCCATTGTTTAATCATTATCCATCAACTTCTGCTGGAAAAACATTTTATTTTGGAATGGCAAATTGTTTTTGAGACATATAAATTTTTACTTGGAAAGAATTGAGAGGAATTACAAAAGAGGTGGATAGGTTGATCTGTCGTGAAGGAAGGAGTTTCATGGGCTTAATGGATTTACCCTGTTTCTAAGAGTTGTTATGATCTTATGTTATAGAAAGACCTATTGTCTGTTTGCTGGTTGACTGATGGTGGAGAGTTAAAAAATACTCAAACTGGAATCACATTCTCAAACAACAAAGGTTTTCAATGTTAAAGAAAAATCATGAAATGAGCTAAGACCCAACTTAATGCTCTCCAGCGTAAGATAAAATATGATACATTTTTTTACCAGGATGATGCTGATGGGTTTTTGATATACAAACTTGCAAAAAGAATAGAATGATTTTTAGAACTTTGAGTTCCAGAACATGGGAGCTTATTTAGGTCAGGAACTGTCATTGGTAACAAATACCCTTATTGACCTTGTCCCTGAGTTGAGAATATTTCCATTTCCTGTTGAATTATGCTACCGTCATATTTTGCGATTAAAACTTTATAAAAAAATATTTTTTTAAAATCAATTTTGCAATATTTAAGTGATGTGCTTTAAAACAAAGTCATTTTTCATTCTTTTATTCAGAAAGTCTACAAACTGCAGGCATCATGTAATGGATACAAATACTTCTTTTGAATTTTGAATTAAACCAATTTCAAAATTGGGGGATTGGATTTTAAGACCACCACCACCCTTTGCTAGTGTTTTTGAAAGGGGAGCTTGTAATATAAAACAGGTGGCCCCCCTGGTGCCTTCCCAACCAGCGACAATCTGTCTCCCACATTATGGAAGCAGGTAAGGTGACTGGGCTGCTTTAAGCCCAGAAGAAAGTACTGCCTCTGGACTCTGCTCTGTATTTAAAAGGGGGACTCTCCAAGATTGTAACACACCTTTAAGCCTTTACTCAGTGCTAAAACCTGCCCCTGCCCATAACCCCGTGCTAAACCTTGCTGGAGTCTGCCAGGCAGTTCTGTTCAAAATCCCCAGACATACCTAAGCTCAGGATCAATTTTACTCCTTCTCATTGTTTGCTTGTAGTTGAAGCAGTGGCCAGTACTCAATCCTGACATTGCTGGGAGTACAGAGCTGTTGTCAATTCAGATTGGCTGGCAGCTGTGTCATGTGGAACTTCCTCACTGAAGGGAGTTGGAAGTGCCACTCCAAATCATTATAAAGTAGGTGGATTTCAAATGGTCAGGCAGGACTTGTTGATCAGAGGGATGGAGAATTCGTCAGTCTATAAAATGAAACTCAGGGGCTGGTGGGGGAATATAATTGCAGGCTGCATTAATTGTTCTTCTAACTAATTGCACAACAGTTGGAGCCATGAGGAACCAAGCCTCAACTTCATATGGGACAAGTAAAGGAAGAAAGAACTACATGTTAGCAGTGAGGCTTTTACATTTTTGTTTCCAGTTCTGTGTCAATTTGGTACTGTTGCTTCCCTGATGGGTCTGCCTAGTCCATTTTTTACAGCAACCCCCTTATCAGAACTTCAATTTGCGCATTTTCTAAGATTACCAATCATCAATAGCAATCACTGGAAACATGGATAGTGATGCAGCGAGGTATATGATAGTTTCAGTTGCTATATTAGAAAGCACTGGATAGTTAGATTTCAATCCTTGCTGAGCAGTGGTTATTTAATGACAGTCTCTTGCTCATTTCTTAGAGATTATTTTAAATAACAATGAAATAAAGCCTGGCCCCCTACTGCAGTCTGTTTCTATTAGCTGTATAAGGGTGGCATAGTGACTCAGTGGTTAGCACTGAGTCAAAGTGTCACAGTGGAATAGAACACAGTGTCAAGGACTCGGATTCGATTCCAACCTCGGGTGACTGTGTAGAGTTTGCACGTTCTCCCCAACAAGTCCACACTGACCCGCCGAAGCGTAACCCACCCAGACCCATTCCCTTACATTTACCCCTTCACCTAACACTACGGGCAATTTAGCATGGCCAATTTCACCTAACCTGCACATTTTGGATTGTGGGAGGAAACCGGAGCACGCGGAGGAAACCCACGCAGACAAGGGGAGAATGTGCAAACTCCACACAGAGAGTCGCCTGAGGCAGGAATTGATCCCAGGCGCCTGACGCTGTGAAGCAGCAGTGCTAACCACTGTGCTACCGTGCCGCCCACAAATTGCACATAGTGTTCAGGGAGGTGTAGGTTCTGTGTATGTCAGAGGTAAGTATAGAGTAATAGTTCAGAGGAATGGGTCTTGGAGGGTTGGTGTGGACTTGTTGGGTCAAATGGCCTGTTTCCATCAAGATTAGATTTGTTCTAACCACATATCGAGGTATCTAGATACCTACTACATGCCCTCTGTTTTAGATAACCTCTTCAGTTCATAGGATTCGCTCCCATAGGTGAATCTCATGCCATTTATCTGTATGGAGGTGGAGGTGAGAGTGGGATCTTGCAGTACAATTCAGACAGAATGTGTCACGTAAACATTTATGCTGTGCTCTGTGCAATTAGAGCAGGCAAAGTTGAAATATGATGGACATCAAAAAGTTGGGAAAGCAGAAGCTATCTTCTGAGAAGGAAGATGAGGACTCAGAGCAGGAGGAGCATCTTCTACTGCATAATAGAGTGCTGCAGCATCAGACACAACAAGCCAGGCAGGACTTAATTGACACCCGCTTCTAATACATCTGAGCTGTTGCAGTGATCAACTATTAACTTTAAATTCATTGTTGTTTAAAATGCAAGCAGTCGCTGTCTGTTCCCAGATGCAAATGCAGCTTTTTGTATATTTTTCTTTGCTTTTGCTGTTGATAAATAAAAGTGAAGTCAACCATTTGAAGGCTTTCCAATATGCGATGGTCCCACATGAATGATGGGAAGTTGTTAGGCTACCCTGGAAAAACAGTAGCACTGACTTAGACAAGATTCTAAGATGGGATAGCAGAAATAGGAAGTTATTTATGAATGTGCACTTCAGTGTCAGATGTGCCATCCAAGTGCCTTGAGAAGGATTTTGTTTTGGTTCCCCTCAGTTTCCTACCACAGTTCAAGTATGTGCCAAGCTAAATTGCCCATAGTGTTCAGGGATGTGTAGACTAGGTGCATTAGTCAGGGAAATGTAGAGTAACAGAGGTAGGGGTATGGGTCTGGGTGGGATATTCTTTGGAGGGTTGGTGTGGACTTGTTGGACTGAATGGCCTGTTTCCACACTGTAGGGATTCTATGATTCTATGAAAACATGTACAGTGAAAAGAAGCTCCTGGCTGACAGCACTTGACCAGATGTATGGATGAGCTTTAAAAATGGTTCTGGTGTCAGGGAGATGAGATGAGAGTGACAGCCCTTGACATCAAGGCCTTATGTGACTGATTGTCTCATCTAGGAGCCCTAGTAAAGCTGGAGTCAAAGGGAATCGGGGAAAATCTCTGTGTTACTTAGAGTCATGCATGACACACAGGAAGATGGTTGTAGTTGTTGAAGGTTGGTATTCACAGCTCCAGGACATCCATGCAGTTATGTCCTTGACACAATCATTTTTGGCTGCTTCATTAATCAATTAATCCATTATAATGTCAGAAATTGAGATGTTTGTTGAAGACTGCGCAATGTTCTACACCATTAATGACTCTTTGAATGTGGAAGTGGTCCATCCAAATGCAAATAAGATCTGGATAATCAGCCAATGTTCATGATCCTTATTACTACCCTGAGACCCCAGCTAGAAATTGTGTCCATTTGGAGAACACAAAAAATGTCCACTTAGAAGAAGGAATGCAAATGGCAGCCATTTTGAAATGATAGCCCAGCAAGCAGTTAGTATTTTCAAAAGAGAAAGATAAGAAGAGAAGTCTTGTGGGGAAGAAATTATGCCAGTTTTCCTGAAACAAAAGCTGCAGAAAAACACAGATGATAGCTCGACTAGTCTAAAAGGTTGGTAAGAAACAATGGTTCAATAATCTTCCAAAACTCTACACGTATAATGAGGCAATTTGAAGTTAAGAACTGATATTTACATGAAATGCATGGTAACAAGCAGTTAATTATCATTTTTCTAGATTAGTTTACAATCTGTTGCCACACACACATCTTTGTGTCATCAGCAAACATTAAAATTGTTACCCAATTCCATTGACATCCCTGATAATGACGGTTAACAGCAATAGGAGAAAGTGAGGACTGCAGATGCTAGCGATCAGAGCTGAAAATGTGTTGCTGGAAAAGCGCAGCAGGTCAGGCAGCATCCAAGGAGCAGGAGAATCGATGTTTCGGGCATGAGCCCTTCTTCAGGAAGGGCCGGTTAGCAGCAATAGTTTCATTGTAAATAGGGAGTAACAAATTTGCATCGAAGTGGATGGCTAGAATTCTCTCAGACCTTGAATTATGTAGCTAATGGCAAGTCAGTTGGGAAAATATGTAGAAAGTGGAAAGACAAGATTCTCAATATTGAAGAAAAAAGTCCAATTTTCCATTCAAAATGTGAATGGTGAGATGCAAATCTCACTAGTGAGAAAGGGCATCTTTATAATCTCACCTTACTTATATGCAGTTTCCTGTTCTATTATGCAGCAGACAGAAACTAGATGGTGGCAATTCCAAACACGAATGTCAGAGAGGATGTCTGGCAACTCAAATTTGCTGATTGCTCCTCTAGGCTTCCATCTTGGTCAGCAGAGTCCAAAGTCTCAGTCCATGCTCCGTGGTCAGTGATCTTCTGCACCCTACAGAGGTGTACATTGGACACACACCAGCTTCATTACATCATTTTGGCATGTCTCTTACCCACATAAAATACAGTTATCCACTTTTATACTGCACTTTGGAGCACACTGACACATAAAATCATATTGCTGCTGCTAGGTCACTTTGTCCACAGGGACAAGCACTCATCTTATGAACTGGAATTGGTTGCATCTCAGGGTTCGTTGCTTACTATCTTAGCACTCACTTAGTTACTTAGCAACTATTTGGATGCACACTGCATCTGTGCATTTCCTTGCCTGGTCTTTTTGCATTTGTCTCCCTCTTTCAGAACCTTTAGATTCACAGTTCACTTCTTTCTTGTCTTGCCTTTTAATGAAAACATGAAGCCAGGCAGCCTGTCATGTTGGAGAAAGTGTGGACTGCAGATGCTGGAGATCAGAGCTGAAAAATGTGTTGCTGGAAAAGTGCAGCAGGTCAGGCAGCATCCAAGGAGCAGGAGAATCGATGTTTCGGGCATAAGCCCTTCTTCAGGACTGAGGAAGGTGTGCCAAGCAGGCTAAGATAAAAGATAGGGAGGAGGGACTTGGGAGAGGGGCATTGGGAATGCGATAGGTGGAAGGAGGTTAAGGTGATGGTGATAGGCCAGAGACGGGGTGGGGGCGGAGAAATCAGGAAGAAGATTGCAGGTCGAAAAGGCGGTGCTGAGTCCGAGGGTTGGGACTGAGATAAGGTGGGGGGAGGGGAAATGAGGAAGCTGCATTCATCCCTTGTGGTTGGAGGGTTCCTAGGTGGAAGATGAGGCGCTCTTCCTCCAGGCATCATGTTGCCATGGTCTGGCGATGGAGGAGGCCAAGGACCTGCATGTCCTTGGCAGAGTGGGAGGGGGAGTTAAAGTGTTCAGCCACGGGGTGGTTGGGTTAGTTGGTCCGGGTGTCCCAGAGGTGTTCTCTGAAACATTCCGCAAGTAGGCGGCCTGTCTCCCCAATGTAGAGGAGGCCACATCGGGTGCAGCGGATGCAGTAAATGATGTGTGTGGAGGTGCAGGTGAATTTGTGACGGATATAGAAGGATCCCTTGGAGGGAAGTGAGGGGGGAGGTGTGGGCGCAAGTTTTGCATTTCTTGCAGTTGCAGGGGAAGGTGCCGGGAGTGGAGGTTGAGTTGGTGGGGAGTGTGGACCTGACGAGGGAGTCACGGAGGGAGTGGTCTTTCCGGAACGCTGATAGGGGAGGGGAGGGAAATATATCCTTGGTGGTGGGGTCTGTCATGTTGTCAGTTGTGATCGTTCAAGGAAGTGGAGATATTGATGTATGGTACCATGCTATGCCAATGTCACACCTGCACCATGTGCCATCAATTTATGTAACAAACATATTGCATGTGCTTCAACCAAATAACTATGTCCCAAGGTCTAAGGGGAGTAGTCCTTAGTTAAGCCAATGGGGACTGCCTTCAATCAGGGATTCCTGGCGCTGTAAGTCAAAGGAATTGTTCAATATCAGTCTAGGGGCTGATATTGGTCATTTGGCTAACTGGATTCAGGGGAGTCTGTTTCACTACAATTTGCTGAACAGCCCCACGATCCTGCAGGCCCAGTGCAACTAGTCCAGGATCAGCAGTAAGTCAGTTGAGAAGCTGCACGGGGATCAGTTGGCGCTGTCTTTCGAAGTTGGTCAGTGGGGTGGCACATGGTTAGTACTGGATTTTGTTCACTGGAAGTCAAGAGGGCCTCTTTAAGCCACTGCTGTGGTGGGGACCTTGGAGGTCAATTGTGAGAGTTGGAGGTAATGTGCTAGAAAGCAGAGTAAACAATAATTGTAAAGGGGCTAACTCAACAGATAGAGTTGGGTAATATTTAGCAAAGGACAACTTGGGGTACTGTGGGATGAGGGTCATCAACAGAAAACACCAACCTGGATTCAATGAGAGGGACAATGCATCTTTTTGTTGTTTGTTGAGTCATGTTTGGCATGAGTAAGCGGTATAGTTGGTGTTCAGGGGTCGATGTAGAGAGATAAGCACACTCACTGAAAGAGTTGGGTGGGAATGTTGGGAAACACAAGGCCAATGAGGTCGACAGGGAGAGTGAGTAAGAAAAGAACATGAGGGTTTGAGGGTAGTTTGCCTCAATTGAGAGGCTCAGCCCACAACTCACACTGTGAAGCACTCTTTGTTTTGCCTACCATTTCATCCAAAATGTGACTGGAAGCTCAGGAACAATATCAATCTCCAAAGGTTCTGGAGCAACCCTTTAACACAGAGTTTCCAGACATAGGTGCCATCATGATGCAGTGAAGGTACAGGAGGGTCACAGTTGTTTGTCTTTTAGGAAATGTTGTGCAGATGAGAGAGGAGCAGTGGGGATATCCTCTATTTAGCAGTAGGTGGTCAGAACACCCCAACATCCTCATCCACTGGGGCCAATGAGGCCCACAGGAGTGCCCCTCTACATCAGGTTCCCATGCAGGTCAAATCTGAGGGTTTGTTGCAGTACTGTGGAGACAGAGGAAACTACTTAATTATTGTATTCCCTGTTCCAGATAACTGGAGGATGCACTGAGATGATGTGATGGATAATGAGGATCTGTGAGAGGTGAAGTTGAGTAAGAGCTGAAGAACACTCTTGAGACAAAACATCACGTTCAACATCCTACAGTGCAAAGCATCGGCTAAAGCAATGTAGGCATGACTTCTTCATGGGTGGTTATTCAATGGAATTGAGTTGCATTAAATCATATATTACTGATTGCAAATATATTGCTGCAGCAGCGGCCATCATTATCTGTGTAATCCCAAAGGAAGTGCAGCTTACCACATTGATCTTACACAGCTTTTTCTGTTGTTTAATAAAAATTAACATTATAAACTGATGGAAACCGACACAAGATCTAATGCTTCCCCATTCAGTCATGACAAAATTGCATGCTAGTACGGTTGCTATGGAAGATATAGCTATCCTGCTGATAGAGTTAAACTATTTGGGCAACTAGCCTCTCAAGCTTCATTCTTGCTGCAGCTAAAATGACAGTCGCTCATACAATTGATGATGAGAAGTGAACTTTAATATTTATACATTCAAGAGATATGGGTGTTGCTGGTTTTGACAGTACTCGTTGCCTGTTCCTTGTTGCCCTTGAGAAAGTGCTGGTGAACCTCCTTCTTGAACTGTTGCAGCCAATGTGCTGAGGGTACACTCAGAATGCCATTAGGAAGGGAGTTCCAATATTTTGATCCAGCAACACTAAAGGAACAATGATATATTTCCAAGTTAGGATGGTGTATGATTTTGAGGAAAACTTGCGTGTGGTAGCGTTCCCTTGTATCTGCTGCTCTTGTCTGGATGGAAGTAGTCGTGAATTTGGAAGATGCTGTCTTAACAGCCTTGGTGAATTTCTGCAGTACGTATTGTAGGTGGTACACAGTCCTGCTATTGAAAATTGATGGTAGAGGAAATGGATTTTTGTGGATGTGGTGACTTTGTCCTGAATGGTGATAAGTGTTATTGGAGCTGCACCCATCTAGACAAGTAGGGAATATTCCATCATTCTTGAGATTTATACCTTGTAAATGATGGTCAGGCTTTGGGGGGAGGGGGCGGGAGGCAGTCAGGAGTTGAGCTACTCACTATAAAATTCCTCACCCCCACCTGTTCTTGTGGGAGATGGTAATTGCCTGGCATTTGTGTGTTGAAAATATTACTTGCCACATGTCAGCCCAAGCCTGGATATTGTCCAGGTCTTGCTGCATTTGGAATGGACTGCCTCAGTGTCTGAGGAGGTGCAAATGGTGCTGAATGTTGTGCAGCCACCAGTGAACCTTATGATGGAGGAAAGCCCTGAGGCGCTCCAGCAGAGATGTCCTGCAGCTGAGGTGACTGACCTCCAACAACCACAACCACCATCCTTTGTGCCAGATGTGGCTCCATAAATGTAATTTACCTATGTGTTAATATATTTTCAATGAGGTTTCACCTATGCTAAATATATGACCTCAAATGTTTTTTTCTTTTCCCTTGCACCACATCTAGAAGCTGCAGCTGAGGTGGAGTGAGCCTTTGGATGGTCAATCCTGAGGCCATTTGTAGCTGGATGCTGAGAGTATCCTGGCTATATGGCTCCTTGGCTCAAATCCAGTCAGGTGGGGGCGCATGGTGTGGACATTTCTGGAGTTTCCCAAGTGGAGACTTCTGTTGGGCCTGTGAGTGGGTTCTCCTCTACTTATTGGCTCTACCCTGTCTCCTTTTGAGGAAAGGGTAGCTGGAGTGAGGTACAAGTACCTCATTCCCCTGTCACCTTGCTATTGGTGATTGTGTCAGTGGACTCATCTAATATTTGAATCAGTTACACAATTGCCTCCAATGAACTTGCCATCTGTTCCTGTTTTGCTTGTGCATTTGAAATTATCAATGGTCAACACAATAGGGTCATTTCCTGCTTGGGGCTGGGCAGGCACATGGCCTCTGGCCATTCCTTGAATGCCAGTGACCTGGGCATTCCACCTCAGAATGAGACTCATTTGCTCCCAACTCTAATGTGGTTAAAGTACCCACCGAGGTGTCAGTTTCTGAGTTGGTGGAGGGTGCTGGAGACAGCTATACTGGAGCTTTCCCTGAGGGATCCTCCGAAGCGGAAAAGGAGCTGGTGGTTGGAGGGGCAAGTTTCTTCAGGGCAATAACCATGTAATGTCTGTGGTGCCCACAAAGAGAATGAGTTGTGAAATATATGTAGTAGTTTGGACTTGGAAAGACACATTCACTGTGATGGTAATGGGAGAGCAACACAGCACTTGATACTGAACCTTACTCAGATGCAGGTGATGACATCACCATTTGAGTAGTCATGGTTCTCACTGGCTAAAGCAATAATTCTCTTCTCAAAGGATTTGAGATAAATGTCATGCATTAGTCCACCCATCTTGGCTTTCTCCACCCTATTGTAGGCTGTTTTCTCCTGGAATGAGACAAAGGGAGGAATTTAGTGAGATGAAAGTGGCTGGCACAGTTCTTGGTGTTGGTACAGTTGAGAGAAAGCTGGTGAGGTGTCTTGATCGAGTGATTGGAAAGCTCAGAGGGTTAATAGTCTCCGTGTTGGGGTGGGTGACAGCTGTTGAGGGAGATGTTGAATGCTGCACTTGCCTTTGTGCCATACAAAATGGTATTAACCTCCTTCTGTGCTATTGGCCATTCCTCCACTCTGTGGATGCTGCACTGACCCTGGTAGCAACTTCAGACCAGACTGGCAGAGTCTGGTGCCAAGCTCTCCTCTGGCAGCCCTGAAGACAGAGGACCACTCCCCTGTCCATGAGGACTTCCTGGTTCCCATCAGAACATTGAGGTGCCAACTTGCTTCTGCCAGCCATCTCCAGAACAATTCTTCTCACACAATAACTCTGAAGGGCAGTTGCTGTGTTGCAGCAATTGACCTGGTACACAGGTCCCAGCAGTATCAAGTACCTTCACTGCTGCTAAGTACAACATAGTGTGTGAATGGTGCCATACAGGTGTGGTATATAGTTTATGTGTGGGCAGAGTAATGCTTTGTGAGATATCTCACTCGCTAGACCTCACTGGGAAAGAAAGCCTCCATGGTACTCCCCAAAATGGATACTTAACCAATTTCTGGTCAAATTCAGCCCAATATATCCATTCACATCCTTGTTCATGTTCATTGGAAAAAAGGGTCTCCATTCTTTAAAGCCTGTTGAAATCTGTAGGTATCATGTGTTATCCAATTCAATTATACAACCAGTTTGGTTATGCTGTGCACCAATCCTGCAGTCAAAGGACTCAATGCAACTATTTCTGTCATTGTAACTCGAAGGGGAAGGTGGCAGATATGAATGTTTAGCAGTGACAACAAGCATAGATCTGTATCTGGAGTGGTTACAGGAACTGCTAGTTCTGGAACATTTTAGCCTGGAAAATGCAGGAAATGCGCACCCTGACAGACAATTTGTGGCTGTGAGCTGAGTGATCCGTAATGATAACTTCTGCTCCAGGTGAATGTTTAGCTTCCCTTCCAACGTACAGTCTACAGCTCTCCAAGCTCACAGCAATGATGATCCAGGATGTGCAACATCAGCTGCCTACGTAGATATCATAGGGAGTTTCAGCCTGTGCTTCAGGGCACGATTCTTAATAATAAATAATTCTTAACATTTGATTTTTTTTAGCACTGAATCAGTATGAGACAATTTGTAACCAAAAACATATTAAACCTAAACTTCCATGAAGTTCCTTTATTGAAGTGACTGTGTTGCCTGCGCTATAGAATGACAAGGGTTAAGACTCAAAAATTGGGCTCTGCATACAGTTTATGATCTAAAGTAATTGGAGACTAAGGCTAAAGGTGATTAGCAACTAAATAGGATTGGCATGCATTTATTGAGTGATTTTTAAGAAGAGAATTATGTGTTTAAGAATATGTATTTCCATAGCTGCAGGCTCTGTGGATGTTCTGTGAACAAAGGGATTTCATTTAACCATTACTGCATGTGGAAATGCTATGAATTATCTTTACCCAGCTGAATAAGCAGTAACTCTGGAAGTTACACAGTATGTTACCTTTAGTCTGCTGAATAAACACCAACTCAAGGAGTTACATAGAGAGTTATTGTGACAAAATTGTATTTTTGTCTGTGTTAGATTATTGGTTTGAATACTTTATTACTGGAAAGAATGCAAATAGTGATGTTGTAGCAAGGTTTCTCGGCATGATATAAAGATGCATAATCACACTGGGGCAGGCAAAAGGCAATTAATTTGTGGTTAGGTCCTGGTTTAATGGAAAAAGGCGATTTTAACCTTCTACTATCAATTGAATGCAGGTTCAACTGAAGCTGTTTTAAAGTATTGTATTTTTGCAATTTTCCTGTTTCTTTATTTAAGCATGACAAATGTTTCACAAGTTACTATGGAACCGGCGTGGTGGCTCTGTAGTTAGCACTCTGCCTCACAGTGCCAGGGACCTGGGTTTGATTCCAACCTTGAATGACTGTCTGTGTGGAGTTTGCATATTCTCCCTGTGTCTACATGGGTTCCCTCCCACAGTCCAAAGATGTGCAGGTCAGGTGAATTGTCCATGCTAAATTGCCCATAGTGCTCAGGGATGTGTAGGCAGGTTAGGAGAAATGTAGAGTAATAGGGTAGGGGAATGGGCCTGGATAGGATACTCTTTGGAGGGTTGGTGTGGAATTTTTGGCCCAATGGTCTATTTCCAACTGTAGGGATTCTATGAATTTAACTTAATATGAATAATACAGTTCTGTGAGCTTTGGACTGTATCCTTCCAAGTACTACAAATGATAGTCTATGGAAAGGTATACCTTACAAGTTTGCCTTCAACTAGCTGTTGGTTTGATTCCAGGGTTACGTTTCTCAATATAAGGAGCAAACATTTGTTTACCAAATTTTGATGTGCTTGAAGATGTAGACCAGAGAAGTACATTGCTTGTTGCAACAGTTTTGAATATACTGTGGTTGATTTTAACTTGGAGCGTGTTAATGTGAGTAAGATTTGGAATGAGGGAGAACTCCACGCAGACCTCTGTGAACCCAGGGTTATTTAAATTCTGGGCTTAAAAATGTGTTGCTGGAAAAGCGCAGCAGGTCAGACAGCATCAAAGGAGCAGGAGAGTACTCCTCCTCCTTTGATGCTGCCTGACCTGCTGCGCTTTTCCAGCAACACATTTTTAAGCTCTGATCTCCAGCATCTGCAGTCCTCACTTTCTCCTTATTTAAATTCTGGGCATCATTTACATGTCCTAGCACTTTTTCCCATTTATATTAGGCAGGATAACTGAAGAACTAGCAGACAGAAGCAGACATTACATTTTGGACTGAGGATGCCAGGGCTGCAATGGAATGGTCTCCATCACGAACCATGTGCAGGTAAAGAGACAGAGGTGAAGATACTGATGTTAACAGTGTGGCACAAAATTATTGATTTATTATAAAACAAAGCTTATTCAAATATGATTCAAATATTGGTTAATTTACCATTTGTAATCTGAAAAAATAAATGCTCCTCACTCTCAATAATTCAAAATATATGCACAAGTACATGCACAAGCATACCAGGATAAGCGAAAGAAAATGTGGATATCATGCTCTCTCTCTGCCAAGATTCTTGCACAATGATGATTATTTCTTGAGGGAAAAAAAGATAAAGTGTGGAATGTTCAAATTGCTGTTGATCTGACATTCTGGTACTTGTAAGCAAGTGGGTGGTGGTCTCTGAGATCTCTGCAAACACATGCATCCAGGAAACACAATATTGAGGATTTTCTGGATGCTTTTTGAGAAGACAGCTAATCCCACATTGGATTCTTAACAAGGAATTTCCTGAAATAGGGAAGCTAACTGTGGAGCTCCTTTCTTCAAGTGACTTGTCACCAACTATTCTAAATAACATCCTACAAAGGAGCTTCTTGTTCTATTGTCTGACCTGAAGATACTACATGTGGTTTCAGATTGTGATAAGTGCTATTAACGTTAAGTCTTTTTTTTCACTGTCTTACCATTCTTCACTCTTGGTAAATCTTATCTTGTTGGGAACACTACTGCCCAAATACTATCTTAACCCAAGTTCTTTTACACATCACCCATATACTTATTGACTTATGCTCTTTCTAATCCTCCAGTTCCTCAAAGTTCTCACACACAGTTGTGATATAATCTTCCATGCTTTTAGAGTCATAGAGTCATAGAGATGTACAGCATGGAAACAGACCCTTTGGTCCAACCTGTCCATGTCGACCAGATATCCCAACCCAATCAAGTCCCATCTGCCAGCATCCGGCCCATATCCCTCCAAAACCTTCCTATTCATATACCCATCCAAATGCCTCATAAATGTTGCAATTGTACCAGCCTCCACCACATCCTCTGGCAGCTCATTCCATACACGTACTATCCTCTGCGTGAAAAAGTTGCCCCTTAGGTCTCTTTTATATCTGTAGCTCAAATCCTCCAACCCTGGCAACATCCTTGTAAATCTTTTCTGAACCCTTTCAAGTTTCACAACATCTTTCTGATAGGAAGGAGACCAGAACTGCACACAATATTCCAACAGTGGCCTAACCAATGTCCTGTACAGCTGCAACATGACCTCCCAACTCCTGTACTCAATACTCTGACCAATAAAGGAAAGCATACCAAACGCCTTCTTCACTATCCTATCTACCTGCGACTCCACTTTCAAGGAGCTATGAACCTGCATTCCAAGGTCTCTTTGTTCAGCAACACTCCCTAGGACCTTACCATTAAGTATATAAGTCCTGCTAAGATTTGCTTTCCCAAAGTGCAGCACCTCGCATTTATCTGAATTAAATTCCATCTGCCACTTCTCAGCCCATTGGCACATCTGGTCCAGATCCTGTTGTAATCTGAGGTAACCCTTTTCACTGTTTTATCCCTAACTATCTGTCCAACATCGTTAAGTTCATCCCCCAACCACCTCGCCCATCTTAGAACTTTACATTCTTCAGCTCCTGGCCGCAATCTTAACGATATATTGCATCTTCTCTTCCTTCACTCCATCATAAGAAGTTTTACTCTAAGCAGTTGTGCCTTCCAAACAAAGCTTGGAGCCTTTTCAACTCCCCAATTTCCTCTGTTAACACCCTCCTTAACTTATAATTATTTGGTCACCCATCCTAATGTCTCCTTTGTTTGGTTGACCTTCATGGTTGATTACACCACTGTGAATTCCTTTGGAATATTTTTCCATGTTAAAGTAATTTATAATGTGAGTTGCTGTTCCTTTTTCATACAGCTCACTACTTAATGCAAATTGATTAATTCACCTGAGAGTAATCCGTATCCTGCTCAATAGGAATTTATAGTTGTACAATAACTAATATTTTAAACTCAAGTTTGTAACAATATAGTTTCTCTGTCACATGATACTTAATCAGCATATTTTATTATTTGTGTCGTTTCCTTTGGTTAGCTGAGAAAAGTTCCACTTTATTTTCTGTTTCAATCCTCATGTTTTTCGCTCTGTCTCTGCCTTAACTCCAACTCTTTCTACCCTTGCAAGCTGAGAGCTTTTCAGATCCATTGCAGAGGAAATTTATATGGACTCAAGGAAAATTCAAGGGAAAATCCTTCATTCTGTGTGAGTGCTCACACGCACTGCAAACCCCTCCCTCCTGCACAAAACTAAAAGGTTAAACTTATAAACCTTGATTTGAATTGAATCTGTCACAACTGATGGAAAATAGACCAGACATTATTGACTTGAGGAGTCTTAAACATTGTGCCGAAATACTGGGCCCACCACCATTGTTCTCCCGCGATCTCTCAACAGATCAGTTGATGAAAGCAACCACTTTGTCATGGACCAGCCCCTTTCTTTCACAGCTCAAGTATATGCAGTATCTTAAAGGTCAAGGGTAGGTGTATTCTGAGTTACTCAATGAGCACAATTGATAGCTGAATGGCCGACCAGAGCTGGTTCAGAGCTTCATCCTTGCCTATAAGGTCTTGACATTCACAAAGGTCTGATTATCTCAAATCCAACAAAATCCTTCTTTGATGTGCTGACATTAGTTAGATTACAAAATTAAGAAGGAGAGGAAAGGAATTTGTACTTAACACAATTTATTTAGGAATGTTGTTCTAATTAAATACTCTGCCTTAAAGGCAGCAGACCTTTGAGGGCATACAGAATTAATGCAGCCAGCTAGGGGGACATGAAAGGAATATAGTGGTTGGTAGCAGATTATTTCTGGATCAATCTGCAGTGATGGGGCTCAATCCTCTTGTGTGAAATGTCATGCATTATGGACAGAGGACCATATTGACAGCTGCTTGACTGCTTTAACAGCTGCTGGCAGGACAAGCACTGACCCAAACTGGAACTTAGAAGCACTTAAGGAAAAAATGAAAACTATGTATAATTACAGAAGATAATATCAGAAAGCAATTGTCCAGGCTACAATAATCACAGGGTTTAGATAATGATTGTCAACAGCCTTATGCTTCCCTGAGGACCAAATGGGTAAAAGCACTGTCATGAGTAATGTTGACAAATACAGATCAACGTATTCTGAGCCTTCATTGAGTTAACTAATTCAACCAGAGCATCAGTACTATGATTAACATCAACACTGTTAGGCTAAGAATGCAAAAGTAACCAGGTTCATAACAAAATACCTTTGGAAATGTGCATGTAAAATCCTTTAGCCCATGAGGTCAGATCGAATTTGGTCATGATGATGTCCTGAGTTGAATAGCTTAATGGCACTTACTTTTTAGAATTATGCATATAGAGTACTACTTGCTTGAGGTAATAAAGGGCTTGGTGCTCATGAAATTATACATCACACAGAATAAGTCCTTTGAAGCAAGAAGCAAAAAAAAAACTTGAAAAGAATGCTTAGCATTTCAAATGGTAAAGTTTTCTGATGGCCCTGCTTTTTCTAATTCAGGCTTGGCGACATTACTATAACTAAGAGTATGTACAGCATTAGATAACTTAGAAAATAGGAGCAGGAGTAGGTTATTCAGCCCATTGAATCTACTCTGCCATTCGACATGATGATAGCTGATCCTTCATCTTAATGCCATACTCCCGTGCTCTCCACATAACGCTTAACACCTTTAGCTTCCTCTTGTGTCCTTTAACCAAATGGAATTAATAACTGCTGCAATGTATGCATTAAATTATTAAAATATTAACCATTCTCTATCCACTGTCATACCTTTTAATGATGCTGTGCTGTTTAATGCTCTCCTCATACCTTTACTGTTTCCTTTGTTTAGAATTAGAATCTAGTTTTGGATTAAATTACAATCCTAATGAAGAACTCTATCATATTATCATAGAAACTCTGGTTCCCTGTGGAAGCAGGACATTTGGTCCAGAGAGTCCAGAATGATCCTTTGAAGAGACTTCCACTCAGACCTACCCTAACCCTATCCCTCTAACCCTGCATTCCCCAAGGCTAATCCACCTCGCCTACATATTCCTGGACACTACAGGTAATTTAGCATTGCCAATCCACTTAATTTACACATTTTTGGACTGTGAGAACCCAGAAGAAACCCATGCAGACACTGGGAGAATGTGCAAACTCCACATAGACAGTGGCCCAAGGGTGGAAATGAACTCAAGTCCCTGATGCTGTGAGGCAGCAGTGCTAACCACATAGCCACCATGATGAGCAATTTTTCCTAAAGGACCTCTTTCAAAACAAGTTGATTAATCAAACAAATATTAATTGTGCAAAATCAAATCTGGGATAGCCTGATCTCAATTGGGTCTTCAATGTACTGCTCTGAAAATCCATCTTGAGCATGTTCCAGAAATTCACCTGTCACAGTGTTATTGTTCAGGTATTGGCCAGTCTATGTGTGGATTACAATCATCCATAATTACAGTAGAACTTTGTTGCATGCATGTCTAAATTCATGTTCAATGCTACCTCCTATCTCACCACTTTAGTGATGGGAGATTCCATCACAAGGGGAACTTGAGGCCTATAGTAAACTTCTACTATTTTTAGCACCCTTTGTTGCCTCTTAGCTCCACCCAGACTGATCCTACTTCTTGATCTCCTGCAGCAGTATCCTTTCTTATTATGCACTGATTTAATCTTTCATTAACAATGTCACTCCACCTCATTTTCCATTTTGCTTGTTTATCCAAATGATTGCAAATTTTTGGATGTTTAGTTGCCAGCTTTGGTGTCTCTGCAACCATGTTTCTATAACCACCATCATATCATACTGATTAAAAACTATTTGCAAAGTTAATTTATCTACTTTACTGGGAATGCATTCAGTTATCGGATATTCAGATTTCTCTTTTTGACATTTTAAAGTATAATATATGCACTGCAGCCCTACTTACTGCTAGCCCTTATTTCCTCTCCTTTAAAATTTTGCTTTCAACTTTTCTACCATTTATTTCCATCTTTGTTTCCCTTAATTTTGTCTCCATGTTCAGGTTCATTTGCCCTGTCAGTCTTGTTTGAGCCATGTATCAGTGAACACCTCTGTGAGAATGTTGTTTCTGGTTCACCTGGGATGGAACCTGTCTCACTCGTACAGGTCCCATCTTCCCTCGCATTCATCCCAAAACCTCAAGAATCTAAATCTCTCCTTGTTACATCATTCCTTCAGGTTTCTTGATGAAGGGCTTTTGCCAGAAACGTCGATTTTCCTGCTCCTCTGATGCTGCCTGACCTACTGTGCTTTTCCGGCATCACTCTAATCTTGACAGCATTCCTTCAGTCATGCATTCATTCAGCAGGCAACATAACATCCTGGCATCACAACTGCAGAAATGTCCATCTGTTCCCCTTGTGTTGGAATCTCCCATCACTATCATTCTTGCATTGTTTATTTCCTCCTCAACCTCTGGAGCTGAGCCAAGGAATGTTGCTGCATTCCCTGAGAAACCATCTCTTCCACCAGTATCCAAAATTGAAAATCTGCTAGAGAGAGAGAAATGTCCCCAGGAGTCTCTTACCTGCCTGGTGCTTTTACTCACCAATTCTGTTTCTGCCCATATGCTCTTCACTTGTGGTTAGACCACCTCACTGTACATACTGTCCATGAAGATCTCAGCCTTGCAGATATTCCACAGTGACTCCAGTTTTGTCTCCAGATGCGAAACATGGATTTCCAATAGCTGCAGCTGGAAACATTTCTTGCACATACAATGACCATGAATACTGATATTGTCTCTAACTTTCCACATCAAATAGGAGGAGCATTCCATCACATTGAGCTACATTCCATGCCTTAACCTTAAATGATTCTTATTGTATATATCCTTCAATTTAAAGAATATTGAATATGCACCAGGGGAAGTAAATTATGCTTTAAACAAACAATTTAAATTAAAGACCAATCTTAAAGACAGTAGAAATATACATTTGGGTCTTGCTTACCAAGATCTTCACTCAGTCCACATTGGCTCTCAGTCCCATTTGATGAACTTGTGTTTTTGCTATAATATCACTTATGAACAACTTTAAAGCTCAATCCTCTTGTGCAGCTTTTCAATTCTTGGTTTCCTGCAGATTGCTTCCCATCTCTATTGCTATGTTGCCTTGTTTAAAGCTTTCCTGATCTTCAGTGGGTCTTATTACATTATTCACTTAATTACATTCATCTTTTAAATATTTTAGTAACTTTTCCACTAAATTTTCACTATGTTAAAATTTAAGAATATAAAAAATTTTAACTACTTACCAGAGACTCACCTAATAGTGAGGTCCTTTCTCAGAAGTAAAGGAGGAACCAGTTCCAGTCAGCTATCTAGCTCTGTCTTTGCCTATTTGTTATGGGATCCTTGCCTCTCCAGCTGCTTTTGGTAATGCTAACTACCTTACATGGAATCTTCATCTCGCCTGTTCCTCTTAGTGATGCTGACTGCCTGTCTCGGGGTCCTCACCTTGCCTATTCCTCTCAGTGATGCTGACTGCCTGTCTCGGGATCTTCACCTTGCCTATTCCTCTCAGTGATGCTGACTGCCTGTCTCGGGATCCTCACCTTGCCTATTCCTCTCAGTGATGCTGACTGCCTGTCTCGGGATCCTCACCTTGCCTATTCCTCTCAGTGATGCTGACTGCCTGTCTCGGGATCCTCACCTTGCCTATTCCTCTCAGTGATGCTGACTGCCTGTCTCGGGATCCTCACCTCGCCTATTCCTCTCAGTGATGCTGACTGCCTGTCTCGGGATCCTCACCTCGCCTATTCCTCTCAGTGATGCTGACTGCCTGTCTCGGGATCCTCACCTTGCCTATTCCTCTCAGTGATGCTGACTGCCTGTCTCGGGATCCTCACCTCGCCTATTCCTCTCAGTGATGCTGACTGCCTGTCTCGGGATCCTCACCTCGCCTATTCCTCTCAGTGATGCTGACTGCCTGTCTCGGGATCCTCACCTCGCCTATTCCTCTCAGTGATGCTGACTGCCTGTCTCGGGATCCTCACCTCGCCTATTCCTCTCAGTGATGCTGACTGCCTGTCTCGGGATCCTCACCTCGCCTATTCCTCTCAGTGATGCTGACTGCCTGTCTCGGGATCCTCACCTCGCCTATTCCTCTCAGTGATGCTGACTGCCTGTCTCGGGATCCTCACCTCGCCTATTCCTCTCAGTGATGCTGACTGCCTGTCTCGGGATCCTCACCTTGCCTATTCCTCTCAGTGATGCTGACTGCCTGTCTCGGGATCCTCACCTTGCCTATTCCTCTCAGTGATGCTGACTGCCTGTCTCGGGGTCCTCACCTTGCCTATTCCTCTCAGTGATGCTGACAGTGCTAACTTTTCAGGTCTGTGACTGTCTGTCAGATCATCAAGCTATTAACTTTCTGTCTCTCCCTCCTGTTGCATGTAGACCAGCTGCGTACTGAGAGAATTGGATACATGCATAGCTTGAGTTAAAGGGAGATTTCAAATTTATTGAGCAGTCAGGTTCAGCAGGAAGAACTCAGTGACACAGGAAGTATTTTGGACTGACGAACTTGCCAGGTGGGTGAGGAAAAGATTACTTCCCAGATGAATTGTCATAATTTCAAATTTACTTGGAATGTCATTGTGGAGTACGATGTGGGTGATATGTAATAGGTCTAAGCCAGAAGAAGAACATGTCGTTCAAAGTTATTGGTGATTATTTCACTAAAATAAATCTTAATTGGAATGAGACTCATTCTTGAAACAGTTCAATAATTACCTGCAATTGCTGGGAAATTGTTAATGGTCCATTGATGTTGATAGAAATAGAAAATTGCATTGTTTTAAATTTTCTGCTTAGAATGCATCACCATGGTTACCTGGCCCTTATCCATTGCACATTTTGTAATTTTAAAATGCAAGAAGCATAATTTTGATAACGAACAAATATATATTGAAAATCTGACAATTGGCTGTGAGTATTCTTGTGAATAGCCCTGAATTATGTCAACATAAAAGCTTGTAGTCCAAAGGAGATGAGATTAGATTAGCCTTTATCAACTTATTAATAAAGTATTAACTGCACTGTCACAGATGAGATGTGCAGCTTGATTGCTTCTGAACAAAGTACAGCAGTGATCCCCATTGTTTTTATCTGATGAGAAGGGGCCCACCAAGGATATTAAAATAGTAATTTTAATAACAAAATTGGACAATAGTTGTAGCTTGCTCATGCCCGACTGCTCAACTGAAATTACTCCACTGGTTAGGAGTTGCATTGGAGAACTCCAAAAATGTAATCTTCAGAAGATACTTTGGATGTGATATGTTTGTACAGTGATTTAATGACAACTTGATAAAGGATAGCTTTATTTGCCAAATATCTAGGTTGCTTTAGTAATCTTAAATGTCAAAATGAGAGCTTTGCCACTGTTCTTCAATTTATGAGAATTCGTCATGTTGCAATAGATGACCTTCTTGACTTTGGAAGATGGAAGAAAAACTAATCAAGTTGTGGCTGAGCCTATTAACTATTAGACAGGAATATTAAATATTTTGAATGGCTGACTGAACAGCAGTAAACATATACAATATCCAAGAATTTTCATCTGTTAGTTTGCTGGCAGGACTACCTCCAGGGCTTCCTTGACTAGATTTCCTACAGCTCTTACCTCCTTTGTAGCTAACAATTTGGATACAAAGAAAAGTATCCTTTTTTAATGGCGAAAGTCATCACGGCTTTGTAGACCACAGAGTTCACCCTTTTAACATCTGCCATTAGACCTCTTTCAAAGATAACTTACGTGAACTGAAGAGGTCAATGAAATGAACTGGAGGAGCTTTGATGGCCAATTGCTTGCAGTAATCCAAAGTTATCATATGGTACTATGTTTTTAAAAAGTCTTTCCCATTGGCAACCAAGAAGAGCATATATTATCATGGCAGACAGTAGCATAAATAATCAACACAAAAAATACATTCCTCTAATGACAAAAATCCACCTAGGAAAGTGTTCTAACTGTGACTAACAAAATAAATCAGTGATTGTATTAATCAAAAGATAAAAAAGCCTGTGAAGTTGCCAAAATGATAATTGAGGATTGAAAATATTTCAAAATGCTGCAAAGTTGGACCAAGGAAAAAAATTGAGAAAGAAAATAGAATAATAGAGTAAACTATTTAGAAACATAGAAATGAACTGTAAAAAATTCGATTAGTATGTAAAAAGGAAAAGATTAGCAAAAACAATTTTTGGTCCATTACAAAGGGAGCCAGGAGAATTTATAATGGGGTATAAGGAAATAATAAAGGAACAAAACAAATGCTTTGTGTCTGTCTTCATGGCTGAAAATACTAAAATGCCCCTTAATAATAATGGATTCTCAAGAGATTAGTGTAAATAAAGAACTGCAAGATATGAATCTGAGCAAACAAATAAAGGTACTGGAGAAATTAATGGAATATAAAGTAAATAAATCCTCTGGATCTGATTATATACACCTCACAGTATTGAAAGAAGTTGCTGTAGAGCAACAAGGTGCGTTGATGGTCGTACTTCAAAATTCTACAGACAATAGAATGGTCTTTGCAGATTGAATGGTGGAAAATGTAACCTCACTATTTACGAACACAACAAATGGGAGCATGGTTGTACAATTCAGTCCCTCAAGCCTGCCCCACCGTTCAACACAATCATGGCTGACCTTTCCCAGGCCTCACCTCCTCTCTTGCCAGCTCAGCACAGCTGTTAATTCTCTGAGATCTCAAACATCTAGCCATCTTCTCTTTAAATATTGTCAGTAATCTAGCATTAATCCACAACTCTCTAGGAAGAGATTTCCAGACATTTACTACTTTCTAGGAGACAAAATAACTTGGCATCTCAATCTTAAATGTGTGTTCCTTTTTTAATTAAATCAAGATTCCTCTACCAGTGGAAACATCTTCTCAACCTCTACCCTGTCAGCCCCTAAAAATCTTGAACGTTTCATTAAGATCACCCTACATTGTTCTAAACCCTAATAAATGATATAAGAAAGATGCTGTGAAAGCTGAAATAGTGCAGAAAAGATTTACAAAGATACTGCCAGGTTTAGAGAGTTTAGTGAGAAATTGAACAGGCTGGGGTTATTTTCCTTGCAGCATCAGAGGCTGAGGGGGGTGAGAGGGAAAAGATATAAAAGAAACCTAAGGAGCAACTTTTTCATGTAGAGGGTGGTACTTGTATGTAATGAGCTGCCAGAGGATGTGGTGGAGGCTGGTACAATTACAGCATTTAAGAGGCATTTGGATGGGTATATGAATAGGAAGGGTTTGGAGGGATATGGGCTGGGACCTGGCAGGTGGGACTAGATTGGGTTGAGTTATCTGGTCGGCGTGGACGGGTTGGACTGAAGGGTCTGTTTCCGTGCTGTTCATCTCTATGACTCTATGACTCTATGAGGGGCATGGATAGGGTGAATAGCCAAGATCCTTTCCCCAGGGATTAACCTAATGTGGCTTCTTGTTCCCACCTGCAGTTGTGTGTGCCTTGTTGGAGTGTACAGGAAGTACACTCCAACAGTCTGTGATCAACCCCTCTGGGACTCCGTGTAGTGAAAAGATGCTCACAACTTTTTAATTGTCATTTGACAAATGATCTCTAGCACAGCCAACCACTTTTAGTGGGTGTCCACAATGGCTAAAAACTGAGAACCTATAAAAAGGCTGGCATAATCAATGTGTGACTTAGTCCAGTGTTTACCCAGCCAGTCCCTTGAATGTAGGAGAACTTCTGTCACTAATTTGTGTCCTTGATGGCCCCCTGGGCACTGGCTCACCAATGCAGCTATGTTGACATTCAATCCTGACCACCAGACATAACTTCTCACCAACTTACTCATTTTGGAAACCCCTGGTGGGGTTCAGCCATTATTTGGCGGTGACGTTTGCTCAGGACAATCTCTCTTGCTCCCTATAGTAATATGCCATCCTCAATGGTGATCTAGTCTCACCGGTTGCAGTTCTGCTTGTGATGGTCCTTTGTTTCCCCTACTGCAACCAACTGTTTTAGTTTTGCCAGGATGAGATCTTTTTATGTCCACAGTCTGATATTATCAGCAGTGACTGGAATGTTTAAAACCAGAACGGAGTCTTCTAGTGGTGGCACCACTGGTGGTGTATCCAACAGTGGGAAGTGGCTCAAGGCATTCAGAATAAGAGGCCACCACTGAATTTGACCTGAAACGATGGGCGGCACAGACCTGTCCTCTTTAATTATCCCTAGCAGACGTTTGTGGTCGGTTACTTACAAATTCCCATCCATAAAAGTATGGTAAAACTTTCTCACATCAGAAATGAATGCCAAGCCTTCCTTTTCTATCTGGGCACCTTTTTGTTCACCATCAGTCAAAGTCCAGGAAGCATACACTATTGGGCTTTCCTTTCCGTTGGGCCACCGCTGAGACAACATTAGCCAAATACTGTACAGGGAGGCATTCACATGCCAGCACCATACCTCGCTTCTGATCATAATGTGGCAACATCTTAGATGACGATAGCTGCTTCTTCATTTCTCAAAAGCTATATCTTGGCCACAAGACCATTTCCAAAACTGATCCTCTTTCAATAGCAGGTGTAAGGGTGTCAGGATGGTGGCCAGGTTACGTATGAATTTTCCATAATAACTCACCAACCCAAGGAAAGACCTAAGGTCTGGTACAGACATGGGAGCCATGGCATCTTCGATCACCCTCACTTTATCTTCCAACTAGTGTAATCTGATCTTGTCAATTATATAGCCCAGGCAGGTCACTTGGGGTTCCTGGAACCTATATTCTTCCCTCCTAAGGCTACTCCCACCTTGGAGAAACATTTAAGCACTGTGACTAAGTTCTTTAAGTTTTCCTTATTGTTCTTCTCAGTTATTAGCACATCATGCAAATAAATGGCAACCAGGGGTAGCTGTCGTAAATCTTTTCTATCATTTGCTGGAAAAGGGCACAGGCTGACAATACCCCAAATGGCATTGTCATGTATTGGTGCAAATCCTTATGGGTATTAATTGCAACATCCTTCTGGTAATCCTTATCTAACCACAATTGCAGGTGTGCATTGTCGAGTCCAGCTTTCACTCAGTTGACTGAATGGCTGGTATGGATCAGATTGGGACCAACAGCATAGGTTTCAATCTCCATTTCAATCATTTTGATCTCCATGCCTACAGTAGGTTCAGGATGTATCTGCTTGCTCTACCTGTGGTGGCAATCATAAAAGAATGATTAGACCTGCTTTTGTGCTGGGAAATCAAGAAGGAAGAAAGAATCAATGACCATAATATATTGATTTTCATTTACTTAGAGGAAATGGCAATTACTCCAAGATTGGATATTGCACAAGCAATCACAAAGACAATGGTTGGATACAATTCTCAATTATCTACAAGTCAGTCACTCAATAATATTACCTAATGGCTAGTGCATGAAATGGAAGAGAAAGGTCCTGACAACAAACTTCACTCCTTAGTCACTAACTTGATTCTTTTCCCTGGAAACTGTCAGAGGCTGAACAGGACTGCTTCTAACCTTGGTAGGTATTTGATCCCATGATAAGCTTCCAAACTCATATTATCACAATGAATATCTATTTCAACCTCTGTAAGACCAACTGAATCTGCCTCACCTCAGCTTTGGCACTTCTAGACTTGATTATAAGTCTTTTCAGGCTGTTTTCCCATGTCTACCCTCAAACGTCTAGCTATCCAAAACTCTTCTCTAAGTGTCCTAACTCAGACCATCTGATACACCTATCACCCTGAGACCACTCGTCTACAATGGCTATCATTTAAGCAATGCTTCAGTTTCAAAATTCTAATCCATGTTTTCAAGTTCCTCCATTGCCTTACCTGTTCCTATCTCTGAATCCCCTTGATTCCTGCAACTGTCTGACACATCTTAACTTTTCTATTTCTGCAATCTTGAGCTCCATCATTGATGGCCATGCCTGTAGCTGTTTAGGCCTTAACATTGGAATTTCCTCCTTAGAACCTTTGCCTCTCTGTCTCCCTTTCTTCCTTTATGACAATCCTCAAAACATAGTTGACCAAACCTTTGGTCATCTACCTGAAAATTGTATTATGTGACTCACTGCCTTATGCCATTCTGTAAAGTCCCTGTGAAACACCTTGAGGTATTTAATTTTTAAAGGGATGATATATACATGCAAGTTGTTGGTGGAGATGTAGTTAGGGGTTGAAGTTAGGACTGATGCATATTGTTGGGCTAGACCAGAAACTGTTTAATTTGTAAATTAATTTGCAAATACTTGATGTTTAAATTGGGTGTCTGCAATAAAAGAAATTCATTGTCACTTTGAGTAGCACAAATATTAAAGGTAAGTTTAGGGCATTTCAACAAGCTAAATGCTAATGGTAGGACAATGTGGCATAGAGTTTGAGCTAATAAAGGATACATTTTCATTCTTGCCAGGAATTTCTTCCACAAGTAATAATCAACAATGAACTTTTGAGTAGAATAGGGAAATTAAAAGCAGTGAAATTATTTAGAGAACAGTGGAATGCTTTCATAAGTCTGGGGATTTTTCATTCTGGGGGGAATGGAGGCTGATTGGTCTTCCTTGACTTTTAACCTTTAAATATGGGAAGGAACTTATAACTTGATCGACAGTGTAAAACAGCTGAGGTTGTCTCTATGGAAAGAAGAATGGACAAGGTGTACAAAGCACAGCTATGATTTTACCCGTTTTAAGCCTCTGCTGAACTTGGAAGTTACAGAGTCCCTGTGCTTCTGTAGTCATCGTTGTCAGACAGACACAGTGACTGGCTCTCTGCATCTATCATAATGGGTAAGATGGCTTAATCGCAACACACAGTTAGGATGCAAAACAAGAGTTCAAAACTCTGATGAAAGTTCATTGACCTGAAACAATAACTCTATTTCTCTCTTTACAGACATTGCCAGATCTGCTGTGCATTTACAGAGTTTTCTGCTTCTAATACATAAATAGGATGTGCATGGCTAAACAAAATGAGAAAAAGAGGATTCCGGGGAGACATGGTGAACAAGAGAATATGAATGTAAAATTGGCAAGCCTGGAGCATTACTAGAGGTTTGAACAAAATCTTTTTTACAAGAGTATAGATGATCAGTGGTACAGATTCCCATCAAAAACAATTAAATTAATGTTTTAAAAGGAGCTAGATGACAGGTTTGAAGCTTGTAAGGATAAGCACAGATGATTGTCTACTCAATGGAACATTATATTCCTGTCATACTGGAACCATAGTAATAACATCAGTTGAATACTACCAGCTTGGATTAAATAACTTGAATTGGAATGTTAGCTTTCTTAGAGTTTTTGCTCAAGTTGTCTTGAGGGGATCAGGGGAAATTTTCCAAGATCTACCTTGGAAGCTGTCAGTTATAATTATTCATCAGATTTGGAAGAGACCATGATAATATGAATTGCACATCATGGGCTCAATTTGAGTCTGTGTGTGGAAATGTCCAGGAAAAGCTTGGAGGGACTGGCACTCAAGTTAAGGAGAACTGAGCCCATTAGATTTTCTGGGTTCAGCCTCATAGGGAGCACTGTGGTTGAATGAAAGTCATAAATTCTCCTCCTCTGGTAGTTTATCCTTTGGTAGATGGGCAATTGCGTTCTGCTGTTTGCCTTACATCTCAGCCTCGTCTCAGTGATAGCACAGCCTGATGATTCAGAGGCAAGTGTGAGTACAAGTCCACCTCCAGAGAACTAAGCATGTAATCTCAATTTATAGTACACTTCGTTTACTGTTGGCTGAACTACGAATCCATGACTCCATAATCCCTAACAGACAGATGTGAAAGATTCCACACCATAATTTTTCTCTTGATATTCTGGCCAGTATCAATCTCTCAACATCATTACCAAAACATTTTATGTTAGAAAAAAAAAATGCCTTGGTTGATCTTTTAGCCTAGAATTCACATTTTTACTTCATTCTTGGGATGTAGGTATTATTGGTTAGGTCAGCATTTATTGCACACCTCTATTTACATAAAAATTGTTAGAAAGATGGAGGTGATCTATCTTCTTTAATTGCTGTAGTCCATACGATGTAGGTGCCCACAGCACTGTTAGAGCAAGTTCCAGTACATTGGCACAACAACACACAAGAAACTATGAGATAATTCCAAGTCAGGATTGTGTGTGACTTAGAAGGAACTTCCAGCATGCCCATACATCTATTGTCCTTGTTGTTCAAGGTAATACAGGTTGCAGATTTTGAAGGTACTATTGGAAAAACATTGGTGAGTTATGGCAATGCATCTTGTAAATGGTAAACACTACTGCACCACTGTTCATCTGTGGTAAAGGGAGTGAATAGTAGGCGTTGGGTGCCACTCAAACAGGCTACTTTGACTTGGGTAATGGTGAGCTTTGAGTGTTATTGGAGCTGCATCCATCCAGATAAATGGAAAGTATTGCATCAAATTCCTAACTTGTGCTTTTTTGATGCTGGACAAGCTCTGTTGTGGCTAAGTCAGAAGGTAAATTACTTGCTGTAGAATCCCTAACCTCTGACCTGCTCTTGTAGCCATACTATTTGTATAGTTGGTCTAGTTCAGATTCTGGTCAAAGGCAAAGCCTAGGATGTAGAAAGTGGAAGATGCAGTAATGGTATTGCCATTGATTGTTGAAGCAAAAAGGCGTGAATCTGTCTTGTTCAGAATCATAGAATCCCTACAATGGGGGGAAAGGCCATTCAGCCCATCAACTCCACACCAACCCTCTAAAGAACAAGACCTATAAACTAGAACGCCAGGCAGAAACTCACACAGATATGGGGAGAATATGCAAACACCGCACAGACGTCACCCAAGGCCAGAATTAAACCCTGGTCCCTGGCATTGTGAGGCAGCAGTGCTAACCACTGAACCATCATGCTGCTCTGTTGGAGATGGTCGGTATCTGACATCTGGGCCTAAGACTACTCTAAACTTCTACAGTGAAGAACCTGGAACTGAGATGCTTTACATCCTCGATATCTTCATGGCAAGGCCAGTTACTTTTGCCTACCTCTTGAGTTCAGCTGTTTTTTCATATTGGGACCAAGGCCGTAATGAACCAAATGATCCTAGTAAAGTCCACATTAAGCATCAATCAAAAGTCATTTGTGAACAAATGCTACTTGTTTGCATTATTGATGATCACTTCCATCACTTTGCTGATGATTGACAATAGACTAATTGGGCGTTAATTGGCTGGATTGGATTTGTCCTGCTTTTTATGTACAGGACATTCCTGGATCAAGTGGATTCGGGTGGTGTAATTGTATCAGAATAGTTTAGCTGGAGGTGCAGTTAGTTTTGGAGTACAAGTCTTCAGTATTTTCTAGATTATTGTTGAGACTCATAGTCTTTGTAGTATCCAGTGACTTCAGGGATATTGATTATTCAGTGATATATAGTGACATTAATATCACATGGAGTGTATCAATTTGGCTGAAGACTGACACCTGTGATGCTGGCGACCTTAAGAAGAGGCTGAAATGGATCAACCAATTGGAACTAATGGCTAAAAATGTGCTGGCTTCTCCATCATTGAGTATAGGGACATTTGGAGCCTCCACCACTTGTTAGTTCTTGCCTTGTCCACCACCATTCAAGATTGTATATATAGGGCATGGAGCTATGATATGATTCAATCATTGTGGTATAGATTAGCATGCTGTTTGTCATGCAAATAGTCTTGCGTTGTAACTTCACCAGACTGACACCTTATTTTTAAGTATGCCTAGTGCTGTTCTAGCCATGTCCTCTCGTAACATTCATTGAATGAGGGTTGATCTCTCACCTTGATAATAATGGTAGAGTGGACAATATGCTGAATCATGAGACTACAGATTGTGGTTGAATACAGTTCTGCTGCTATTAATCCTCTACAGCATTTCATGGATTTATGAGTTGCTAGATCTGTTCAAACACAGAACATGATGAAGCAAATCCAAAGCGTGATGTTGGGAATTGATCTCTACAAATACAGTCATGGACAGATGCAACAAGTGACATGTGGATTTGAAGACATTATCAAGTGCTTTCTTGCTCTTTTTGCTCCTCTCACTAGCTGCCCCAAACCCAATCTAGTACCTATGTTGGTTAGCATGGTCAGGAGTGCTTTTACTGAATCAATATTGGTGATGAAGATTGACATTCCCCACCCAAAATACTTTCTGTGCCCTTTCCTCAGTGCTTCTTCAGATTGTTCAACATGAAGGCTTACTGTGTCATCAGCCAGGGGTGGCTGGGGGTGTGATGGGAGGTTGCAGTAGGTGATAATCAGCGGACGATGTCCTTGTCCATGTTTGATGTGCAGTTATGCAATTTCATGGGGATTTGTCGTCAATATTGAAGACTCCCAAGGTAACTCCCTCCTGAATGTGTATCGTTGTGACACACCGTTCATGGGTCTGTCTGCTGGTGGGACACGACACACCCATAGATGGTAATGGTGGTCACTGGGACATTGTCTGTAAGGCATGTCTCCATGAGTATGTCAGGTTGTTACTTAATCTGTCTGTGTGACAGTTCTCATAATCATTTGATGTTATTATGGATGACTCTGTGCTGGGCCAATTCTGGGCAGTGTATTTGGGCTTCATTCTTTACTTTAGGCTTTGTAGCAATTTTGATATAGTGGCCTGCTAGACCATTTAAGAAGGCAATTAAGCATCAGCATGGAGGTAAGAGCAGGCAAGGAATATAGATTTTCCTCTCTATAGATCTAAAATGAACTGAATGGTTTATTTTGTGACAACTGACAATGTTTACAACTAGGCAAGCTTTAAATTCCAAAATTTTAATTGACTTCATATTTCGTCATCTGACATGGTGAGTTATGAACACGTGTTCCTGGAGCATTAAGACCTGGTTCTGTGGATTACCAGACCTGTGACGACACCACAGCACTGACACCTTCCTGAATTACCATGTACCAAAAGTAAAAAGCCGAAGATCAGCTGAGGATCAACAGAAATTGGTCCTCAGATCTCATTTGCTGTTTCAATGTAAGTTGCCAGTTCTGGTACCACCTCAGTCAACAAAGATTTCTTAATTCAGCATGATTGTCTCAGTACCAGTTATGGGAGAGAGTGAGGACTGCAGATGCTGGAGATCAGGGTTAAAAAGTGTGGCGCTGGAAAAGCACAGCCAGTGAGGCAGCATCCGAGGAGCAGGAGAGTGGACATTTCAAACATAAGCTCTTCATCAGGAAAAGAGTATTTTGTAACAGTGTTTACTCTGGAAAAGGACATGGAAGATATATATGGGAAATAAATGGTGACATCTTGAAAAATGTCCATATTACAGAGGAGGAAGTGTTGGATGTCTTGAAATACATAAAAGTAGATAAATCCCCAGGACCTGAACAGGTGTACCCTAGAACTCTGTGGGAAGCTAGGGAAGTGATTGCCGGGCCCCTTGCTGAGATATTTGTATCATTGATAGTCACAGGTGAGGTGCCGGAAGACTGGAGATTGGCTAATGTGGTGCCACAATTTACGAAAGGTGGTAAGGACAAGCCAGGGAACTATAGACCAGTGAGCCTGATGTCGGTGGTGGGCAAGTTGTTGGAGGGAATCCTGAGGGACAGGATGTACATGGAAAGGCAAGGACTGGTTAAGGAGAGTAAACATGGCTTTGTGCATGGGAACTCATGGCTCTCAAACTTGATTAAGTTTTTTGAAGAAGTAACAGATGATTGATGAGGGCAGAACGGTCGACGTGATCTATGTGGACTTCAGTAAGGCGTTCGACAAGGTTCCCCATGGGACACTGGTTAGCAAGGTTAGGTCTCATGGAATACAGGAAGAACTAGCTAGTTGGATACAGAACTGGCTCAAAGGTAGAAGACAGAGGGTGGTGGTGGAGGCTTGTTTTTCAGACTGAAGGCTTGTAACCAATGGAGTGCCACAAGGATCAGTGCTGGGTCCACTACTTTTCATCATTTATATAAATGATTTGGATGTGAGCATAAGAGGTACAGTTAGTAAGTTTGCAGATTACACCAAAATTGGAGGTGTATTGGACAGTGAAGAAGGTTACCTCAGATTACAACAGGATCTTGATGCGATGGGCCAGTGGGCTGAGTAATGGCAGATGGAGTTTAATTTAGATAAATGTGAAGTGCTGCATTTTGGGAAAGCAAATTTTAGCGGGACTTATACACTTAATGGTAAGATCCTAGGGAATGTAGGTTTAGGGTGAGAGGGGAAAAATATAAAGAGACCGAAGGGGCAACTTCTTCATGCAGAGGATTATACGTGTATGGAATGAGCTGCCAGAGGAAATGGTGGAGGCTGGTACAATTGTAACATTTAAAAGGCATCTGGATAGGTATATGAATAGGAAGGGTTTGGAGGGATATGGGCCGGGTGCTGGCAGGTGGGACTAGATTGAGTTGGGATATCTGTCGACATGGACAAGTTGGACCAAGGGGTCTGTTTCCGTGCTGTACATCTCTATGACTCTGTGTTGGAAGCTGGTACAATTACAACATTTAAAAGGCATCTGGATGGGTATATGAATAAGAAGGGTTTAGAGGGATATGGGCCAAGTGCTGGCAAATGGGACGAGGTTAATTTAGGATATCTGTTGGCATGGATGAGTTGGACCAAAGGGTCTGTTTCTGTGCTGTACATCTCTATGTCTCTGTGACTTTCAGAGTCAAGGGGTGTGTAGACCCAGGATAGGAGAGTGATTGACTAGACAAGAACAGTTGTTGAGGAAATTCATATGGACTGACTCTTGAGAGAAAGTTTTAAAGTTGGATCAGCAAAATGGAAGAATTTTAAGACCTTGTGAAGTTAACTGAGAATTAATAATCCATCGTCACATTAATGTGGTCGGGAGTATTGCTGAGAAATCTGTGGGATCTTTCTTGATCACATTTGATATTTGATGTGCAGTATGGTTTTGATCGCAGTATGTTACCAAGTTTACTGTATGTTAGTTCTGAGCTTGAAAAATAATTGATACATGTGTTATAGATTGTATTACAGTCCTAACTTGTTTAGCAAAATATTGTTTGCTTACAATCGTGGAATCTTAGGCTTTATTTTCTTCATAAGTCCTTTGAAATGCATCTTTTGTCTACATTAAAAGCAATGGTCACAGGTCCAAGATAATGACATAACTTAATAATCTTGTTTGGGATCATGATCGATTCTTTCCCACCAAACATCTGAGTGTGACAAAATGAACATGTGCAAAATTTCATTCATTTTTTGGTGTTCATTATGTAATGTCTTCATTACTTACAAATGCTAGAGTCGAAGATTTAGAGTAGATTAGATTAGATTCCCTACAATGTGGAAACTTGCCCTTCGGCTTAACCAGTCCATACTGACCCCCCGAAGAGCAAGCCACCCAGACCCATTTCCCTGTGACTAAATCACCTAACACTATGGGCAATTTAGCATGGCCAATTTACCTGACCTGTACATCTTTGGACTGTGGGAGGAAACTGGAGCACCCGGAGGAATCCCACACAGACACAGGGAGAATGTGCAAACTCCACATAGACAGTCGCCTCAGGTTGAAATTGAACCTGGGACCCTGGTGCTGTGAGGCAGCAGTGCTAACCACTGAGCCACCGTGCCACCCTCTTATGTTGGAAGGAAAGGCTGGTGACCTACGTCTGTTGTTTTATTTGACATGACTTCAAAATTAGTCCCTAGGAGAAAATCATGATATCTGAAATCGGAAGTGTAAAATAAGTTTGCAATTGTGACCAAGCAACTAAACGTCATTCAGTCCTATTATAAATCAACACACCTACATTTATTGTTGTCATACATATATTTCATCAGTGGTCTTTCCAATATATCTTTTTCAAATACATATTTGGATTAATAAACAAAAGTGGATTTGGTCACCTGATTGCTTGAGATTGAAGAGAGCAACAAACAATTTCCATTGACCAAACACTTTCCTGTTCCTTTCCATTGTGTAAAATTGGGTCAGAAAACGGTCAGAAAACCCTACTTACTCACGCCAATTGTGAAGAATTCCTGCTCCTTAATTATCCATATTTCATTACTTAGCTGGTGAGTTATAATTATTCTGTGCAATGCTAGAGTTCACCTAGACATAGCAAAAAGGTCTTGCAATGAGTTTTATGTCAAAAGTTTATTTTTCTTAAGTGCTCTTGGCTTTTATTGGATGTGTCTCTGAATTAATTGCAAACATTTTGGTATAACTGATTCTGGGCACAAGGTTGGGTTGATTAGTGGGTGGACTTGTGTCTGGAGACTGAAGGACAGTATTATTAATTTGAATCTGGAAGCCTAGACCGTTTCATGTCATATCAGTTGGAGTGCAGTTTGGCCGTGCTCTACCTGTCAGTACTATTGAGGCTGGTATGATTTCATGCACATCTGCAATGATGGTGACTGCCAGTTTTGTGAAGCAGAAAAGGTGATACAAATGTGGTAGTGTGGGGCCAATTTATCAAATTTCTGTTTCAGGCCTATGGAGTTTGACCCACCCAGAGTGTATATCAGAAAATCAAGGATGCATTTCTCATGATTTTACAATGAGTTGTTTTAAAGTTGCTCATACAGGTCACACCCATGATTTTCCACCTTGCAATTTGGGAAGCTAGGCTACTTGCCAGCAGCAAATATTTGTAAAAAACAGTTTTGATCATTTAAGAATCAAATGAACAATTTGACTTTCCAACATATTTGAGTGGAAGTGCTGTCCCTTCAACTTCAGACCATATAATTTCCTGGAGTTTGGTTGCATTGCCTCATGATACAATCGTCAGCAACGTTTCATAGTAACAGTATGCTAGAACCAGCTTCAGAATCTCAAAAATAATTGAAGATAGCAGAGTGGTAATATAACTGAAGGCTATGTACTCCCTTGTCATGTGCAGTATGTGTTGATGTCATTAAGGCTGCCTCCTCCTTAGCCAATTTTATGGGTAGATTTGATACTGCTGTTTTTTCAATAATTGTCCAAAAGCATGTTTTATTCATCCTTTCTCTGCCGGAGAGAAACCCCACAGACACTCAGTGTTACATACCTCATGGTGCCTCTGTCTGATCATTTTTGAATTTCTTCCCAGCAAGGGACTGGCTCATGACGGGGAGCCAGAGAGGAAGAAAAGGCAGGAGAACGTTTTCAGGGACAGACCCAATGAAACAATTCATTTCCTTTTCATGAAATGGTCATCTGTAAGAACAATCTGCAGAGTGAGAAAGACTAAATTATTCGTACAGAATGGCAGAAGAACTCCTTTGAGACTGTATCTTCTAAGTGCGTTGAGAGGCTGTAACCTGAGACTTTCTACAATGGTTGGAAATATTTACTTGTACATTTTAAAGGGATGAAGAGCTACACAGCGAATAATTTCAATTCAGGCTGATTTGAATTACTGCCTAAATTGATCAAGGTAGGAGACTGAATCCTGTCACTCAGGAAAGAAGATTACATTTGGTGACTCAGCAGGGGGTGCTGAGTTATTTTCCAGCTTTGGCAATTTGCAAAACAAAAGAACTCACCAGTTTGTGAGGAATCCTTGACTAAGTGTTTCTTTCTTTTATCCCTGACCCTTCATTTTGCTGTTTCCTCATTTTATATTTGGGGTCCTATTGGGGGTCATAATAATAATTAGTTTTTTTTGTTTTAATGGAAAAACAGATGGTGTTGTAGATTGTGATCCTCAAAAACCTTGGGAATGTAGAAATAAAAAGAGAGAATACAGGGTGAATCCTTGTTAGAGTCAGCTATTTTGTGATATCTGCTATTGGGTAGACTACATTTGTCCACTTTAGTTTGAACATATTTGCATTACAATATGCCGACTGACAGTGCTGAGAGGGAAGTGGGGCTATTTGCAACCTTAGTGAGCAACAGCACTTAATTAATATGATTGGAAGATATGAAAAAGATGCAGGATGGATGCAAAAAGGTGTAGGATAGAATACAACAATTTCTTGCATTCAGGTAACACAGTAAACAGAATGGGATATCCCAATCATTCAGTTTAATCAGACATATACCTCAAGGGTGAGATGAAAATCAAGGTTGTGAATATCTACAAGATATACGGCAGTAAGTCAGCATGGGCCCTTTGGCAGAGCCTGTCAAACCTGCAACTTCTGCCATCTTGAAAGATAAGGGCATCAGATGCATGAGAACAATTCCTCTCCAAGTTGGCACAGTGGTTAGCACTGCTGCCTCACAGCGCCAGAGACCCGGGTTCAATTCCCGACTCAGGCGACTGACTGTGTGGAGTTTGCACATTCTCCCCGTGTCTGTGTGGGTTTCCTCCGGGTGCTCCGGTTTCCTCCCACTGTGCAGGTCAGGTGAATTGGCCATGCTAAATTGCCCGTAGTGCTAGGTAGGGGGTAAATGTAGGGGTATGGGTGGGTTGCGCTTCGGCGGGGCGGTGTGGACTTGTTGGGCCGAAGGGCCTGTTTCCACACTCTAAGTAATCTAATCTATATCACCATTCCTTTACTGTCACTGGACCAGAATCCTGGAAATCTCTTCCTAACTGTACTGTGAGTGTTCCTACACCCCAAGGAATGCAACAGTTAAGAAGACACCTCACCACTTTTCAGAAGAATGAGAAATAATCTTATTGAAACATGTAATATCCTGAAGGGACTTCCCAAGATGAATGGTAAAGGGATGCTTCTCCTTGTGGAATTGTCAGGAACCAGTGAGCACAGTTTGAAAAGAAGGTAAATTTGGTATTAAGGAGAGTTGAGGAGAAATGTTTTATCATAGAGGATCATCAGTGTGTGAAACTCTTTTCCCTGGAAAATGGTGGAGGCAAGGCAATTGAATACTTTTAGGGCAGAGTTAGATTGGGCGTTGATTAACAAACGTGTCAAATGGTACAGAAGAAATGCAGAGTAGTGGAGTTTAGACCACATTCAGATAAGTATAATCTTATTGAACAGTTGTATAGGTTCGAGGAGCTGAATGGTATATTCCTGCTCATAATTGATACGTTCTTCTAACTCTTTCATCTCCCTCTCCCCACACTCCCAGCTCTTCTAGTCCACCTCCCCGTCACCCCTATAATCAACATGTTTATCTTCTCTCCCACTGAGCCTGGCTTGTTTGTGCCCCGCTTCCTTACTCCACTTCCCTGGCTTTAGTGGAACCTGGACAAATTCAAAGGGTTCTAGCAGTCAGATAGAGGTGCTACTGTGGGTGGAAGGAGGGAGAGGAACAAAGGATGCCTGGGGTGTTCAGGAGCTGGAGGTGCCAGGGAAGTGAGGGAGGAAATAGAGTGATGCTAACTTGAGGAAGAGGAGAGGAGACCTGGGGCATGCGATGTACCAGGGGTGGTGAAGAGCCAGGTGATCTAAATGGCTAGGGCAAAGAAAAATAGACCCTGGTAATTCTTAAAACTTAACAGCATCAAAATGTGGTCAAAATTATATAAAATATTGAAAATCAAATAAAACAAATTTACGCGTCCCTGAAGAGGCATGTATTTTCAGCTCATTATGGTAAAAGGAGGTATAAAGAATTGGCAATATGCTCTTTTGGAAGCCTTCACTGCTTGTCTCAATACCATGCCCTGCTGCAGGAAGGAGAGCAGGCTTTCAATGGAGTCACAGACAAGCTAAATACCAATACTTCTGGCAAGTGTTTTAGCCAAAGGCCTTTAAATGTTGTAAGGTTTCCATATCATGGTTTTCATGGGACTGAACAGGCTAATGTTTGGCCACATATGGCCGATGTTCCATGTGGCATTGAAATTCAGAATGTAGGATTTAGGATTTACTTCCTTTTCTTTCTGTGCTGTTGTTCTGTCTCATCTTTAAAGCATTGGACCCAAAGTATGATGCAGCTTGATGAACAAGAAATCTCTTTTGTGAACTGGAGCTGTCCTCCAGCTATTTCACAGTACAGTATACCTTCCTTGCTTATATTTTATTACTTGTATACTAAAGGTAGGTATCTTATTTGTATCCTATTCTCGATTGCCTTATCTACTATCCAGCTGTGGACATTCAATTCAAGGTCACAATGCTCTTCTAACCTGTCAGTGTGCTACTATTTAGGGGACAGTTTTTTGTCATGTTACCCTTCCTCACATGCATTCCCTCACAGTTCTCTGGATGGAGCTCCATTTCCCAGTGTTCTGCCCACTTGAATAATCCATTGATATCTTCCTGCAGGCAACTACATGACAAATTTTGTGTCATTTGCAAATCTCATAATCATACTCCCTCTGTTTGGAGACAAACCATTAAGATATCCTGTAACAAACAAACAAATACTGATCCTTACAGAAGGGGGCAGCATGGTGGCTCAGTGGTTAGCACTGCTGCCTCACAGCACCGGGGTCCCAAGTTTGATTCCAGCCTTGGGCATCTGTCTGTGTGGAGTTTGCACATTCTTGCTGTGTATGTGTGGGCTTTCTCCGGGTGCTCCTTTTCCTCACACAGTCCAAAGATGTGCAGCTTAGGTGAATTGGCCATGCTAAATTGCCCATAGTGCTTGGTGCATTAGTCAGAGGAAAATGGGTCTGGGTGGGTTACTCTTCAGAGACTTGGTGTGGACTGGTTTGGCTGAAGGGCCTGTTTCCGCACTGTTAGGAATCTAATCTAAACATTACTGGTGTAGTCTTCCAGTCACAAAAGTAGCCAGGACTGAATCTTAACATTTTTATTGGGTTAAATTCAAGTGGTATCATGTTGTTTGGAGTGTTTCTTGTCAGAATGCTTATTGGGTGTCTCTGTCCTATCTTATCAAATGCACCGCATTAATTACCTACCTGCCCCATTGGCATCTCCTGCCCAAGTTCCATTTTCCATGCAGTGTTCTTGCAACAGCATGCCACTCACTGGGCATACCAGTATTCAGTGGCACATCTTGCACAACCTGTGAAAAATATTGTGCACTTAGATAAGCACTGGCAGCCTGGAGCTGCCTTGCATGGTTGCTGACACGTGTCCTAGACATGGCACACAGGGAGAATCGATGCTCGTCTTTGCAGGCAGCATACTGGAGGTTGAGCTGGACAGGGTGGTGCATAGTCAAACTTATTCTTCCCCAGGGCCTGCAGAGGAGACCACCATCTTCCCTTTAGTACTTTACGCTGACTTTATCTCTGCTCCTGAACCCCCCTGCCACCAGGCTCATACTTTACCACCCTCATTGTTGCCCGCTATCTTTTCCCCACTCACTCTCACCTACCCAATCCCAATGGCACTGACCCTGCACTGTCATCTCAATCAGGATTCTATTCTATTCTATGTTATTCTATTCTATTCTATGTTAGATGCGGTCTGGTCCAGTCCATGAGTTGGGTGTGTGTTCCTGAAGCACTGAAGTGCAAAAATGACTCTAAGTGAATCACAGTCTGCCATGAAGGTTCTTACAGGCTGGCACAAGTCACATGCCAATGTTCATAGACATGTGGTAAGTGTGGCTGGCATTTTTGGAGCTTGCCTGAATTGTAAGTGCCTGATTTCCATGTGGAGGTCATTCAAAGCAAACCATGAGGTGACTTGGACAGATCCTCATTCTGGTTTCCTCTTCTGTTTTCCATGATGTTGAGCTTGTTTGATAGGTTTGGTTGGGTGAAAGATTGAATACAAATGAGACACGTTGGGCTGTTAATAAGGTCTTTACCGGTATTAACCCCCATCAATTAATATCTTACCGTTGTCTCGTGAGAATCTTGCCACATTGCTTGTGAAAAGCATAAAAAGTGGAGTGAGATAATCTCAATGTTGAGATGCTACTCACTACATTTTTGACCCCATACTTCCCCACAGCTGGCCATAGCAATCAGTGCTCAAGCCCTTTAAGATACTGCCCCCAGTGCCCATTACCTTCTGCATTTAACTTGCCACTTTGGATGGATACTATGGTTAGAATACCATAAACATTTACTTTTGTGACTAGTCTACCATGGTAGTCCAGAACAAACTTTCATTAACATCAAAACAGACATTATCAACAGCCCTATTCTAACTGACCTTCTTTAAAAAAGTGATCACGTTAGTAAGACACAACTTTTCTTAACAAATCCATGCTGACTGTCCTTGATTAATCGTTATCTTTGTAAATGAAGATTTATCCTGTCCCTCAGAATGTTTTCCAATATATTCTAATATAAAGACCCTTGGATAATGATGACTTGATTGGGCATGGTCAGCCTGGATTAATGAATGGGAAATCATGTCTGGTGATCTTTTTGCAGTTTTTTGATAAAGGAGAGCTGATAAATGGTAAGAAATTGCAAGAGTGGAAGTACTGAAGAATCCTTGCTGATAAGTCACTGAACGATAGCAAGCAGGCGCAGTAAACTGTTAAGAAAGCTCATAGAATGTTACAGTTTATTGTCAGAGGATTTATGTAAGACGAATAGTGATGTCTTCCTTCCATTGGATAGGAACTGGAGTAAACAGTTCTGTTTGCCTTATCTCAGAAAACCATGATGTGGAGATGCCGGTGTTGGACTAGGGTGGACAAAGTTAAAAATCACACAACACCAAGTTATAATCCAACAGGTTTATTTGGAAGTACTAACTTACAGAATGTTGCTCCTTCATCAGGTCACTGTGGAGCAGGATCAGAAGACACAGAATTTATAGCAAAAGATTACAGTGTCATGCAATTGAAATGATATATTGAAGAAACCTAGATGGCTGTTAAGTCTTTCTTCTTTTAGAATGGGGTTGCAGATTTCGGTTCATTAATACGTAAATTCTTTTAAGCCACATTGTCAAGATCATCAGGTGGTTGTGGAGTAAAAGATCGTAAAACACAGAATTTATAGCAAAAGTTTACAGTGTGATGCAATTGTTTGTTAAGTATTTTAGAATGAATATATGGGTTTTAGTTCTTCCATATATAAATCGCAAAACTTTTTTAAAGTTACATTCTCAAGTGAACTTTAACAATTGGTGTCATATCAGCCCAGATAATGGATTGGAGGTGGGAGGTACCCTGTGTGAGACTGTCCGTACCCCAAAGTTCAGACTGATTCTAATCTAAAAAACAGATTTACAGAGCTTACATAGATTCATGCAGTTTTTGAGCAAAATAAAATGTAATTCTGCAAGTACAAATTCACCCCACAAACTTATATATGTGTGTGTGTTTGTGTGAGTGTATGTGAATGTTTGTGTGTGTCGGGGGGGGGGGTGAGTGTTATGTCTGTGTGTGAGTGTGGGAGTGTATGTGTGAGCATATGAGACAGAGCTTGTGTATGAGAGAGAGAGTCTGCATGAATGAGTGTGTGTACCTGAGAGTGTGTGTGTGTCTGTGTCTGAGTGTGTGCTTGTGTGTATGTGTTTGTGAGAGAATGTGTCGTGCAGTGTAACATGAAACCAAGGTCCCGGTTGAGGCCCTCCCTTTGGGTACCGAACTTGGCTATCAGCCTCTGCCTGGCCACTTTGTGTTGTTGCCTGTCCCGAAGTCTGCCTTGGAGGATGGTCACCTGAAGATCCGAGGTTGAATATCCCGGACCACTGAAGTGTTCTCTGACTGGGAGGGAACACACCAGTCTATTGATTGTTGTACGGTGTTCGTTCATCCATTGCTGTAGCCTCTGCTTGGTCTCTCCAATGTACCATACCTCAGGGCATCCTTGCCTGCAGCATATGAGATAGACAATGTATGGTGTTGTCCTGAAAGCTGGGCGGTTTGCTACAAACAATGGTGTGTGTGTGTGATTACATTTGCTCAGAAACTGCATGAATCCATGTAAGGTTCTGTAAATGCGTTTTTTAAATTAGAATACACACACACACATCACCAAACCTCAAACAGATCATTGTTTGTAGTAAACCACCCGGCTTTCAGGATAACACCATACAATCTTGTCTTAATAAACAGGAGTGTCAGATATCCCGGTTACTCTGAGAGCTGGCTCTTGAGAGAGCTGGATCAGTGTGCGAAAGAAAAAAAAGATACAACCTTGTCTTGTAGATGCTGCAAGACATGTCAAATTTTGACACAGATACCACCATTACACGTGGGGACTCCTCCCTCCATGTACATGGCAGGCCATCCTCATGGGTACCGAACTTGGTTGTCAGTCTCTGCTCGGCCACTCTTCGTATCCCAAAATCTGCCTTCGAGGATAGTCACCTGAAGATCCAAGGCCAAAGGTCCCTGACACACACATACATCCCCTGCACCCACACCCATGCATACACCCTCTCACCCATTCTAAAAGATGTCACAACAACCTAGGTTTGTTCAATAAATCATTTCAGTTGCATGATACTGTAATCTTTTGCTATAAATTCTGTGTCTTATGATCCTGCTCCATAGCTATCTGATGAATGAGCAGAACTTTGAAAGCTTGTACTTCCAATTAAACCTTTTGGACTATAACCTGGTGTTATGTGATTTTTTAACTTTATCTCAGGGAAGGTATTATTGCCATACAGGGAATGCACCAAATGTTCACTGGGGGCAGGACTATCCCATGAAGAATGATTTGGCAAACTGAGACTGAGAGATGATTTCATTGAAACTTACCAATTACTTAAAGGGATAAACAGCTAAAATCCTCATAAGGTGTTTCTCCTAGTTGGGGATTCTAGAAGCAGGGACACAATTTGAAAGTGAGGAGGCTGCCATTTAGGCTGAAGATTAGAAGAATTTATCTTCACCCAGAGTGTTCTGAACCTTTGGAATTCTGTACCCCAGAGGATGATGAAAACTTGAGGTTGTTTAAGATCCAGATTGAAAGCTTTTTGATTACCAATGGTGTATGGGCCTATAGCAGTACTTTTGGTATTCCATAAGGATCTATTCTTCACTCCACTGCCCTTCTATGTAATTTGCACCCTCTTGATGATGACATTGTTTGAGGACACAACATTGTGTTTCACATGTGATATGCATCCTGTCAACACACTCTGTACCATTGATGTCATCTAATATCTTGCTGCAACTGCATGTTACACTGAGAGTTAATGGCCTGGTAATTCAACTACAAGAAGCCTAACAGCTTATAGAATCCTCTGCTTTTACAAGACCTCTCATCTAACTAAATGATCAGTTTATCTAAGAAACTACAGGCCTGCTGTAAAAAGGAGGTTAAAATCAGTCAAAATTGTAATCATACAGTTTTTTTAACTTCATCTACATCTAATCATTGTGTAAATGTGTGCAAGTGATTGGGTGTGAGGCATGTTAAAATCTCTGAGGCGTGTGTGTGACAATGAATAATTTTCATTATATTTAAAATCTGATCTACTACTACAATCATTTAGATTGGGAAGCCTCTCCGAGGGTAAGAAAATACACATGTCTCACATACAAAACAAAACTTTGCATGGATAATAATAAAACATACAATTCTGCTCATGGCTGTAGGATAGGAGTTTCCCAGAGTCAAAGAACAGTCCTTTTGAATTGGGAATAGAGATAATTTAAAGAAAGGTCATGGAATAATTGGTAAGTGAGTGCAGATGCCCTCCATGTATGAAAGCATACTTCATGCCTTTTAATAGTCATTGAGGGTCATACACTTCCTATAAGGGTAACCAGCCTTGAGGGCTTGTTTTGTCTAGTGTCCTGTCCAATAGCTATCAAATTTCTTTCTGAATGTTTAAGTGACCCTTTTCAGAAACCTAGTCACTTTAATGCACATGACTGGAACCCAGGTCCTGTTGTTTTAGGATTACAAATGTTACTGGCAGTTACTTTGCAGTAATTGTTATTTTTTAAAAAATAAACTGAGCTTTTCCTGTCAAAGCTTCAATACTAATTCGATTCAACTAATGCAGGTAGACTGGAACCATGATTCAGGAAATATACGATTCAACTAGAAGGATTGTTCTGCAGATTCCATATATAATCCTTGGAGTTGATTTCACCTTCCATTGTGAATTGAAGCCATCTGGACATTTTTGTTGTCACTTTTCTCTGGTTGCCAGCAGAATAGACAGAGTTATTACCTTGTATTTAGGTACATTAATTATGCTAATACACAAAAGGATAGTAACCTTACCTTTTCTCATCACAAAACTGCCATCTTGTCTAATCCTTGCCTGTGCCAGTGCTGTGTAAGGGTGTAAGTCATGAACTGGCCTTTCATAACTCTCCATGAATTCTTACAAACAGCGAGGGAAATTAGCACAATAACTGCAGTCAGGAACAACATGGTGAGCAGCCAATAAGACTTCATAATTTAAGTTGCCTCAAGACCTTTCTCCCCCACAAAATAAGTCCCTCAAATTAGTGACAGATGTCCCTCAACTGAACTACAGGAGTTAGCTGATGTGAATCACTTTAATAAAAGACCAGAGTACCCACAGAAACCTATTTTGGAGTCAGTCATTAATTTGATTGGATCCAGACCAACTACACAGTTAATTCTTGGACTCCAGTCTTACAGATGCCTGAATTCTTTTTTTTGTCTACCACAGATTTGGGAAGGGTCAGGGAGAGTGGATGTGAGTGCTCATCTTTTTCTATAAGATGGAGGTTTCACAAAAGGATAAAATTATTCCTGTAATGATTTTAAACAACCACTATTGACTGTGAGAATTCTTATTTTGGTACAAAATTATTAAACATAACTTACTTAGTTTTTCTTTTCCTGTTTCCAAAATCAATTGGACTTTACTCAAGTGTAAATTACTGACTGTAAACAGCTGTTTAGACTTGCTGACTTGGCTGGGAGCTGCAGAGTGTGAACTAAAAACCTAGTGTGAACCATTGCACCTTTTAGCAGTGCAACTTAGTCATCAGCCTGGGGTGCTACATCTGTACTTCAGCTATATATAAAATATATATATATATATTCATGTGTAAACGTCTTACAGCTCATTTGAAATTAGCTTGACTCCCTGCCAATGGAGAATTAGCTTCGAATAAATATATTAGCTAGCCATTATATAATGTAGGGTGCAGATTCTTTGGAGCCACCTTTATTGTGAGCATGGCTTATTTACCGATATGTATAGAAGTCCTTCACGCATTAAATGTACATGCACTATGATATTGAGTTTTACACAGCAGATTCCATCTGTATTATATACTGAGTTTGTTGATCTCATTGAAAAGCCACATCAAAAGTAGAGACATTACAATTGACTCCATATTCCAGTGCCAAAAAGGCAAAATGAATAATTCAGCTAGTGTTCCTGCTTTAGCACTATACTCAGTGCCCCTTTTGGAGAGTATGCATCCATGAATGTCAGATCAGGAACTGACTCAGCTGTGATTCCCCAAGATGGAATGCCCTGCTGACACTTGCTGTCTAGGTTCATACAAATAATTATAATCTGGGCAAAGTACTACACGGCTTCTAATACCTGTGGACCCATATTGTTGCAAGAATTAGCACTTGAAGTACAGGGACAAATTAGGGAAGGCAGTAATAGAATGAACAGTTTAGTCTTTTGTGAGATGACTGATCTAATGGTACTAGCAAAACTGATGGAATGTTAAGACCTAGAATCTGCAATGCAATATATAGTTTGTTAATATACACTGCCTCATAGATGTGGATAACAAATTTGATTGTCACAAGCAACTGTATAACATGACTAATACATTATAACAGTATTATTGCGCCATGTGTCCTTCCTCACAATCATACAGGCTTTAGTTTCAGTATATATATCACACAAGTTAACATATTGGAGAGAGAAATTACAATTTATTATCATGAGCAAATCTTATCTTCATCGCATTACCCAAGTTGAGAAAGGACAATTGGGCTGAATCTTATGATGTTTTGGCTACATGTCAATTTTGTTGAGCTTCACAAATGGTTTCTCTCCATGAGGCTCAATGAGACTTCTTACCGTATCATCCCAAACGTGCCTTGTTAAGTACCTACTCCACACCTAAAGCACCCTCTCATCTGATTCTAGCCCAAGTACACCACTCGGTATAACCAGAAGAATTAATCACTCACATATATCCCAGAATGAACTGGCATCAGTGGTGCCAGTGCCAGCGCCATCTTTAAACCTCAACTGAAAACTCAGCCAAGCATTTGTATTCCGGAGTTGCCCTTCACTAGCAATGTAATGGCACACTAGCTCATCATGCTCTGCTCACAGCACATAGTTGGCATGACTGACACTTCCTTGGTACATACAACTCCACTTTTCTGCCCCAGTTCTGCCCCAACTATCAGGCCACACAGCCTACCTGTCCTTTGTAAATTCTATCAATCAATCTCCCTAAGTTGCTACTATTTTGTTTCCAATGACCCCTACAGATTAGCATCATACCATTAGCCAGTGGGGATCCATCACAGATTCAGACAAATCCAAAAATGATCTTCTATTTATCAGTGTCAAAAGCAAAAGCTGATGAAGGCTGCATTTTACCTTCATAATGAAAATAAAATATTGGCATGATGACCAACTCTGTTTAACATTCCATAATTGTCTGCTGCAACCATCTCCTATCTACTAGAATAGGGTGTCAACCAAGCTCTGTCTGACTTGTAGCACTCAACACAGTTGAGCTCTGTCATGTACAGATCTTCCTCCTTCCCAAGGTCTCCTCCATTGCTTCTATTCTCCCAGTTGCTTAGCATCTAGCACATTACCTCAATTCCTTCTGACTGTGCAGTGCACAGACACTTGGATTAGGTACACACTCTGTCCAAACTCTATTATAGGCACATCCCAAAATACAAGTTCAAACAGTGGCTCCTCATCTTCAGTTATCGTCTGCTCCACTACTGCCCTCATTGAAGGTTGTGTCTGTGCTCCACATCAGTCAGGGTCATTAGCCATGGTCACAATGTATCCCAATAACCAACCTTGTAGGGCACCTGAACCCTTAAAAGCACTGGGGACATGAAAATGCACCAGGATATAGGAGTCAGGGAAGGTACCAGAGTAGTGAGCCCATACTTCCAGGAAGTGATAATGGTGATCACAGATCACCCGGACATTAATGGAACGGAGCTCTTTCCTTAAGATGAATTCTATGGCATTGTGATATGCTCCTCTCGGTGTCATGTGTGTTCAGTCAATGGAACCCTGTACCTGGGGGAAGGCAACTATATTTCTGAATCTAATTGCCTGGGCTGCAGCACTGACCTCATCAATGGGGAACAAAATGAATCAGTGTGATCTTGCATAGATGGCATTGGTCACTGTCCCGATGTATTAGTGGGTACACGACTGAGAGATGCCACACAGGTCATGTGTCACTCCCTGGAAGGAACCAATTGCATTGAATTTCACCTTCCTAGAGATCTGCCTACTGGGCAGTACAGCTGTTTTTCACTTTTCACATCTATTATGCTGCAATTTACGTAAGTTGCAATTTATAGTTAGCTCCAAATTAGGAGTGATTTTGTATCATAGATGCATGCCCACTAGGTACTCAGTGGCATTAGGAATTCCATCTACATGTACCTCAGTACATTATATGTTTATATAAAATAAAACAAAACTTTATTTAATGAAGATAGTGTATTGCAACCAGTCTCCTACGAGGAAATATTTACCTAGTGTGAAGACATCATGCAAAATGTTTATATCACACACCTCAAAATATAAATAAATATTGAATAAATTTGGTTCTTGGACATTGCTTTTGAGGACAGATGAGAACTGTCTGTGTGTTATTTCTAAACCATATGCATGACATATAACAGACACCCACACAACTTCAGCCTCCCATGAATTGAAGATGTGCCGCTGATTTCCTGTACTGTATTATTGACCAAGCTCCAGTCTAAGATTTATCCTGGATTAACCATACACAGTCATGAATTTTCCATGTCCAACTCGATGTCAGCTTCCTTCTCCTGAATCTTTTTCCATTCTTTTTGTTATCTATTTTTCAGCTTGCAGATTTGATAGGAAACAGTCTAACGATGAGATTTACTTTGGTGACCATCTCTACTTTGTCATATGGAATTGCTGACTGATTAACCCCAGCTGACTTTTTAAAAATGTGACTCCAATTGTAACATCCCTTGTACTGCCCTGGCTGAGATAACTGCGCAGGTTAGAAATTGATCCCGGTTCTCCTAGTCTCCATGGTTCGACGTTACGTGAGTAGTGTAATTAACAGAAAAAAACTTCCTGTAGGAAATGTCCAGTTTTCATATTTTAAAAGGTAGCAGAAATCTCAAACCATTAATTAAATATTTCTTTTTGGAACAATAACATTCACATTCACAGCTGGAGAGATGGTCAGACCTCTCAGGACCTCACCCACTAAAGCTTGAGAAAGTGTCTAATATATGATGTTTCCTCCAATTTTTGTCTTCCTGCTGAGAAGCATCAGGATATTCACAAGATCCCCTCAAAGGTTCAGAGCTGAGAAGTAACTGAAAGGAATCGAACTGGAAGAAATGTAACTGAAGTATGTTCTTTTTTAAAAACAGGCACTTGCCCAGGATATTTTTAAAGTTAACTCTAAAGCTGTCCTTTTGTTCCATTAGTGTCATTTATCAATGGTGGTCTCAGTAGACCAGTTCCACTTGGCATCTTACCTTTAAGACTGAAGTGTCTGCTTAGCATTTGGCAGTAGTGTATTTTCACAGCAGACTGACTAAGTGGAAGTAATGGCCATGAACAAAAGAACTTCAGAACCAGTGAGGAATCAATGACCTCTCCTGCATTTTACTGCTGTGTACTAGCAGTTACCTATGACATATGAATTAGGAACAGAAGTGGGCCATTCAGTCCCTTGCATCTGCCCAACAATTTGAGAAGATCATAGCTGATCTAACTGAAATCTGAACTCTGCATTCAAGCCTATCTTCAATAGTCTTTCACTCCTTATTTATCAACAGCCTGTCTACCTCTGCCTTAAAAATATTCAAAGACTCGGAAGTTCAGTCTTCATTTTTTCGGCAGCAGTTGGAGTGGGAGGAACGACGGTGAAGACCGACAGGAAGGTAATTTTATGATATAAAAACTTACCTCAGTAGTTTCAGGTATATATTTTGGCAATGGCTGAATCCTGAGACACTATATGTATAGTGTCTCTCACCCGCTCTCTTCCTCTAAGCAAAAAAAAAGATTCTTGTGTGTTGCTAAGGTAAGGCATTTCAATTGATATTTCTTGTGTATCATGTGATTGGTTAAACGTTTACTATTAGTTGGTTAATTGAATAAGATGACAGAGAAGTACTAGAAATTATTTAAGTTATAAATTTGCATAAATTAATTAAATAAGTAGAGATTGTTGGACAGGTGGTGTGCTGTAGCTGTATGATGTGGGAGCTGGCTGATCCCATTGTGAACGGTAGTTGACCACATTTGCAGCAAGTGTTGGCTTTTGGAAGAACTCCCGATCAGAATCGATGATCTGGAATCTGAGCTTCAAATACTGTGACACATCTGGGACGGGGAGAGTTACCTGGAAGCTTTGTTTCAGGAGGCAGTCACACCCGATAGATTAAGTAATTCAAACTCAGTTAGTGATCAGGAACAACAGGGTGGGACTGTAAATGAGGCAGGTAGGGGGATTCTGAGTTCAGGAGTGGAGGAGTCTCAGCCCCTGACCTTGTCCAACAGGTCTGAAATGTTTGCTCCCTGTATGGATGAGGAAAAGGGCTGTGGACAGGATGAGCCAGCTGACCACGGCACCATGGTGCAGAAGGCCATTTAAGAGGGGGGAGCAAAAAGACAAGTAGTTGTTATAGGGGATTCTATAATTAGGGAGACAGATTGTATCCTTTGCAAGTCGGATTGGGAGTCCTGCATGGTGTGCTGCCTGCCCCGGTGCCAGGGTGCAGGACATCTCTGACTCGCTTGAAAGGATGTTGGAGTGGGAGGGAGAAGATTCTGTTGTTGTGGTCCACGTTGGCACAAGCAACATAGGCAAGGCCACGAAGGAGGACCTGTTTGGGGAGTATCAAGCACTAGGAAAGAAATTGAAGAACAGGTCCTGGAGGGTCATACTCTCTGGATTACTGCACGGGCCATGTGCTAATTGGCATAGGGATAAGAAAATTATGGACGTAAACATATGGCTAAGAGATTAGTGTGGGAAAGAGGGATTCTATTTCACAGGACATTGGCATCAGTTTTGGAACCAGAGCGATCTGTACCAATGCGATGGTCTTCACCTGAACCAATCTGGAACTAGTGTTCTAATGAAAAGGATAAATAGAGTGGTCACTAGGACTTTAAACTTGTGAGTTGGGAGGAAGGGAAAGGGAAAGCAACAGGGAGTATGGAGTCAAGTAGAAAGATAAGCAGCAGGTTAGCATGTGTGCAGGGTTTAAGTTCAAGGCAGGCTAGGAATGAAGCAAAAAGGAATGATAACTTAGGATATATTACTGGAGATGTTGGAAATCATGAGGATAAGGAAATTAACAGTAAGGCGCTTTATCTAAATGCTCGTAGTATTCAAAACAAAGTAGATAAATTAACAGCACAAATCATCATGAATGATTATGATGTGGTAGGCATCACAGAGACGTGGTTGCAGAGGGTTCAGGCCTGGCAGTTAAACATCCAAGGATTTACAACTTATCGAAAAGACAGAGAGGTGGGCAGAGGGGGCAGAGTTGCCTTGTTGGTTAAGAGTGAAATTAAATCCTATGACACTGAATGATATCAGGTCAGATGATGTGAAGTCTGTGAGGAACCACAAAGGCAAAAAAAAAACATAATGGGAGTTATGTACAGACCTCCCAGCAGTGGTCAGGACTGAGGCGCAAGATGTACCAGGAAATAGTTAGGGCATGTCAGAAAGACAAGGTCATGGAGCTCATGGGGGACTTCAATATGCAAATGGACTGGGTGAATAATGTTGCAGGTGGATCCAAAGAAAAGGAATTCATGGAATGCTTACAGAATGGCTTTTTGGAACAGCTTGTGATGGAGCCCACAAGGGAGCAGACTATTTTGGACTTAGTAATGAGCCAGACTTTATAAAAGTAAGGGAACACTGAGGTAGTACTGATCATAATATGGGAGAGTTCAGTCTGCAGTTTGAAAGAGAGAAGGCAAATCGAATGTAACGGTGTTACAGTTAAATAAAGGTAATTACAGAGGCATGAGAGAGGAACTGATGAAAATCAACTGGAAGCAGAGACTAGTGGGGAAGACAGTAGAGCAACAATGGCAGGAGTTTCTGGGTGTAATTAAAGGCATAATACAGAGGTTCACCCCAAAGAAAAGATAGAATATCTGCGGAGTGGGTATAAGGAAGGAGAGGATCACATATGAAAGTAAGCTAGCCAGTAATATTAGAAATGATAGTAAAAATTTCTTTCAATACATAAGAAACAAATGAAAGGCATAAGTAGAAATTGGGCCACTCCAAATTGATGCAGGAAGACTAGTGATGGGACATAAGGAAATAGCTGAAGAGCTTAATAAATACTTTGTGTCAGTCTTCACAGTGGAAGGCATGAGTAATATCCCAAATATTAAGGAGAGTCAAGGGCAGAGTTGAGTATGGTAGCCATTACAAAAGAGAATGTGCTAGAAAAGCTAAAAGATCTAAAAATTGATAAATCTCCTGGCCCCGATGGGCTACATCTTAGAGTTCTGATGGAGGTGTCTGAGGAAATAGTGGAGGTGCTGCTTGTAATCTTTCAAAAATCACTGGAGTCAGGGAAAGTCCCAGATGATTGGAAAATCAATGTTGTAACCCCCTTGTTCAAGAAAGAGTCAAGATAAAAGATGGAAAATTATTGGCCGATTCACCTAATCTTGGTTGTAGGCAAAATGCTAGAATCCATTGTTAAGAATGAGATTTCTAAATTCTTGGAAGTGCAGGGTCAAATTAGAACAAGTCAACATGGATTTAGTAAGGGGAGGTTGTGCCTGACAAACCTGTTAGAATCCTTTAAAGAGGTAATAAGTAGATTAGATCAGGGAAACCCAGTAGATGTTATCTATCTAGACTTCTAAAAGGTCTTTGATAAGGTGCCTCACGAGAGGCTACTGAGTAAGTTGAGGGCCCATGGTGTTCGAGGTGAGCTTTTGGCATGGATTAGGGATTGGCTATCTCTCAGAAGGCAGAGAGTTGGGATAAAAGGTTCTTTTTTCAGAATTGCAGCTGGTAACAAGTGGCGTTCCACAGGGTTCAGTGTTGGAGCTGCAGCTGTTCATTTTATATATTAATGATCTGGATGAAAGTTTGGGGGCATTCTGGCAAAGTTTGCTGATGATACGAAGTTAGGTAGACAGGCAAGTAGTTCTGAGGAGGTGGGGAGGCTGCAGAAAAATTTAGACAGTTTAGCAGAGTGGTCCAAGAAATGGCTGATGAAATTCAATGTTAGCAAATGCGAGGTCTTGCACTTTGGAAAAAAGAATACAGGCATGGGCTATTTTCCAAACAGTGAGAAAATTCATAAAGTGCTAGTCCAGGATTCTCTAAAGGTTGACTTGCAGGTTGAGTCCGTGATTAAGAAAGCAAATGTAATGTTGTCATTTATCTCAAGAGAGTTGGAATGTAAAAGCAGTGATGTGCTACTGAGACTTTATAAAGCTCTAGTTAGGCCCCATTTAGAATACTGTGTCCAATCTTAGGCCCCACACCTCAGGAAGGACATACTGACACTGGAGCGTGTCCAGTGGCGATTCACACAGATGATCCATGAAATGAACGGCCTACGATGAACGGCTGAGGATCCTGGGATTATATTCAATAGAGTTTAGAGGTTAAGAGAAGATCTAATAGAAACTTACAAGATAATGCATGGCTTAGAAAGGGTGGATGTTGGGAATTTGTTTCCGTTAGGTGGGGATACTAGCACCCATGGGCACAGCCTTAGAATTAGAGGGGGTCAATTTAGAATGGAAGTGAGGAGACATTTCTTCAGCCAGAGAGTGGTGGGCCTGTGGAATTCATTGCCATGGAGCGCAGTGGAGGCTAGGTCATTAAATATCTTCAAGGCAGAGATTGATAAATTCTTGATCTCACAAATAATTAAGGGCTACAGGGAGAGTGCAGGTAAGAGGAGTTGAAATGCCCATCAGCCATGATTAAATGGTGCAGTGGACTCGATGGGCCGACTGGCCTTACTTCTATTATGTCTTATGGTCTTAATGTCTCTGCTTCAACTGTCCAAAGATTCACAACATTCTGTGAGAAAAAAACTTTTCCTAATTCCTGTCTTAAATGAGCAACTCCTTACTTTTAAACAGTGATTTCCTAGCTTCTCCCATTAGAGGAAACATCCTTTTCGTATCCACCCTGTCAAGAGCCCTCAGGATCTCACATGTTTCAGCCAAATTGCCTCTTACATTTCTAAAACACAATTGTTCCTCACAAGATAACCCTCCCATTCTCACTAGTCAACCTTCCATGACATGTGAGTTTGCCCAATCTCTATTCATGGCACAATATCACCATTATCAGAACTAGTCTGATGAACATTTGTTACATTCCCTGTATGGCAATAACATCTCTCCTGAGATAAGGCAACCGGAACTCCAGTTTCAACTGAAACAAGACTTCACTACTCCTATTACATAAATCCTCTTGCAATAAACACTAGCATTCCGTTAGCCTTCTCAACAGTTTACTGCACCTGCTTGTTAGTCGTCAGTGACTTATTGACAAGGACACCTGGGTCCCTTTGTAACACTTTCCAACCTCTTAACATTTATGTCATAGTCTGCACATCTGTTCCTCCTACCAAATTGCATAAATCATATTTTTTCCACACAACATTCCATCTGCTATCTTCTTGTCCACTCTTTAAGTCTGTCCGAATCATCTTGAAGCCACTTTATACATATTTGTCACAACACACATTTTTGACTTAACTTTGTATCATCCACAAATTTGAAAGCATCATATTTGGTCCCTGCTCTCAAACATAAGTGGGGCCCAAGTGCTGTTCCTAGTGGTACCCCACTAGTCACAAACAGTGTGAGAATGACCCATTTAATCCTAATCTCTGTTTTCTGTTAGCTAGTCATAATTGCTTGCCAATACATTATCTCCTATTCCATGGGCTTCAAATTTTCTGACCAGCCTCCTGTGTGGCACATTCAAAAACATTCTCAAGATTGAATTATACAACATCCAACATCCTCTTTATCAAAAATCTCCAAAACATTCATTAAGCATGATTTCCCATTCATGAATCCATACTGACCATCTCCAATCAGGTCATTATTATCCAACGGTTTGGAGATTAGAATACATGGAAATCATTCTGAGGGACAGGATAAAGCCCCATTTAGAAAGATAGAGATTAATCCAGGACAGTCAACATGGATTTGTTCAGAAGGTTGTGTCTTACTAACATGGTCTTTTTTAAAAGAATGTCAATTAGAATAGTGCTTTTGATGTTGTCTGTTTTCATGATTAGATTAGATTCCCTACAGTATGGAAACAGGACCATCGGCCCAACCAGTTCATACTGACCCTCCGAAGAGTAACCCACCCAGACCCATTTCCCTCTGACTAATGCACTTAACACTATGGGCAATTTAGCATGGCCAATTCACCTAACCTGCACATCTTTGGACGTTAACAGAAATTTTGTTCTGGACTACCATGATAGACTAGTTATAAAAGTAAATGTTTATGATATCCCAACCATGGTATCCATCCAAAGTGGCAAATTAAATCCAAAAGTTAATGGCCATTGAGGGTAGAACCTTAAAGGGTTCTGAGCATTGAGGACTATGGCCAGCTGTGTGGAAGAATTGAGTGAAAACGTGGTGAGTACCATCTCAACATCTAGACAATCTAACTCCATCTTTTATACTTTTCACAAGCAACGTTGCACGATTATTACTAGACAGCAGCAAGATACCAATTGATGGGGGTTAATATCAATAAAACACCTTATTAAAAACCCAACTTGTCTCATCAGTATTCAATCGCCCATCCAACAAACTCATCAAACAAGCTTGACATCAGGGAGAACTCAGCAGGAAACCAGAATGAACAACTGGTGGAGTCAACTCATGGCTTTCTCTGAATGACCTCCATGTGGAAACTGGGCACCTATATTTCAGGGCGTGCTCCTTTAGTGCTGGTCATGCTCACTCCATGCCCATGGACATTGGCATTTGTCAGCCTGTGAGAACTCTCATGACAGACCTGTAATCACCTAGAGATTGCTTCTGCACTTCAATATTTCACAAACACACACCCAACTCATGCACTGGACAAGGCTGCATCTAAAATTAGAATAGAATCAAATCAAATAGAATAGGACCCCTACAGTGCAGAAAGAGGCCTTTTGGCCGATTGGGTCTACATTGACCCTTCGAAGATCATCCGAATCAGACCTAGCCCCTAACCCTATCCCCATACCCCACATATACCATGGATAATCCACCTATCTAGCATGTCCCTGGACATTCCAGGGAAATTTAACATGGGCAATCTATTTAACCTGCACAACTCTGGGCTTTTCCAGTAGTTTAGAACACAGGTGGGCGGCACGGTGGCACAGTGGTTAGCACTGCTGCCTCACAGCGCCAGAGACACGGGTTCAATTCCCGACTCAGGCGACTGACTGTGTGGAGTTTGCACATTCTCCCCGTGTCTGCGTGGGTTTCCTCCGGGTGCTCCGGTTTCCTCCCACAGTCCAAAGATGTGCGGGTCAGGTGAATTGGCCACGCTAAATTGCCCCATAGTGTTAGGTTAAAGGGGTAAATGTAGGGGTATGGGTGGGTTGCGCTTCGGCGGGTCGGTGTGGACTTGTTGGGCAGAAGGGCCTGTTTCCACACTGTAAGTAATCTAATCAAAGGTTTCTTGTTCATCAAGCTGCATCATACTTTGCATCCAATGCTTTAAAGATGAGACAGAAGAACAGCACAGAAAGAAAAGGAAGTAAATCTTAAATCCCACATTCTATATTTCAATATCACTTGGATAATTGGCCAAAAATCTGCAGGTCAAAACTCAGCCTGTTCAATCACATGAAACGCATGATATGAAAACCTTAAAATATTTAAAGGCCTTTGGATATATACTTGAAATGCTGCAATCTGCGGGGTTATGGACCAAGAACTGGAATGTGGGATCAGGCTGAATTTCTTCCTTCCATGATGTAAATTTCTATAATTCTAAGGTTCAGATTTTCCTCTCAGTGCACAAGATGTTGTGTTTGTTACTGACTGCCCAGAAGTATCGGTATTTAGCTTGTCTATGACTCCAATGAAAACCTGCTCTCCTTCCTGCAGCACAGCCTGGTATTGAGACAAGCAGCGAAGGCTTCCAACAGAGCATATTGCTAATTCTTTATATCTCCTTTTACCATAATAAGCTGAAAATACATCTCTCTTGTTGTTAGTCTTCATGATCAATGACATTTAATTTGTTTTATTTGATTTTCAATTCTTAAAATAATTTCAACCACTTTTTGACATTGTTAAACTTTAAGACTTACTAGCGTCTATTTTTCTTTGCCCTAGCCAGTTATATATCACCTGGCTACTCACCACCCTGGTATCCCTTGGATTCTATCTTGGACTACGCAGCCTAACTCTCCTTCTCCTCATCCTCAAGTTGGCACCACTCTATTTCCTCCCTCACCTCCCTGGCATCATATTTACACATAGTTAGCTACATGTTGTGAGTTCTAACCCCCCAAAAATCTCTTTCCTCCAAACAACAGCACTCAGCTGCGCCTGACACCAACAATTTAAACAAACTCAAGCACTGGGAACAGTCATGTTCTAATCCTAAAGGAAGCATGGCAGAAGAAGCAGCACAAAGTCAAAAACTGTCAACAAAATTGGCAGAAACTAGTGCAGGCAGAAGTCCAGAACAGCAAAACATGGTGAACACAGAACAAACAGACTCTAGTACAACCAGCAGACACCAGAACAGGCAGATACCCACAGTAACAGAAGCAGACAACAATCTTAACCATCAACATCAAATGTACACCTAAAACAAACAGTGAAAACAGATTTCCAATAATACAGTGAAGATAACCTCACTATAGAACCTGCCCTTTAATTAACCAAGTCACTTCACTATGCAGAGGGTCAGACTCAGTGTCACTATTTCAAAGGGTTTGAGAGCAATCGTGGGGTCCAATCACTGACTCATGCAGTTCATTTGCCACAGGAATGTCAATACACCTATAGAAAAAGGGCAAACAAGAAGAGAGGTGGAGGCAATTATTGTCCTGTTTTTCTTGTGTGGCAAGAAAAGACTTGATTGGCAGAAGGATTGTCTTGTCATATAATCAGACTTCCATGACTGTCAGAGGAGGAGTCATATTAAAATGGTATGTTGAAATAAATGCTCCCAGCTCAGAAGCCTAAATGTAGACTGGTTAGATAATACACTACCCAGGAAATGGGTGAAATCAAGCAAAATGTCTGGAATGCAGATGTTATACTAAATGGTCACGAAATAAATTTGAATTTGAACACTAGAGAACAGGCATATCAATTCTTTCAGAGATACTATGGTGGCTAGAACTGAACTTGTCTAGCCATTGACTTCACAGTCCAGAAGACATTCACTGAAGGTAATGGACCAGTACAAAAGGAGAAAAGTCTTAGAAACTCTCTACACCTTTAATCTTCGGGATTGTTCATTATTAAACTCAAGAGCATGCTTAGATATTCAATTTATCTACAAGGTGGATGAACTGTGAAACCAAGACTAATCTTAACAATTCAAATCAAAATTCTTGAAATTATTCACAGTCCTGGAGAATTGAGAACAACATATCATATTACATTAAGACCAGATGTCAAACCAGTATCCCTGTTTATTCAAGGAAACTTCCATACCTGCTTTAGCTGAAAATCAGCCAAGAAATTTAATCAATTCTGTATCCTAGAATAATATTACCAGTATACCAAAACGGTACTCAGGAATTGTTCCTGTCCTCTACAAATTCACTGTACATCCATGTGGATCTCACACAGTTGAGCAAGTGTGCTGAAAGGGAAATTCATCACATGGTATCTGTGGATTGAAGCCTTGTGAAGAGGCAAACAATGGTTTCTAGCAGGTACCTTTAGACAAAGAATCCAACCTTATTTGACATTCATCATACTTTGGGATATATTGCTTCAATTATCTGACCATAGGACTGTTCATTAAACCATTGCTAGCATTTCACAACCCCACAAACATCGCCTGCGACATGGATAACTTTTTAAAAATTTATTCACAGGATGAGACCATCGCTGACCAGGCCAGCTTTTATTGTGCATCCTAGAGGGCAGTTAAGAGTCAACCACATTGCTGTGTGTCTGGCATCAGATGTGGTCTAGTCCAGGTAAGGATGGCAATTTCCTTCCCTAAAGGACACTAGCAAATCAGATGCCATTTTCCAACAACCAATAATGGAGTCGTGGTCATTATTAAGCTCTTAATTCCAGATATTTTTTGAGTTCAAATTCCACCACCTGCCATGGAAGAAATCAAACCCCTGGCCTAAGAACATTACCTGGGTCTCTGTATAAACAATCCAGCAATAACACCACTAAGCCATCACTACTCCATGGCATAAAGACATTCCTGTCAACTGCATACACTTCCAGGATACAGGGGTCATGTTTAACCTAAGATGAGAGTTCACTAAACTCCAACTAACTTTATTGTTCATTTATTAGGTATCGAAGCTGACCTTAAGAAGGAAAAGACCATTAATAATTTCCCACCACTCCATAATATTCAAGATTCAATGATTACACACATAGTCAGTTACTTACGGAAGTTCTGCCTTATTCAGGCACAGGTAAATGATCCACTATGGCAATTATCTAAGCAGGACCATACCTGTTGTTAGGATAAACATCAACAGAGAACTTTTGAAAGAAAAATCAAACAACTTATTTCAACTCAAATGTGAGCTCATTATGACCCAGAACTTCCAGCATTGTTGCAGCAAATGAATCATCCACTGGCCTAGGGCCCATTATGTTCCATACCCAGATAAATGATACTTGCAGACCGATATATGATGCTTCAAGGCCATTGATATGTAATGACAGCATAGGAAACCCTGGCTCTTACTAGGTCTTGAGAATCTTTGGAGTACATCCTGGGATGCAAGTTTAGCATTTAGACAGACCATAAACCATTACTCAATATTTTAAAATTAGTGAAAATGTCACCTTGAAGACAGAGATTTCATTTATGATTCAGAGACCTCAATCCCACTACTGAATGTGTTTGAGGTAAAGATCAATTAACAGCAGACATATTGTCTCATATCTGTAGGGAGATGGCTGGACCACAGGCATCAATTCTGTCAAGGATGTGGAATTCTACACTTCTTTAAGCATGCAATCTCTATAGGTTACAACTTCATGACACAAGGAAATTTGAGTAACATAAGGAGAGGGTGCAGCATGTGTACAAATATAGATTTTGTTTGTATTCATTCAAGGGATGTGTGTGTCGATGGCTAGGCCATTTACTATCCATCATTTGTTACAATTAGGAAATGGTGATGAGCTGCCATCTTGAACCTCTGCAGTCCATTTGGTGTTGACAAACCCGCAAAGCTATTAAAATGGGAGTTCCAAGATTTTGATTTAGTGACACTGAAGGAACACTGATTAATTTCTAGGGCAGGATAGTGACTGTCTTGGAGGATAACTTTCAGGTGCTAGTGTTCCTTTACACCTTGAAACCCTGTCTTTCGAGATGAAGGGTTCATGAGTTTGGAAGGTGCTGTCTAAAGAGGCTTGGTGCATCTTTGCTGTGTATCTTGTGGCTGACACACACTGGTGCTATTGAGCATTGGTGGTGAAGGGACAGAATATTTCTGGAAAGTAGTGCCAATCATGCGACTGCTTCTACCTGGATAGTGTCAATCTTCTTGAGTGTTGTTGGGGTTAGTAGATAGTGGACAGGTTTTAGGAAGTCAGGAGGTTGAGTTGAAAGTATTGATGTTTAGATTCTCTGTTGTCAGGGATGGACCTTGCCTGATACTTGTATGGTGTGAATGTTACATGTAACTTGTCAGCTCAAACCTGGATATTATCCAGGGCTTGTGGTCTGGTCAGTGTCCCAACAGCTGGTGAGCATATGATACCAATTATTTATTTCTCAAACGTTTACAAACAATGTCCACACTTAATGAATTTAATTCATTCACAAGACATGGGCATTGCTGACCAAGCAAACATTATTTGCTCATTTATGGTTGCCCTTGAGAAAGTGGTGGTAAGCTGCCTTCTTGAACTGCTTGTAGTTCATTTGCTGTAGGTACACTCACAATGTCAGTAGGGAGGGAGTTTCAGGAATTTGACCCAGCAACACTGAAACAACATTACATTTCCAAGCCTGGATGGTGAGGACGTTGAAAGTGAACATGCAAGTGGTGGAGCCCTTGACCTTCGAGATAGAAGTAGTTGTGGTTTGTTGTCTAAGGATCTTTGATGGATTTCTGTGAGAGATTTAGTGTTGGTGATACAATTGACTGTCAAGGAACCTGGTTATATCCCCTCTTACTGTAAATGGTCATTGCCTGACACTTGCGGTGCAAATGTTACATGGCACTTGTCAGCCAAAGGCTGGATATCAACCAGCTCTTCTTGCATTTGGGCACAGGCTTCTTCAGTATCTGAGGAGTTACAAATATTGCTGACATCGTGCAGTCATCGGTGAACATTCATACTTCTGACCTTAATATGGAGGGAAATCCAGAGGTGTTAGTGGACAAATTGTTGGTCTGCTGTTAAAGATTAGTCATACCCTAGTCATATCTTAGGCTTTAAGTCCTCCAACATTTACCTCAAATGACACTTAGGTATCAGACCAGAGCCTGAAATTCAGTTCAGTGGTCAGGGTTCTCTAAAGCCATGGAGGACATAATTTCCCTCATCTCTATTCAGAGGTCAGGAAATAACCAATCACTGATGGTCATTTGCTTCCATTGATAGTTTGTTCTTCATCATATTTGATTATTACTCTTGATGGATCAAAGTTAAATGATCTCAACTGTGGTTATTGCTTGTTCAGAAATTTTTTGCTGCCAATTGCATCCCAGTCATTTTGGATGCCAATTTGCAGTTCACCAATGACTGCTTTAAAAACTTCATGCAAACCTATTATTTTACTCACATTACTATTTCACCCATGAACCCATAAACTGGGGAGGCTAAGACAGATGTCCAAACCATAACATTTTTGTTGAAGAATTATGATATTAATTTTGGCTTACATTGCCCATTGCTTTACATCACTACATAACATCTGGCATCAATAGAGTTTCTGATGGGTAGAGCTCTATGTATGCAGCTTACAGCTCTTCCAGATGTCCTCTTGCCTTAAGGCAACAGAGATGGAGTGGGTGAGAGAGAAAGAAGAAAACTATTGTGTATACCTGACCACAAACTATAACTGTCACCACAAAACACTGACTTACCAAACTCCACATAGGATAGTTAGTATGCATCTGTGACCTGAAATGTGGAGACCAGGCTCTGGGATACACTGTGGTCCCACAGTCTCACATTGTAGAAGTTGGCAACAGCATCCTGAAGCAAAACAGGTCCACACTAGCATAAAAACGGTCATTAAGGGAATAGGCCAGTTACCTAATGACCAAAAACCAATTCATTTTCTGTCCTTTTGCAGGAAGGCATCAATCCTATTCCTCCTCCACATGAGCTAAGAACATGATTGGGTGACTGGTCAAACTACATATTGCTCTGAGTCAGGATTAGCAAAAGCAACTCAAAAGAGAAGTGATTATCACACAAGTTAATGAGAGAAACTTAAACAGATTTACATGCAGGTTAATGAATAAAAATGTAAACATTTAGAGATAGAATTAATCAGGGAATGTGTTGTATAAGATAAACTGCTTTTGACAGGATAATGGATAGCATTGTTGGCATTGATGACAAGTCATGTGATATCAGTACATAGAAGATTTTACTGGAAAATGGTCATGCTTGTAAAGTATGTTTTGTACATACTTCAATAAAAGGTTCTAACTACAAAGAAAATCTGCTCCATATCAATCTCTGAGCATGTTGACTATAATTCCTAGTCTATACTAAGCAAGTTAACCTCAACCAGCATGCTGAAACTGAACTTGGCATCCCTGGATTAGCGACTAGAAAATTAACATGGGTTTCTGTTGTTATTCAGCGCTGGAGATATGTATTTACATTTGGGCATTGGATGCAGATAAGTTGACATTTGACTGTAGTTCCTTTTACATATGATTAACCTGGTAACATGCATTGTCTAAGTTCACCATGCAGGGTGACCACTGATGTGAGTGACAAATGGAGTTTCAGGGTTGGGAAGAATTGACAATATCTGCACAAAGACATCTGGAATACTCCGTGATGGAGGGATGGGGATGAAATTTGCAGAAAAGGAGAGTGAATAAACACCATGCGCAATGATGTGAATCTGTCACTTGGCATGGGACGATGTTCAGTTCACTGATCCTGCACTAATTGTCTTTGATTAAGGGATGGAGGATAGCAGGGTTTAGCTATGTCTCCACTCCACCTATGTAACTGCCATTCCAACCTTTTTGCTCAACACCTGCAGGAATAGAAGATACTGCCTGAAGTCTTATTCCTAAAATAATATAGGCCATACAATGAAATCACTTCAGATTTTTTGGACAAATTTTATATAGAAGGATGAACATCATAATGTGATCATTTTAGGTTTAATCAAGGAATATCCTGCAGTTAATTGTGGTATATTATATGAACAGTACATGTTATATTAATTTGATATTCTTTTCATATTCATACAAAGAGCTGTTAATGAAATGCTGTGCATGTAGAGCACATTGTTCAGTTTGTATTTAGCATTACAGTCTCAATTCAGTTGAAGGCAAATGGTTCACAGATCTGGAATGAAAAATCAAATGCTTCCTTTCAAAAGAGGAAAATTAATTTAAGTTTTTCTTACAACAATGGAATTCTGCTTCTCAAGACATTATCTTTCGAAATTAATCAATCAAAATTCATACTATTCATCTGAAGCTCGTGAGAGCTCTTTTAACTTTAATCGGGTGGATTTTATATGCATTGAGGTGATGGTTGTTAGAATTGAAGCTTGGGACACTTTCCTTTTGAAGCCCTGTTTCAGCGTCAAAAATTTTGGTATGTTCCAGCTTCTTATTCATGTCTACAAAATGGCAAACAGTGTAGGTGTTGGGCAGATTGGGATCATAAAACCAGCACCACCACATTTAGATGAATCAATTTTATATGTTCAAATTCAACTAAAACTTATGGGTAAATTATTTATTAACTGAGCTTTAAAAGTCTTGACAAGAACCACCTTGTCATTTAATGGCACCCAGACACCTCCCAACACCACCACATCTAACCACACATATGGGACATCCTTCTTGAGCAAATATCTCAGAAGAGGTAGCTTTTCCGCAGAGTTGACTAAGTGTGGTGGGAAAAAACAGTAAAAACAATGACTGCAGATGCTGGAAACCAGAATCTGGATTAGTGGTGCTGGAAGAGCACAGCAGTTCAGGCAGCATCCGAGGAGCAGTAAAATAGACGTTTCGGGCAAGTGTGGTGGGAGGAAGTTGAAAAATCCAAAACAATATCACAAATACTCTTAATCGTGCAGTTTCTGTACTTGTTTAACATCTATCATTTTAGTTAGGTCAGGATGGATTCTGTGAGTGGAGAAAATAAACTCCCAAAAATTGACATTGACCAGGTACTCTGTGCTGCTGAATGCTGATCAATGCTTTGCACTGCTGCCATCAGTCTGACTTATGACTGCAATATTATCAGTCTTACAAACACAACCGGATTTTCCATAAGCCTATCCATGTGCTGCTGGAATGGGACTTGATTTCCTAATAGCCCAAATGTTAACCACTGGAAACAGTAATGTCCAAATAGCATTCTAAATGTTGTGAAACCTGGCATTCTTCTGCTTAATGAACAAAATCAGTGCCCACACTTTGTAACTACATTGTAAAAGAACCTTGCTCTAGAAAATTTAATTGGTGTTTGATATTTTATGAGGTCATCTTTTAAGAGAAAGATTGAGATCCTTGAATCTAGGCATACTTTTTGGTTTCTATCATTCTTTAAGATGCACATGAAGGAGCTAAACCAATCTGTTGCTGATCAATCTTCCAAATGATATCAATTTATTTCACCTTGTTCAGTTCTGCTTGAAGCTTTCCCTGAATGTGCACAGTGCAATTCCTTGGAGGATTAATAAATAAATGTGTTGGATCATCCGTGAAAGGAAATATTGGTTCACCCTTAAAAATTGCTAATCATATTGAAGTGGCATAGGGACAGCCATTTAAAATCATTGTCGGGTTCAGTTGCCTCATAGCTGATCTGCTCTGCTACAGTTTGAATTTTGTGAATTGTGACAACTGATGTCTGTGCATACTGACACTCCTGCCACTGCTGGATCATTGGTGTCTATCAGTTAGAAGATTTTAGGAAGTTGGGAGCATATGTAATCATATTGCATTGGGATTCTGTGGTGGCATTGGTGGTGATTTTTCAGGAATCATTGGAGTCAGGAAGGGTCTCGGAGAAGTTAATAATGGCTCTCTGTTTAAGAAGGGAGAGAGGTAGAAAACAGGAACTTATAGGCTGATTAGCCTGAACTCAGTCATTGATAAGACTTTAGAGTCCATTGTTAAGGATGAGACTGTGCAGTAATTGGAAATGCATGGTAAAATAGGGCAGAGTCAGCAAAGGTTTGGCTAGTGGACGTCATGCCTGATAAATCTGTTAGAATTCTTTGAGAAGGTAATGAACAAGTTAGACAAGGGGAGGCAGTAGAAGTGATCAGTTTGTATTTTCAGATAGCCTTTGACAGGTGGTGGCTAAAAAAAAAAGAGTCGAGAGTGTGTTGCTGGAAAAGCACAGCAGGTCAGGCAGCATCCAAGGAGCAGGAAAATTGACGTTTTGGGCCAGGCCCCTTCAGGGAGAAGGTAGCTGAGAGTGAAATAGGTGGATAGAGGTAGGGGTAAAGGTGATAGTTTGGAGAGGAGGGTCCGCCTCGGGACCCTTCAACCCCAGGGCACGAATGTGAACTTCACTACCCTGTTCTCATTTCCCCTCCCCCCACCTTACCCCAGTTCCAAACTTCCAGCTCAGCACCGCTATCAAGATTGTCCCACCTGTCAATCCTCCTTCCCACCTATCCTCTTCACCCTCCTCTCCGAACTATCACCTTTACCCCCATCTCCATCCACCTTTTGCGCTCTCAGCTACCTTCTCCCCAGCCCTACCCCCCTCCCAGTTACCTCTCCACCCCCGAGGCTCCCAGACTCATTCCTAATGAGGGGCTCTGGCCCAAAACATTGATTTTCCTGCTCCTCGGGTGCTGCCTGACCTGCTGTGCTTTTCCAGCAACACACTCTCGGCTCTGATCTCCAGCATAGGCAGACATCACAGCCTCCTGTGATTAATAAAATAAGAGCCCATTCTGGTATGGGCTAAGTACAGGCATGGATAGAGGTTTGGCTGATAGGCAGAAAGCAGAAAGTGAGGATAAAGGGGACTCTTTCACAATGGCAGCTGGTGACTGCTGAATTTCCACAGGGGTGAGTTTTGGGAACAAAATTATTCAAGTTATATATTAATGATCTAGGCAAAGGAACAGTGGGCATTGTTGCCAAATTTGCAGATAACACAAAGATAGGTGGAGGTACTTTTTTTTAGATTAGATTACTTACAGTGTGGAAACAGGCCCTTCAGCACAATAAGTCCACACCAACCCTCCGAATAGCAATCCACTCAGACCCATTCCCCTACATTTGCCCCTTCACCTAATACTATGGGGCAATTTAACATGGCCAATTCACCTGACCTGCACATCTTTGGACTGTGGAAGGAAACCGGAGCACCTGGAGGAAACCCACGCTGACACGGGGAGAGTGTGCAAACTCCACACAGACAGTTGCCCGAGGCGGGAATTGAACCCGGGTCTCTGGCACTGTGAGGCAGCAGTGCTAACCACTGTGCCACCTTGCTGCCTCATAACAAGTAGTGTTAAGGAAGTGGGGAGGCTGCAGATGGACTTGGGCAGGCTCAGAGAGTGGCAGATGGAATACAATATGGGAAGGTTTGAGGTTATACACATTGATTATTGAATATATTTTAGATTGATAGGTTCTTGATTAGTAAGGGCATCAAGGGTTATGGTGAGAAGGAAGGAGAATGCGTTTGAGAAACACATCAGTCATGATTGAATGGTGGAGAAAAGTTGAGGAGCTGAATGGTCTAATTATGCTCATATTATACCATGGAGTGCCACTTGTTGAGGTAAATGCCATTCAGGATGCAGAATGAGAATGGGTCTGGATGGCCAGGCAGTTGTTACTCCAGTACAGATGGAAGTTGTGCTTGGAAACACACATTATAACACAGTCTCAAGGATTTGACTGGGAATTTGAATTTTCCGCTGGGCAATACCTCTATGCCTGCAACTCAAAAAGTGTCCATTTAAACCTAAGCCTTCAGAGGATTCTGATGAAATTAAGCAAAATAATTTGCTCAGGAAAAGTCAGACTAATTAATATATGATCTGACTTCTGCGTAACTGTCAAACTGATACTATACTTAACTCAGCCAGCCTGAATTAAACTTCCCCCAGCCTGTTTACACCATTCTAGACCCTGATCCAACACCACCTGTCACTATCTCTCTCTCTGTCTCTCTAACTTTTGCTGGATCCCCGACCCCTGCCAGGATCTGACCTGCTACCTCCCCCTGCTCTGGACCCAGCCTGATGCCCCCCCACCCCTTTGCTCCCCACCAGAATCAACCCTTACTGGGCACTCTACTCAGCTATAAGCTTAGTAGTACTACTCAACTAGTATCCTAACTCAAGCACCTGTCCACCTCAATACCTGGCACCCTAATAAGCTGGGGTCTCTTACACATCTGACATCCTACCCACGAATGTCTTTGCTTCTTTGATCGATAGGGTACAGTGTTTGCATGTAAGTCAGACCAGGTAAAGACAGCAGTTTCTTCCCATAAAAGACATTAGTGAACCAGATGGCATGGTGGCTCAGTGGTTAGTATTGCTGCCTCATGGTGCTCGGGACCCGGGTTTGAATTCAGCCTCTGGCTACTCTCTGTGTTGCGTTTGCACATTTTCCCTGTGTCTGCATGGGTTTCCTCAGGGTGCTCAGATTTCCTCCCACAGTCCAAAGATGTGCAGGTTAGGTGAATTGGCCATGCTAAATTGCCCATAGTGTTCACGTATGTGTAGGTTAGGTGCATTAGTCAGGGGTAAGTATAGAGTAGGGGGAATGGGTCTGGATGGGTTACTCTTCAGGGTGTCAGTGTGGAACTATTGGTCCAAAGGGCCTGTTTCCACACTATAGGGATTCTATTCTATTCCGATGGGATTTTCGTGACCATCAACAATGTTTGTATGGTTATCATGTGACTCCTAATTCCAGATATTTATTAAATGCGAATTCCACCAGGGCGGGATTGAGACTCTAGTCTCCAGAACATTACCAGCATTTCTGGATTAATTGTCTCATGGTAATACCACGAGGCCATCTCCATGACAAATTGTTTGCTGCATCTTAATCTTGGTTAAGAGACAATTCCTGCAAGTTAACTCTGAAAAGAATTCATATATCATTATTGGAACCTGTCACAAATTACATTAGCTTGCCATTAATTGCAGTCCACTTCCCAATCATGGACTTAGGCTGAGACTTATTGCTGGCCATCTTGATGTCATATTCGACTCTGAGCTGAGCTTTTGTTCTGATTCTGACTAACGTGAAGACTGTCTAATACTGCATGGTTTTTGCCTCTAGTTCAGCCCATTTGTTGCTGAACCTGTTTCTTTGCCTTTGTCATCTCCAGACCTGACTATTCCTGAACTCTCTTCTCTGTCTACACTAAATTATTAATCTTATATAACTATGTATGCTTGCTTGGAGCAATGCCAGAGAATTTAGCCCTGTCATTAGATGACAACAAAACATGGCTCAAAATATAATTTGGAGATGCCGGTGTTGGACTGGGGTGTACAAAGTTAAAAATCACACAACACCAGGTTATAGTCCAACAGGTTTAATTGGAAGCACACTAGCTTTCGGAGCGATGCTCCTTCATCAGGTGATTGTGGAGGGCTCGATCGTAACACAGAATTTATAGCAAAAATTTGCAGTGTGATGTAACTGAAATTACACATTGAAGAATTGATTGTCTGTTAAGCCTTTCATCTGTTAGAATACAGTGATAGTTTCACTTCTTTCATGTGTAAATCACAAAACCCTTTTTTTAAAAGTTGCATTCTCGGGTTAGCTGTTAACAATGGTGATAGCTAGAGAATATGCTGAAGGTGTTAGCCACCTGTGTTCTCTGTCTATGACCTGATGTTTAGATTGATTCCAACCTAAAAAGTGAGATAACAGAGTTTTACATAAATTCATTCATCTCCGAATCACGATTTGGAGATGCCGGTGTTGAACTGGGGTGTACAAAATTAAAAATCACACAACACCAGGTTATAGTCCAACAGGTTTAATTGGAAGCACACTAGCTTTCGGAGCGACGCTCCTTCATCAGGTAGTGTGCTTCCAATTAAACCTGTTGGACTATAACCTGGTGTTGTGTGATTTTTAACTGTGTTTGAGGTTGTATTTGATTTTTCTTTTGGAGTATTCGGTGTTAGTTGCATTCTCGGATTAGCTGTTAACAATGGTGATAGCTAGACAATATATTGAAGGTGTTAGCCCCCTGACTTCTCTGTCTGTGACCTGATGTTTGGATTGATTCTAATCTAAAAAGCGAGATAACAGAGTTTTGCATAAATTCTTGCAGTTTTTGAGCTCAGAGTTCTACATGAATGTATGCAGTTTTTGAGCAAAGTGCAATGTAACTCTGCAAGTAGAAAAAAATTCACACACAAAATATATGTGTGCAAGTGGGTCTTTGTCTGTCTGTGTATCTGTCTGGGGTGGGGGTTGTGAGTGTGAGAACAAGTGTGTGTGTGTAGTGAGTGCAGAATGTCTTAAGTCTGTGAGGGGGTGCATATGTGGGAGTGTGTGTGTCTATAAGGGTGGGTGTCTGTGTGCGCGTCTGTGTGTACCTGTGTCCGTGTGTATGTGAGAGTGTGTGTGTGTGTAGGAATATCTGTGTGTGTGTGTGTGTGTAGTGCAATGGTGATCACCTGTAATGTGACATGAACCCAAGGTCCCAGTTGAGGCCCTCCCTTGGACACGCATGTGTCCAAGAATGAGACAGACAGTCGAGAGTAGTCCATGATGAGTTTGATGGTGGGATGAAACTTGTCGATGTCACTGTGTAGTTTTATCAGTGACTCCTCGCCATGGGTCCAGTAAAGAAAATGTCATCAATGTACCTGATGTACAATGTCGGTTGGAGATCCTGCATAGAGAAGAAATCTTGTTCGAACCTCTCAACTGTCTGTCTCATCCTTGGACACGTGCGTCTCCATCAAGGACGGACACCTCAGCACCACACTCTACCGCAAACCCACAGACAACCTCACAATGCTACACTTCTCCAACTTCCACCCAAAACATATTAAAACAGCCATTCCCTATGGACAAGCCCTATGCATACACCGGATTTGCTCAGATGAGGAGGAACGTGACGGACACCTGGAAATACTCAAGGATGCCCTCACAAGAACGGGGTACGATGCTCAACTCATCGACCGCCAGTTCCGACGTGCCATAGCAAGGAACCGTAATGACCTCCTCAGGAGACAGACACGTGCTGCAACTGACAGGGTACCCTTCGTTGTTCAGTACTTCCCAGGGGTTGAAAAATTACGCCATGTTCTTCGTGACCTGCAACACATTATCAATGAGGATGAGCACCTCACCAAGACCTTCCCCACACCTCCACTACTTGCCTTCAAACAACCGCCAAACTTCAAACAGATCATTGTTCGTAGCAAACTGCCTGGCTCTCAGGACAACTCCATACAACCCTGTCATGGTGGACGCTGCAAGATGTGTCAGATTGTGGACATAGATGCCACTATTACGGGTGGGAACACCTCCCACCTTGTACATGGCAAGTACTCATGTGGCTCAGCCAACGTTGTCTATCTTATACGTTGCAGGCAAGGATGCCCAGAGGCATGGTACATTGGGGAAACCAAGCAAAGGCTACGACAACGGATGAATGGGCACCGCACAACAATCAACAGACAGGAGGGTTCCCTCCCAGTTGGGGAACACTTCAGTGGTCCAGGACATTCAGCCTCGGACCTTCGGGTGACCATCCTCCAAGGTGGACTTCGGGACAGGCAGCAGAGGAAAGTGGCCGAGCAGAGGCTGATAGCTAAGTTCGGTACACATAGGGAGGGCCTCAACCTGGACCTTGGGTTCATGTCACATTACAGGTGATCACCATTGCACTACACACACACACAGATATTCCTATACACACACACACTCTCACATACACACGGACACAAGTACACACAGATGCGCACACAGACACCCACACACACCCTTATAGACACACACACTCCCACACATGCACCCCCACACAGACTTAAGACACTCTGCACTCACTACACATACACACACACACACTTTCTCACACTCACAACCCCCACCCCAGACAGACACACACACAGACAGACAAAGACCCACATGCACACACATATTTTGTGTGGTGAATTTTTTTCTACTTGCAGAGTTACATTGCACTTTGCTTAAAAACTGCATACATTCATGTAGAACTCTGAGCTCAAAAACTGCATGAATTTATGTAAAACTCTGTTATCTCAGTTTTTAGATTAGAATCAGTCTAAACATCAGGTCACAGACAGAGAACACAGGGGGCTAACACCTTCAACATATTGTCTAGCTATCACCATGGTTAACATCTAATCCGCGAATGCAACTTTAAAAAAAGGGTTTTGTGATTTACACATGAAAGAAGTGAAACTATCACTATATTCTAACAGATGAAAGGCTTAACAGACAATCAATTCTTCAATGTATAATTTCAGTTACATCACACTGCAAATTTTTGCTATATATTCTGTGTTACGATCGAGCCCTCCACAATCACCTGATGAAGGAGGGTCGCTCCGAAAGCTAGTGTGCTTCCAATTAAACCTGTTGGACTATAACCTGGTGTTGTGTGATTTTTAACTTGGCTCAAAATAGATGTTCTCTTATTTTGGTAAGCCTGAGAATGAATCTTATGCTCTGCTCTGATCATCTATCACTTCTCTCCTGGTTCCTTATCACTCGCATTTTTTAAACTTCTCTTAGTTCCCCTGATCTCTTACCGATCCTCCCTCCATTTGCTCCACCCACATGTAATTATGCTGTCTGCTATCAAGGCCACAGGGTATTGAATTTCCTTTTAAAACGTCTCTGCCTCCTTATTTTCCTTTAAGAATTGCCTTAAAATCCAGCTTTAGTCAAAGTTTCCCTGTTACTTGGAGTCTTTTTGAACTGTTTGTTTCTCTGCACCTTGGGACATTTCGTTACATTAAGGGGGTTCTATGTTGTTGACAAATCTGTGCTCTGTAAATGGTTTCATTCTTCATTTAACATCAGGAATTGCTTAGGGAATATTTGATTCATTGCTTGTCAGTATTCTGTGCCCTGTCTTGCTGAGTTTACTTGGACTCATGTGGTCTCTTGCAAAGCTGATGCTGCTCCTAACCTTGAGAATCTAGCTCAGCTGCAGTGGCACTCCCTGATGCTTTCCTCCATGTTCCCTGCATGTGCACTTGGTGCCTGTGCTTCATCCCTGACCTTAATTGTTGTCTCAGTGTGGAACTGCCATTATGTGATGCTAATCTCACTCCAGATGATCACTGCTCATCTATATGAATTTTAAAACAGAGTTAGCAACAGAATGACAATAGGAAAGAGCTGAACTTCCACTGAGCTGAATCTTACATTTGCTTTGGCTAAGTGTCAGTTGCATAGAATTCTTTGGAAGGCTTTTCACTGCAAAGCCTAGTGAGATTGATCTATGTTTCTTATCAAATACACTTCATTAACTACCTACCTCGCTCATATGGCATTACTGTCATCTGATTCTAGCCCAATTTTTTCACACACTGCTCATGGATCAACCTGCCATGGCTGAGATATCCCAGAATTGACTAGTATCTCTGGCACCTGTGCCATCTTTAAAAGACGGTTGTATACCCAGCCGAGAACTGAGTCCAGAGCTGCCTTGCACAGTTCCTGACATTTACCCGGACGTGGCAGCTGGTAGGGGCGTGGGGGAGGAGTGAAGTTGATGATTGATGCTCTGATTCACAGGCAAGACCCTGGAGGTCCTTCTGGATGAGGTGGGAGAGAGCAGGATGTCATCTTTCCCTTGGGTCAGTCGAGGACTCCACCAAAGCAGACCATGCAAGTCTGATCCAAGGTTGCCTTGTGGGTCAGTGCAATTTGCCATCCTACAATCTGCTTGGTTGTTCCAGAATCTACAGAATTTTGAGAGATGAAAACCACTCATCTCCATAGTATTCCACTATCACTATAGCCACTTCCTTCAGTCCCTGTGATGTAGATTATCAGGCCATGGGGATTTGTCAGCTTTCAGTTCCATTAATTTCTCCAGCATTTTTTTTCACCAATATTGATTTGAATTGAATTAGCTTTATTGTCACGTGCAGTAAAAAGTTTGCAATGTTGCCGCTTATGGTGCCATTTTTGATACAAGATGGCTAGGTACAAATACTTAAGTATTTGGTACAAAATTGAAAGGATAATAAAAAGAAGTTCAGCTTAAGAATGAAAAGGAAAAAAAAACACTCAAATTACAATCGTTTCACCCCAGTCCGTGCCAGCACTTAACTTGCAGCCTGCACTGGAGCATGTCTCACACCACGCCAGGCTTCAAAACCTGTGCCCTCTCCTCCAGTCCACAAAGGCCTCTCCTCCACTCCACAAGGGCTTCTCCTCCAGTCCACAATGATCTCTCCTCCAGTCCACAAGGGCCTCTCCTCGAGTCCTCAAGGGCTTCTCCTCCAGTCCACAAGGGCTTCTACTCCAGTCTACAAGGGCCTCATCTCCAGTCCACAAGGGCCACTCCTCCAGTCCACAAGGATCTCTCCTCCAGTCCACAAGGGCCTCTCCTCCAGTCCACAATGGTCTCTCCTACAGTCCACAAGGGTCTCTCCTCTAGTCCACAAGGGCCTCTCCTCCAGTCATAGACTCATAGAGATGTACAGCATGGAAACAGACCCTTCAGTCCAACCCGTCCATGCCGACCAGATTTCCCAACCCAATCTCGTCCCACCTGCCAGCACCCGGCCCATATCCCTCCAAACCCTTCCTATTCATATACCCATCTAGATGCCTTTTAAATATTGTAATTATACTAGCCTCCACCACTTCCTCTGGCAGCTCATTCCATACCCTCTGCATGAAAAAAGTTACCCCTCAGGTCTCTTTTATATCTTTCCCCCTCACTCGAAACCTATACCTCGAGTTCTGGACTCCCCCACCCCAGGGAAAAGACTTTGTCTATTTACCCTTTCCATGCCCCTCATGATTTTATAAACCTTTGTAAGGTCACCCCTCAGCCTCCGACGCTCCAGGGAAAACAGCCCCGGCCTAGTCAATCTCTCCCTGTAGCTCAAATCCTCCAACCCTGGCAACATCCTTGTAAATCTTTTCTGAACCCTTTCAAGTTTCATAACATCTTTCCGATAGGAAGGAGACCAGAATTGCACGCAATATTCCAACAGTGGCCTAACCAATGTCCTATACAGCCGCAACATGACCTCGCAACTCCTGTACTCAATACTCTGACCGATAAAGGAAAGCATACCAAACGCCTTCTTCACTATCCTATCTACCTGCGACTCCACTTTCAAGGAGCTATGAACCTGCACTTCAAGATATCTTTGTTCAGCAACACTCTCTAGGACCTTACCATTAAGTGTATAAGTCCTGCTAAGATTTGCTTTCCCAAAATGCAGCACCTCACATTTATCTAAATTAATCTCCATTTGCCACTTCTCAGCCCATTGGCCCATCTGATCAAGATCCTTTTGTATTCTGAGGTAACCTTCTTCGATGTCCACTACACCTCCAATGTTGGTGTCACTTGCAAACTTACTAACTGTACCTCTTATGCTCACATCCAAATAATTTATATAAATGACAAAAAGTAGAGGACCCAGCACCGATCCTTGTGGCACTCCACTGGTCGCAGGCCTCCAGTCTGAAAAACAACCCTCCACCACCACCCTCTGTCTGCTACCTTTGAGCCAGTTCTGTATCTGTATTCCATGAGATCTAACCTTGCTGACCAGTCTCCCATGGGGAACCTTGTTGAACGCCTTACTGAAGTCCATATAGATCACACCTACTATTCTGCCCTCATCAATCCTTTTTGTTACTTCTTCAAAAAACTGAATGAAGTTTGTGAGACATGATTTTCCATGCACAAAACCATGTTGACTATTCCTAATCAGTCCTTGTCTTTCCAAATACATGAACATCCTGTCCCTCAGGATTCCCTCCAACAACTTGCCCACCACTGACATCAGGCTCACTGGTCTATAGTTCCCTGGCTTGTCCTTACCACCTTCTTAAACAATGGCACCATGTTAGCCAACCTCCAGTCTTCTGGCACCTCACCTGTGACTATCGATGATACAAATGTCTCAGCAAGGGGCCTAGGGTTCACTTCCCAAGCTTTCCACAGAGTTCTAGGGTACACCTGTTCAGGTCCTGGGAGTTTATCCACTTTTATTTGTTTCAAGACATCCAGCACTTCCTCCTCTGTAATATGGACATTTTTCAAGAGGTCACCATCTATTTCCCTACAATCTATATCTTCAACGTCATTTTCCACAGTAAATACTGATGCAAAATACTCATTTAGTATCTGCCTCATCTCCTGTGGCTCCACACAAAGGCCGCCTTGCTGATCTTTGAGGAGTCCCTATTTGCTCCCTAGTTACCCTTTTGTTCTTAACGTATTTGTAAAAACCCTTTCGATTCTCCTTAACACTGTTTGCCAAAGCTTTTTGCCCCCCTGATTTCCATCTTAAGTATACTCCTATATAAAAGCAAATTACTGCGGATGCTGGAATCTGAAACCAAAAAAGAGAAAATGCTGGAAAATCTCAGCAAGTCTGGCAGCATCTGTAAGGAGAGAAAAGAGCTGATGTTTCGAGTCTAACTGACCCTTTGTCAAAGCTTTGAAACGTTAGCTCTTTTCTCTCCTTACAGATGCTGCCGGACTTGCTGAGATTTTCCAGCATTTTCTCTTTTTTGGTTTAAGTATACTCCTACTGCCTTGATACTCTTCTAAGGATTCACTTGATCTATCCTATCTATATCTTACATATGCTTCCTTCTTTTTCTTAACCAAAACCTCAATTTTTTTAGTCATCCAGCATTCCCTATACCTACCAGCCTTGCCTTTCACCCTGACAGAAATATACTGTCTCTGGACTCTCATTATCTCATTTCTGAAGGCTTCCCATTTTCTAGCTGTCCCTTTACCTGCGAACATCTGCCCCAATCAACGTTTGAAAGTTCTTGCCTAATACCGTCAAAATTAGCCTTTCTTCAATTTAGAACTTCAACTTTTAGATCTGGTCTATTCTTTTCCATCACTATTTTAAAACTCACAGAATTATGGTCACTGGCTCCAAAGTGCTCCCCCACTGACACCTCAGTCACCTGCCCTGCCTTATTTCCCAAGAGTAGGTCAGGTTTTGCACCTTCTCGAGTAGGTACATCCACATACTGAATGAGAGTATTCTTGTACACATTTAATAAATTCCTCTCCATCTAAGCCCTTAACACTATGGCAGTCCCAGTCTATGTTTGGAAAGTTAAAATCCCCTACCATAACTACCCTATTATTCTGTCAGATACTGAGATCTCCTTACAAGTTTGTTTCTCAATTTCCCTCTGACTATTAGGGGGGTCTATAACACAATCCTAATAAGTTGATCATCCCTTTCTTATTTCTCAGTTCCACCCAAATAGCTTCCCTGGATGTATTTCTGGGAATATCCTCCCTCAGTACATTTGTGATGCTATCTCTTATCAAAAACACCACTTTCTCTCCACTCTTGCCTCCCTTTCTGTCCTTCCTGTAGCATTTTTATCCTGGAACATTCAACTGCCTGTCCTGTCCATCTCTTAGCCCCGTCTCTGTAATTGCTATGATATCCCAGTCCCATGTTCCTAACCATGCCCCTGACTTCATCTGCCTTCCCTGTTCTTCACTGAACATCACTTATCTGTATCTGAACTCTCATCTCCCGTTCAACAACAGGCTATCACAATCCTCATTACTTTCCTTGTAACCACAATTTGATCTTGTTCTTTAGCTCCATCATCATACTTATCAATGTTTCACTTTAAAGAAAAAAATGCTAACATCAAGAGGTAGCACAGTGGCTCAGTGGTTAGCGCTGCTGCCTCACAGCACCAGGGTCCCAGGTTTGATTCCAGCCTCGGGCGACGGTCTGTGTGCAGTTTGCACATTCTCCCTGTGTCTGCGTGGGTTTTGTCTGGTGTTCTGGTTTCCTCCCACGATCCAAAGATGGGCAGGTTAGGTAAATTGGCCATGCTAAATTGCCCGTAGTGTTTGGTGCATTAGTCAGAGGGAAAATGGGTCTGGGTGGGTTACTGTTTCGAGTGTTGGTGTGGACTGGTTGGGCCAAATGACTTGTTTCCACACTGTAGGGAATCTAATCTAAAAAAAAATTCCAAACAGAAAATGCATTTATTAAATAATGATGCTTGCAATACATCGCCACTGACACCAATTCTTCCAACTCACTCATGTACAAAGTCTCAGCCGTTGTTCTCTGTGTTTGTGTTTTTCTCCTGGGTGTTTCCCCAGTGGCTGTAACTTGGGAGGTAAAAGGCTGCTGTATTTCCAATGTGGATATTTCAGGTGGCCAGACGTGGCAACCCCAAGCAGCTGTGAGCCTAAAAGCCTGGACACCATCTACAATGTATTGCCATGGGCTATAACCCAGCTGGTTGTTTGGCACTAACAAGAGTACTGGCAGAATGGCTAGTGGAAAATCTGCTCCCATGGAGCCAAAACCATTTTCCTGGGCCACTGGCACAGCATTCTGTTAGAGCAAGCATTTAACACCATGTCGATAGTAAAACAAAGATTTACCTAAATAAAACCCAATATGAAAGATTATCAAAAAAGGCGTTTCCAAAATTATAAAGAAAAATATGTGTATAAAGAAAGATTAATTGGCAAAAAGTCTGCCTGCAATTTCTGCTGGGCTTCTTCAGCAGAAGATCAGCACATCTGAGACATTGCAAATATGACTTAAACTAAATATTGCTCTTTGGTTTTTAAAATCATTCTTCTGAAATTTCAATGTGAGGTTGGCAGAATCTTGTAATTCTCCCCCATTATTATCTATTGTTTGATAAGTTGGTAAGAAGACAGAAAATATTGAAAATTCTCACACTGACAGATGCTGAGGTACAGACTATAACACCATTGGAAGGGGGAAAAAATAGTATTTGGAAATGAAGATTATAAAAGGCCATGAGAAAAGAGCTGTTAAATGGAATTAGATAGATGGCTCCAGTTAACATTGGCACATGTTCAATGGGCCACATGGCTTCATTCTGTGCTTTAGTTTTTATAATTACCATATGGGAATAAATAATTTCCTATCACACAGCCTTTTCGCACATATAGAGGAGCTGCAAGTTATAGACTACCTGCTGGAAGTGAATAATTCACTTTTACCCAGAGTATACTGCACACATACAGGAACTGACATTGAGACACAAATGAATTGCACAACACAAAATAAGAATGAATTATCTATTTCACTTGCTGAAGGCAATTATAGGTCAGAACAGCTTTGATGCAGATGTTGACCACCCACATATTTCCACCATGAATGTAAAATGCAACAGTGCAGAATGGACAAACAAAAGAGGAAATTCAAAGATAAAATACTTAACCAATAAAAGATTATAATTTTAAAGTCTGCTAGTGTAATGTTATCATAAATACTCTCTCATATTTCACTCTATCAACAGTTTAAGGTTACAGATTCTTATTAGTAGAAAATTATCTTTTTAACATGGCAACCAAGAAATAATGCAGTTTGCAGTTCAGCTATCCTCTCGGTTCAGTAATTAAATATGTCATCTGAAGTGAGGCAGACAAAGTAGCAAGATCCCAGTGTATGTTGAGTTTGCTTAACTTAGTTTGAGTAGAGATTGTGGAGTTATAATTAGCAATAGAATAAGAATTGGCTAAAATAAATGGGTGCACTCAATTGGTGGCTAGATTCTCCCTTGACCATTGGCTGGACAATGAGCAGCAACCAGGTGGACTGCCAGGTTAGCCACTTGCCCAATAGTCCTAAAGAGAGGTACAATTAATTTTGAAGACTTGGCCTCACTAACACAGGGATGCAGGCATTGGATGAAAAATTAAACTTTGTGCAGGCCAGTATGATGTTGTAAACCCACACCCCATCTTCATTCAGCAGAAAGGAGAAAACTGGGCTTTAAAATGTTTCATATTATGCAGTATTGGAAACCATGGATGTGGTCACTGGTGAAAAATTACAAGCAAGTAATTTCCTATATGTGCAAAATACCACATGGTGTCCTGACAGGTGCATGCAAATTACTTAAACTACTGAGTCAACAATGCTGCTGGTTTCACAACGGACCCAGGTTCTGAAGTCTTGTTGCTTCTCAGCTTATTCCTTTTTGTGTGAACTCAGCTTGCAGGGAAATGGCTGACAACTTGCACACAAAATCCCAAACAGGGCAGCCAGCTGGCTAATTATGGTACAATGTCAGCAAGATGAGGGATTATCTTCAGGAAGGATTGTTACTGGGAAAGCTTAGGTAGATAAGGAACTGAGTTGTGTAACTGAAAACTCTGTAATAAATGAAACAGGAATGTTTCCTAGTGATTGTTTCTGCCTTGATATTCTCTTGTGCACGGATAAAATGTTCAGCTCCCTCATCAGGTGCAAATTACAAAATTAAGCTTGACTGCAGCAAATCTTTACGTGAGTGAATAGTTTGACTGTTTGGCTTAAGATTTCATTTGCTGAACATCATTAAGCTGTGAAAACAAACACTGCTTAATGTTCATGTATCTTTCCAACCAGACAGGATCTTTCTTCTCCTTTGGCTTCTGTCACTTACACCTGCTCCCTTGTCCTAATCAGCACTTCCTTCACCAAAACTCCTGAAGCCCAAACAGCTGGAATCTTTGGTTTGTGCGGCATCCTATCTGTGTTAATGTTTGCAGAGTTTTAATTTCAGGGTGGTCAATACTGATATTATAAACAGGATGTTTCCTGATGAGCTGAAAGGAGGAAAACATGATTTGAAGTTGTAACCCAAGGTTAATAGAAACACATCGCGAATACATAAAAGGACATAAGAGCTTTTAAGATTAAAAAAAAACTATTAGCTCAGAACACATCCCTCCTGACCTGCCTTTTCACCACCTTCAGCTCCCTGAGCTGAAACAATCTGACAACTGGGTGCAGGAATTCTTTGGAACTGCCTCCACTTTATCACTATAATTTAACCAAAAGTGCCGTGGAAACTCTAAGGACAGCCTCAATCCTGGTGCTGGATGAAAGGAGGAGTTTTTTTGCCAGTTATGAATTCAACTTTGAGAAAATTATTGGTTTGAAATAGTTGATCATAGAACAGTATTGAAGGGATGCAATGAATGGGGATTGTGGCTAATGTTCTGATTTTTGTTATGGATAAAATGGATTAAAACTTTGATATCTATACTTATTGATATAATCATACTACAAGTCACACAAGTAGATGCGAAAGTAGCCTTTTATTTTGTGTTAATTTCACCCAATTGACTTTCAGGTGTTGGTGTTGGACTGGGGTGGACAAAGTTTAAAAAATCACACAACATCAGGTTATTGCCACTAGGAATGTGATGGGCACTTGGAAGTACTCAAGGATACCCTCATTAGAACGGGGTACAATGCTCAACTCATCGACTGCCAGTTCCGACAGCAAGGAACCGTAATGACCTCCTCAGGAGACAGACACGAGTTGCAACCGACAGGGTACCCTTCGTTGTCCAATACTTCCCGGGAATCGAAAAACTACGCCATGTTCTTCGCAGCCTGCAACACATTATTAATGAGGATGAGCACCTCACCAAGACCTTCCCCATACCTCTGCTTCTCATCTTTAAACAACCACCAAACTTCGAACAGATTATTGTTTGCAGAAAACTGCCTGGCTTTCAGGACAACACCATACAACCTTGTCATAGTGGATGCTGCAAGACGTGACAGAATGTCAACATGGTGCCACCATGACACATGGGGACACCGCCCAACATGTATATGGCAGATACTCACGTGACTTGGCCAACATTGTCTAACACATATGCTGCAGGCAAAGATGCCCTAATGCATGGTACATTGACAAGACCAAGCAGATGCCATGGCAACTGATGAATGGGCACTGCACAACCTTCGGATGACCATTCTTCAAGGCAGACTTTGGGACAGGCAACAATGCAAAGTGGCTGAGCAGAAGCTGATAGCCAAGTTCGGTACCCATGGGAATGGCCTCAACTGGGACTTTGGGTTCATGTCATACTACAGGTGACCCCACTGCACTACACACACACATACACATACACACTCACACACATGCACACACTCCTACAGACTGATACACTCACGCAGACCCTCTTTTATACATAAGCTCTCTCAATACGCTCACACATGCACACCCACACACACACACCCTCTCACAGACTTATATCCCATTACACTCACAGTCACACACATACACAAACACACACTCTCTCACAGAACCTCGTAACCATTCCCACATACACACCCACATGTGCACACATACACATATAAGTTGGTGAGGTCAATTTATACTTGCAGAATTACACTTTATTTTGCTCAAAAACTGCATGAATCCAGGTAAGATTCTGTGAATCCCTTTTTTAGCAAGAGAATCAGTCTGAATATCAGGGCACAGACAGCCTCACACAGGGCACCTCGCACACTCAATGCATTATCTGAGCTGACATTGCACCTACCGTTAAAGTTCACTTGAGAATGTAAGTTTTAAAAAAGTTCTAGGATTTATATAGGAAAGAACTGAAACCAACATGGTCATTCTGAAAGATGAGAGACATAGCAAACAATCCAGGTCTTTTTCAATATATAATTTCAGTTACATCATACTGTAAACTTTTGCTATAAATTCTGTATCTTATGATCTTATACTCCACAACCACCTGATGAAGGAGCAGTGCTCAGAAAGTTAGTGCTTCCAAATAAAGCTGTTGGACTATAACCTGGTGTTGTGTGATTTTTAACTTTGTACACCCCAGTCCAACACTGGCACCTCCAAATCAGGTTATGGTCCAACAGGTTTGTTTGGAAGCACTAGCTTTTGGAGCTCTGCTCCTTCATCTGGTAGCTGTGGAGGTTAAGATCATGCTCACAGAATTTATAGCCAAAGGAGTCCAGTGTCATGGAGAGGTGATACAGTAAATAATCAGATTAAAATTTTCATCTTTTATAATGGGATACACTGTTTTCTGTTCTTTGATATGAAAATCCCAGAACTTCATTTAAATTACATTCTCAAGTTAGCGCAGCTTTTTAAACAATAGGGTGTGAAGTCTGTCTGTGTCCCAATACTATGTCAGACTGTATAGTTCACAGAGTTTTACATGGAGTGTTTGAGCAAAATAAAATGCAATTCTGCAAAAACAAATTCACCCCATAAGCTTATATGTGTATGCATGTAGGAGTGAGAGATTGAGCATGCGAGTGTGTGCGCGTGGGTGTAAGTGCATGTAATAACATGTGTGTATACATATATGTGTGTGTGTAAGCTTGGTTGAGTGTGTGTGTGTGAGTGTGATAGGGTATATGTGAGAGGGTGTGGCGTCAGTGTGATTGCGGGGGGTGTATGAGTGTGCATATGAGAGAGAACTTGTGTATGGGGGAGGGTTTGCATGTCTATGTGTATGAGAGGGAGTGTATTGTGCAGTGGGGTCACTGTAGTGTGACATGAACACCAACTACCTGATGAAGGAGCAGCGCTCTGAAATCTAGTGTTTCCAAATAAACCTGTTGGACTATAACCTGGTGTTGTGTGATTTTTAACTTTGTTCATCCAATTGGTAACATCATTCCCTCTTAATCAGAAGATAGCATGAGGACTAATAAAATTATATAGACATGAGGGTTTTGTGACACAGTGGTAATATCTCTACCACTGAGCTTGAAAATCTGGGTTCAAATTTCATCTGTTTCAGAAGAGTGCAAGTTGATTGAAACTAATTGCAGCACAGAACATGCAGTTAATATTACGGAATTATATCACTATATCTTGAAATGAGACTCTGAGCTGAATTTTCCTTTGAATGAAAAAGTAGGGATGGCCTTCCTTTGTAGATTTGCTATTAACCCATGGAAGTTTCTTAGATTATTTCCCATTAGGCTCATAGAGTCATAGAGATCCACAACACAGAAAAAAGGCCAGTCAAAATCAAGCAGCTAACTATTCTAATCCCATGTGTCATTTGTGGTGGATTTCTTCTAAAACATCATGTGTCCTAACAGCAGGATTGGAAGGGCATGGCATTTGTTGGGTCATGGCAAGAGCTGTAGCTTCTTCTATTTTATCTTCCGGATTCCCATCTTCACTTGGAACCACTCCATGTTTGGGCTGATAAGTGGCAATTAATGTTCATGCCACACAAACGGCTGTTGGGCGAAAACCTGCAACCACTTTTGAATGGCATTATGAGTGCACGCACATCAAAAGGATTGCTGTGGTTCAACAAGACAGCTTACCACCCCCTTTACAAGATGTCAGCAGAGTAGTAAGGCTGCATGCAGGCTCTTGCCTGAGGGTCAACGCTCCCATCTCTTTCTTTTTTTAACTTCTCCTTCTTTTCTTTCATTTTTACAGTTATCTTTCTTTTCTTTGGCGAGTTAGTTAGCAGGATCGGCACGACAGTGAGAGTGGACCATGTGGGAGTGGCAGCGGCCTCCTGGCAGTCAGAGACAGCATTGGCTCCAGCAGTAGCAGCAGAAAGGGTGTCCTCTGGCATTTTGGGGCCAACGGCAGCAAAGCTCCTTCAGAGATTAGAGACAGTGGCAGCGGACTCTTTAAGGTGCTGGCGCTGGCAAACAACATCTCGGAGGAGGGTGCCCAGGACTGGAGTCTTGGCGTGGTTACAGCCTGGCTTGACAACACAGTCAGGGACTCTTGGTTGCAGTAGGCCCGGAGCGGGGACTCCTGGTGTCATTGAGGCAGCAGCAGAGCCAGGGGCTCCTGGTTCCAGTAGAGTGGTGACTCCTGTGTTGGTGGGTTGAGCACAGAAGGCAGTGAGGTGATGGCGGTAAAAATGTCGATGGTAAGCATGCTCAGGACTGATGGTGGAGGTGACGTAATAAAGGTAGGCTCTCAGTTATTTCTTTTACTCTTTTCATTTTTAAACTCTTAAAAATAATGCTGGATTGTGGCAACAGTTGACATTTTTCACTGTATTGTTCACTGTAAAATGCATCTGATAATAAATCATTCAGATAAAAGAGAATAAGGGGTGGGGAAGTGATGCTGGCCTAGCCAGCGATGCCCATGTCCCATAACACATAAAGAAAAATGTAGTTGAGCCATAATTTTAATACAGTTCCCATACCTCCTTGTTTCAAGTTTACTATCCCAATTCAGATGGGGAAACCTGGAATACTTGCTGACCAATCACTCAACTTGTTAATTTTTACAGAACTTCAACCCTCAGATTTCACTGTATTTTTCTGTCAGGCCATCCCTGTTCTGTGTTAAACCAGATCATCACTGCTTCCTGCATTGCACCAAATTCCCTCACTCACTAAATTCCATAGTTCAAGGCACTGTCAAAGTTGTACTTTTTAAAAAGTTGTCTTCGATTACATGATAAAAATGATGTGCAGATGCCGGTGTTGGACTGGGGTGCTACCTGATGAAGGAGCAGCGCTTCGAAAGCTAGTGCTTCCAAATAAACCTGTTGGACTATAACCTGGTGTTGTGTGATTTTTAACTTTGTACACCCAGTCCAACAGCGGCATCTCCAAATCATGACAAAGAATGCTGTTCTCAATGAAATGAGGTCCAGATATTTGTCCAATAGATGATATAACTGTCCACTCTAATAAGTCCTGATTATCTTGTGACAAGATCAAAATCTGTAAACTTAATGGGCTGGGTATTCAGCATGTTGGAAGCACATATATTCTGTGATGCGATGCTGTGTTCCTGAAATCTAATTTATTCATCAGCCTCCTCCGCTTTAACATCGGAAGGGAAGGAGCTCCACTGGGTAATTCATTTTGTTAGGCCCTCATTTTAATGGCAGTGTAATGATTTTGTAAAACTTCAAAGGGCAATGTAACAAAAGATGGTTTTGGTAGTGAAATATTGATGTGAAAAATAAGCACTCGTATCTGTTTATACCCATAAAATTGATGCAAAAAGGTGCAGTATTTACAACGTGGTTTCAGTGTTAATCTTCTGCTTTAGGGACACCTGACTTTTACACTGGAGTCGGTTACTCCCCATAATAGGTGCACACCCAATTACAGAATGTTATTTATTATGTCTGACACAAGTCCACATTATAAAAGTAATCGAAAAATATATCAGATGCACTTGTATTCAAGAAAATCTATGCCGATATGTTTCTGGATAGGTAGAAGTAAATAGCAAATTAACACAATAATAAATCAGATTTGTTTGTGCAATTTGAAATTTCAGAATATTTCGATGAGTTAACATCTATTGATGTCCATTGGATAAATGAGGTCATTCAATTCGACAAGTTCACAGGTTTGATTCCCCAATCACATGTGAATCAGGTAGTCACAATTTGATGCTGGGAATGATTTGGAGCAACTGGGTATATTTGGAGGTAGGAAGTGAGGGATCTTGTTCCTGTCATTCTGTCGTGACTCCTGTGACGTACTGGGTGAGAACACGTTTGGTTTTGCTCTGCGGCTGACAGGAACTGTCTGGGTTCACACACGGAGGTTTCACACAATTTGCCAATCATATGAAAAGGCTGTTAGTGCCTGTGAAACTGTCCAGTAAGACCCAGCATCATGAGGAAGGAGAAAGAGAAATCATAGGGAAACTAAGCAGATCCAGTCCAATGGGAGACTGTAAACATGCCTTTTAAATGCTTGGCATCAGGTGTGATAAGTAAATCCTCTCCTGATTAATAGACTCACTCAGCAGAAAGCAGCTATCACTTCCCCATGTAGACAGAGATTTGACAATACACCATCCACTTGATGTTTCTCTCACTCTGGCGATTTCCTTAGGATACATGAACCCTCCTTTGAGGCTGCATAATTGTTACTGTTTATTTAAAGCGTATTGAACAAACACTATTAGCACGAAGAGTTGCTGAGAGCAACACTGAATTCTTTACACATTGTAATTAGAAGCTTGAGATGGCAAAGATGCAAACACATGACGGCTGCTTGCGGTGTCATGCTGAGACTATTAGCAGTCCCCTGAGAGGACAACTGCAGTGGCAGCAGCAGGAAGAAGAGGAGGTCATTACAAATCCACAGCCTCAAAAAGAAGCTTTCTGCTTTGTGTCCAACCAGCGTAAGATAATTCTTCACTTAGCAATCCTGGATTTTGAGTGTATCCCTCCCTTCTTCTTCAAAAACTCTATATTTAGATGCTACCCCTGCACTCTGGAATGCTTATCCCCATTTTTTTTCTGTTTTCCAGGAATTTGAGTCAGTAACAGTGAAGGAATGGTGATTTTTGTTTTGAGTTATGTGTGACATGTGCTAGCATTCCCATACATTTGCTGTCCTTGTTTTTCTAGGTAGCAGAGGAAACATGTTTGGAAGATATGGTTGAAGAAGCGTCAGTGTGTTGTTGCAGTCTATACTTGATTCTGCTGCAATATATATCGCATTCTCTTTTAGGAAGTGCCTGACATCTGCATGGTCTCTCTCCCACTCCCCTGGTACTATGCCTGCCCCCACTGTGATAGCCCAACTTGGTTCTTCAGTTTACTGGATTAAACATTTTGCATTTTTTAACTCTTTCAGTTCTCTTCCCCTAATTGCATTCAGCTGAGGACATGAGCAAAAAAAAAAAATTAGTTTAAGCTAGAGCTGCAGGAACTGGCAGGATAAATGGCACGATTATTGGACATTCCTGGCATGGTTTATGTGAGCTGACAATGTGGTAGGAATGTTAATATGAGTGTGCCTTGTGTGCAGCAGAAGCTTTTACACTAAGCAGATTGTGGTGTCAAGCAGCCTTTCAGACTGCTTTGACACACATTCTGTCAATTTGGACTGCACAGGTCCAGCACCCCATCTAGTGCCATTTAATTTTCAGGTAGAGTGCTTTTGATTTACTTTTAATTTTGTGAAGTTTATGGAAATGTTGTTGTATTGGAGGATTTTAGATGATGTATATTAGATCATAACAACAGGAGCAGAAGTAGACCATACAGACCATCAGGCCAACTCTGCCATTCACTGTGATAATGGCTGATCTTTGGCTTCTGTCCATATTCCTACACATTTTGCAAATTTCTTGTTTCCATGAGAGACAAAAAAAAACTCATCCTTAAATAGATGCAAGGATAGAATATCTGTATTAGAGAATTGCAAAAATTTCTAACCATTGGGAGAATACATTTTTTTCTCCTTTCAGTTTTAAATGATTGGCATTTTATCCTGAGATTGTGTTTCAGTGTTTTAGATTTCCCATGCAGGAAACAAGCTCTCAGTGCTGACTACTCATTCGTCTAAACTCCAGAGAATAATGGCCCAATATCCTCAATCTCTAACCACAGGACAGCCCTTTCATTCCAGAAAGCAATTTATTGAATGCTTGCTGCAAGCCCTCTAATGCAAATTTATTTTTCCTTAAATATGGAAATTGAAACTGTGAACAGTCCTCCAGGTGTGGTCTCACCAAAGCTCTGTAGAGTTATAGCAAAATTGCATTATTATTGTAGTATAACCTCTTGCAGTGAAGAACAGCATGTCATTTGCTTTCCAAATTGCTTGCTGTACCTGCATGCTAATGTTTTACAACCCTTGTTTGAGTATAATCTCTAAACATCTATATTTCCAATTATTAAACCTTTCCAAAAATATTCTTCTTTTCTATTAAACTTTACATTTCACCACATTATGCTCCATCTATCACCTTGTTTCTTTCTCACTTAACCTGTCTATAGGTCTTTGCAGCGTCTTTGCATTCACATTTTGTTTGCATTTCCACCCACCTTTGTGCCTCCTTCATCTGCCCACTTTGAAGGGACATGTTTGGTATGAACAATACCTGATGGCTGCCTACTATCCAAATGATGCTGTCACACAGCCTTGCCACTGCCCGATGAGTAACTCCTCCCCCATGTATTCCATCTTCTCGTGTTGCTACTTCTAAGCCCTAAAGAGGAAATATTTATGGAGAACACAAGCTGGCAGAGGGAAGGATGATATTGACCTATTTGTGGTACAGCTCCCATGTTTGAGATGGAATAGGCTGACCCAACAACTATTACACTTGTTTATAATCTTCATCTAGGTTTGCTTAGTTAGACACTATATAGGAAATGTGCCTCCTGGCTTTCCCTAGCAGCCTGTAGAAAAGCCACCAGGGAAGACGATGGCTTAGTTGTATTAGCAATCCAGAAACACAGATTATGGTCTGGGGACCTATGTGTGAATCATGCAGATCATGGAATTTGAATTCAATAATAACCTGGAATTAATAATCTAATGATGACCATGAAACTATCATTGATCATTAGGGAAAACATATCTAGTTCCCTAATGTCCTACAGGGAAGAAAATCTGCCATCCTTACCTGGTCTGGCCTACATGTGACTCCAGTTCCACAACAATGTGGTTGATTCTTAACTGGGCTCTGGGTAATTAGAGATTGGCAGTAAATGCTGGTCTAGCCAGTAAAGGCCACACCGATGACTGATTTAATAAAAAGACGGGTCTCACCATGACAATATTGCTAAGAGTGACCATTGCACAGTCATGTAGAGGCAAAAGCCTGCCTTCACATTGAGAAATTCCTCCATTGTGTTATGTGCTTGCTAAATGTGTCAAACTTCAAACATATCGAGCAACTCAAGTCTGGGCATCCATGAGGTGTTGTGGACCATCAACTGCAATTGAATCCAGTAGATTCATGAAAAAGATAAGGCCAAAGCATTTGCAGCAATCTTTAGCTCGAAGTATTTAAGTGGACAATTCATCGTGGCCTCCCACAGTGGTCCCCAACATCGCAGGTAGCAATCTTCAGAGAATTCAATTTGCTCCATGTAGTATCAAGAAACAATTGGAGGCATTGGATATTGCAAAGGACATGGACTCCGACAATATTCCAGCAATAGCATTGAAGACTTTTATTCCAGAATTTGCTGCTCCTGTTCCAGTATAGTTACAACACTGGCAACTACTGACAAAATGGAAAATTATTCAGGTAACATCCATATACAAAAAGCAGGGCAAATTCAATTACTACCAATCACTCTATTCTCGATCATCAATATAGTGATGGAAGGTGTGGCAACAGTGCCTCCCTCCCAACAGCATTGTGAGTCTACACAATGGTCTATGTACAGAATATGGGCTCTGGCAGTTCTTAGAAATTGAAGCAGTCCACATTCAAATGCAACAAGATTTGGACAATATCTAGATCGGTCTGAAAAGTGGCAAGTAACATCGTGCCACACAAATGCCAAGCTATGATCATCACCAATAAGAGACAATCTAACCACTGTTCCATGACATTCAATTATGTTATCATCACTGAATCCCCCACTATCAAAGTCCTAGGGGTTATCATTGACAAGAAAGTCAATTGGACTCACCAAATGAACACTGTCTATTAGAGCAGGTCAGAGGCTAAGAATACTGTGGCAAGTAACTCACCTCTTGACTCCCCAAAGCTGACCCACCATCCACAAGGCACAAGTCAGGACTGTGATGAAATTACTCCCTGGATTAGTGCAGCCCCAGCAACACTCAAGTGATTGACACCGTCCAGGACAAAGCAGCCTGCTTCATTGGCACTGTGTCCACAAACATTCACTCCCTCCACTACTGGTGCTCATTAGCAGCAGTGTGTACTATCTCCAAGATACGCTGCAGAAATTCACCAAAGATCCTCAGACAACACCTTCCAATCCCATGACCACTTCCATCGAGAAGGCCAAGGGCAGCAGATATATGGGAACACCGCCTCATTCAAGATTCCCTCCAACCAACTCACCATCCTGACTTGGAAATAAATTGCTGTTCTTTCACTGTCGCTGGGTCAAAATCCTGGAATTCCCTCCATAAGGGCATTGTGGGTCAATCCACAGAAGGTGGGCTACAGCTGGTTAAGAAGGCAGCTCACCACCACCTTCTCAAGGGCAACTAGAGATAGGCAATAAATGCTGGCCAGTCAGCAACACCCACACCCCACAAATGAATAAAAATAAAATCATCCTCTGTGTGTAGTTATATACAACAAAGCTTGTGTTTTCACTCATATTATGAGCCTGCCTGAAGATGGAGCCAAGTGATGCAGGAGTAATTCATGTCATTGCACAACAGAAGACCATTACAGGTTCTTGTCTTCTCCTTTTGGAGCACTTTGCCTTGTCCTGATTGCACTCACTTGCACCCTGATTGTCTCCTCCCTAAGACAACTACTGCTGAAGACACTGGATCAAACTCCAAATGTGAATTTGCCAGTCCCTAGATTATAAAAATCAAGACAGAGTGTGTCTCAGGCAAATTCATTTTGGGAGGAGACTCCTCCTTGAAGTCTGTACTTGCTGGCTTGCAAATTCCAGTCTGTACAGCTAGCGGAGTGAAAGTCTAATCTCAGAATAGGTTACACTTGAACCAATGTATCAGAGATGAAAGGGGAAATAAAGTCTATGGAGTAATTTTGATGAGTAAATACAGGCTATGAGGAGTGTACTCTGGATGTGAACAGATGCTATTTTGACAATCACCAAGAGAGGCAATTTAGATTTCAAAATTAATTTTAGCCTAAATTTCCTGTAGCAATTGCTATCTCTTGGTGGCTTCCTGTTCCATGGGTACCTTTTGCCCTCCACTATTTCAATTAAATAGTCATATTTCACTTGTGAATTTGAACAATGAGTATTCGTGGATTTTCCCAAGTTCCTAGTGGAATTAGGAATGGTATTAGGCAATTCAGTTCTTCGAGCCTGCTCAACCATTCAACATGATTATGGCTAATCTTAGCCTGGTATCAACTCCACTTTCCTCCCTGCTCCCCAAAGCCTTAATCAGAAACATATCTATTTCCTTCTTGAGTCTGTTGATTGATTCTGCCTCTACTCCACTCTGAGGCAGTGAGTTCCACAGATATTCAACCCGCTGAGAGATGTAGCTTCTCTTCATCTGTTTTGAACCTACGTCCTGTAACTCTATATCTATGACTTCTTCAAGGCTGTACCACAAGGAGGACGGTTGCTCAACATCCACCTTTTCAATCCCTTTTAGCATTTTATGTATCTCAATCAGATCCCCCCTCATTTGTCTGAAGTATAAGCCCAAGTTATTCAACTACTCCTCATTTAACAGCCCTTTCATTCCTAGAATCAATCTGGTGAACTTCCTCTGAACTGCTTCCAGTGCCACTACATTCTTCCTCAAGTAAAGAGACCAAATGTGGACACAATACTCTTGGTGTGGTCTCAGCAATGCCTTATATAATTGTAACAATACTATTTTTATGATGCAGTCTTTTTGCAATAAATTGCAAGATTCCATTTGAGTTTATTATTCTATGCTGTGCCAAGATACCCACTATCTGTAATTGATGCACAAGGACACCCAGGTCCCTCTGTGTTGATGCACTTTGAATCTGTTCCTCATTTAAATAATAATTTACCTTTTAATTTTCCAGCCAAAATGGATAACCTTGCACATATCCAAATTAAACTCCACCTGCCAGATTCTGAGCCATTCTCCTAGCCTATCAATATTCACCTGTAAAGTCTTTATCTCCTCATTACTGCCTGCTTTCCCACCTCTTTTCGTATCATCCATGAATTTTGCCACGTTATATTCTATCTCTGCTTGCAGATAATTTATGTGGATGGTAAATAGTTGAAGTCTGAGAACAGTGGCACCCTACAAGTTGCAGTTCGTATCCAGAGAAGGACTATCTATTCCAGTTCCTTGCATTCTGTCAGTCAGCCAATCATCCATCCAAGCCAATACTCTAACCCTAACTCCCTAGAATCTAACCTTCTGGGTCAGTCTTTTATGTGACACTTTGTCAAATGGCTTCTGAAAGTCGAGATAGATTACATCCAACAGATCCTCATTATCCTTGCTGGTTACATACTCAAAGAGCTCCAACACGTTTGTCAAGCACGATTTGCCCTTCATGCTGACAATGATGAATTGAGTTTTGTTTTTTTTTGCCAAGTATTCAGTTATCTCCTCCTATATGATTGACTTCAGCAACTTCCCCACTACAGAGGTTCTCCCAACCCTCCAAAGTGCCACTAATCTTTGCAGTATGATATGACTTTATGACTTTGTGATATGACAGTTTTTGACTTAATGTTATCTTTGACTTTCTTGTTTTGTTTTGGTTCGATTTGATTTGATTTATTATTGTCACATACCAAGATACAATAAAAAGAATTGTTTTGGGTGCTATCTAGATAAATCATCCTTTATACCAGTACATCAGGATATTGTTAAAGCATGGTTGATTTTTCACCTTTTTACAATTCCTCTTCCTCTCAGGATTATAATTTTTTTGAGAGGCAATTAATATTTCCCTAAACATTTGCCACTGTTCTTTAATGTCCTGCGCTTTAATATTTTTGCCCAGTCCACTAGTGCAATTCCTTCCCCAGGCCTCTATTTGCCCAACACTAAAACTTTCATATATGACTCTGACTTCACTCTTTCTATCTGAATTTGAAACTCTAGCACATTGTGATTACTCCTTCCAGGAGAATCCTTCACTGAAAGACCATTTATCAATCCTTCGTTGTTAGGTAATGCCAATCTAAAATAGCCAGTTCTCTGCTGGCTCTATGAAATGTTGCTTGGGTAGAGACAGAGGAGTCATGCCTCCATCTTTCACGTGTACATGCATGCTTTCCCACAGTGATCAGAAAAAAAGTAACATTGATGAATTGAGTACAGGAGTTGCGAGGTCATGTTGCGGCTGTACAGGACATTGGTTAGGCCACGATTGGAATATTGCATGCAATTCTGGTCTCCTTCCTATCGGAAAGATGTTGTGAAACTTGAAAGGGTTCAGAAAAGATTTACAAGGATGTTGCCAGGGTTGGAGGATTTGAGCTATAGGGAGAGGCTGACTAGGCTGGGGCTGTTTTCCCTGGAGCGTTGGAGGCTGAGGGGTGACCTTATAGAGGTTTACAAAATTATGAGGGGCATGGATAGGATAAATAGACAAAGTCTTTTCCCTGGGGTTAGGGAGTCCAGAACTAGAGGGCATAGGTTTCGGGTGACAGGGGAAAGATATAAAAGAGACCTAAGGGGCAACTTTTGCACGCAGAAGGTGGTACGTGTATGGAATGAGCTGCCAGAGGATGTGGTGGAGGTTGATACAATTGCAACATTTAAGAGGCATTTGGATGGGTATATGAATAGGAAGGGTTTGGAGGGATATGGGCCGGGTGCTGGCAGGTGGGACTAGATTGGGTTGGGATATCTGGTCGGCATGGACGGGTTGGACTGAAGGGTCTGTTTCCATGCTGTACATCTCTATGATTCTATGACTCTATGAAAACAGAGTGGTGATGGGACTTTCAGATTCCGGCCTCACATTGAATCCATTTGAATATGAGGGCAGAGAGATCTAGAGACAGGGCAACAATGCTTTTTTCTGTGTTCTTGAGATATTGTTGGAACTATCACTGAGAAAGTGGTAAAGATATTCTACTTGAAATGTTGTAGCCTTTGTGTCCTACAAGTAACCTTGGTAGATGGCTGCATTGCATCCTATAGGTGATACATATTACAACCATTGTGCTTCTGTGATGGGGGAGTTGAATTTTGAATCCAGTGGGAAGGACACCAGTCAAGAAAACTGTTTCTGTCTGAGATTTTGTTGAGTGCAGCTCCATGTGAGTGGCAAGAAGACTTTTGCGCACTTGACTTGAGCCTTGCAGAAGTTGGCTAGAGGCCAAGAGGCTTCCGGAAGTGAGCAGCTTATTTTAGAGTACCCAATTTCTGGTCTACTTTTGATATCATCATTTTAATATTACTGATCCAATTAACTTTATGATGCCACCCAAAATGTTGATATTAGAAGATATAGCAATGGCAGTGATGCCACTGAAATTTGAGCATAGATGACTGCACTATCTCATATTCAAGTAGTCATTACCTTACACTTGTCAACCCAAGCCTGATGTTGACAAAATTCTGCTGCTTCATCAGCAGAGAGATTGTAAATGTAACTGAATATTGTCAACTTATCAATTAGAAACCCACTTCCAACTTAATGATGAAGAGAAGGTAATGGCTTGCTGGTGAGATGGGTAAACAGAATGAGGTCATCAATAGGCTTGAATGATAATGGAAGATAATAGTTATTAACTTGTGAACAATATCCTTTTATCTCCAATATTTTATTACTCTGCTATTGAATCTGATCATTCACAAATTGAGCCCAGAACTTTCGAAAGGTTGAGATTATATCGCTGCTGACAGATACTTTGTGTGTGTCTTATCTCTTGTCACTGAACATACTAATTATATTGAAAACAGATTGGGACATTTAGTGCAGTACTAAATCATGAAGGATTCAACTCCAGTTTCCGGCTTGTCCTTCCCTATTTCTGCTAGCTTTGCAAAGAAACTGAGGGTTGCTGGTCAAAAACAGGGAAAAATCACCCAGATATATGCTCCATTGCCTCCTTCTAGATAACGTACAACTGTGTTAAAGGAGAACGTCAGTGCAGTAGAACATCCTCAGGAATTGAATAGCCTGCCACACCTATTATTTTTATAATCTTATGTAGCAACAGTGGCTACTTGTATAAGGCTGGGGAACTCTACCCAATGCAAATCAGTCTTTTCAGACAGTAGGTGATAAACCTGAGAAAGATTGAAGGTTGTTGACTGATTAGTTGAGCTAGAAGAAGTTGAAGCTTTAAGGGTTAATTTACACACAAAATTTCTCTTACACACAGTGCTGCAGCTTGGAGGTTGCTAAATGAGCAAGGCTTGTGAGGAATGTGGGCTAGGACTATTTACTCAAACCACAAACAGAAGCAGGAGAGCGGAAATACATGGAGTCAGACAAGTGAAAGCCCTTTTCAGGGAGTTCGGTGAAGCGTGCCCACAGTTTTTTTCCCCCTTAATGCAGTATCTATTGTTAGGTAACGATGTTCCAGGTGTGGAATTAGCCTTCAGGGGATTCAGGCAGAGTGAAGAAAAGCAAAGGGAAAACCGAACCACAAGCTACTATTTCTATAAGTGCACATTTCAACCCGGCTAGGGGTGTAACAGTTAGCCTTGTGTTGGACTCAGTTAATTGGGAAAGAAATTGGAAGCTGTAAGACAAGTTCCTGCTGGTGTTTATGGGCTATTTTTATGACCATTAATAAATGAGGCAATTTAGAAAGCAGAAGGTGAATGGCTGTGGGGTTCTTCAACTGCTGATACCTGTTGGTTATGACAGGAGGCCCCAGGAGTAGAAATAATTGCTTACCTTTTTATCCCTGCCCCCTCCCCATTTCTAAGTATGTTTTCATTGCCTACACATACTTTCGTTGGAGAGGCTTACTTTGGTTACTGGCACTCTCGCCTCTTGAATCAAAAAGTTTTGGGTTTCAAACATATAATCTAGGCTGACATATGGAGGAAGTACAGCTTTGTAGAAGGTGTTGCCTTTCAATTGAAATGTTAAATTTAGGCATATCTGCTGACTCAGGTGAATGTTTAAAGCTGTCTTTATATTGGTGTCAGTGACCCAGACTCTAACATACATGTTTTATACTGGATTTCCCTGAGACCACCTTTAATGAACTTGATAGGTTTACTTTGGGGTTACCACTAACTGTTCATCAGCACTAACTAAAGTTTAAAAGAACTGCAGGTCCTATGACATAGTTTCTTGGTAATCATCTCTCAACTGGCAGCAAAAAAAAAGAACAGGAATTAAAATAATGGAAATACACAGCTAGATCAGTCAGCTTCAGAAAAGAGATAAGGCTCTGTAAAGCACAGGTTGAATCACCCTGGGTCTTTTGCTGTTTTGCTGTGGTAATTTCAGTAAATATCTGGTTTCATGTGTGAACAGAGTTGACACTGAACCTCCACTAAAGTTGTGCTGGTAGTGGGACTAGAAACACTGAGGTAATTCAATTCCTCTTTGTCAGGCATGAAAGATAGGCAAATCCCTCAGCCATGATCAAGGAAAAGAAAGTGAGCAGATCAGATAGTAGCCAAGAGCGAAAGGTTTCAGACATCATGCTAATATGGGTGCAGTATCCATTCTGCCTTCCTGATGATATTGGTGAGCCCTGCTCATTCTTAGTTGTTGGGTCTCATTTAATGCTGAAAATGTGTTGCTGGAAAAGCGCAGCAGGTCAGGCAGCATCCAAGGAACAGGAGAATCGACGTTTCGGGCATAAGCCCTTCTTCAGGTCTCATTTAATGAAAACTTATTAAATAGCCAGTGCTAATGGTGCTGCAAATAGGCAAATCTCTACCTGTAAGAATGATATATCTGGTGGGCCTCCTGCCATATACAGGTAGCCTGCAGTTCGAAAAAAAAGAATATGCACTTTGCGAAGATACTGACTTTTCAAAATGGTGGGAAATTAATCTGGAAACAAAAGGAGAAACAAAATAAACACATTCTGGAAACTTGAAATAAAAACAGATTTACATATATCAATGAGCACCATGAAAGAATAATAGGCCAGTTCACTGTGTGTAATCTCTCCCTCTACCAATCTGCCTTCTCACTAAAGATCTCTAGATTAAAAAATTCTAGCCCATTGTTGGAGTGCATTCTTCTCATCATTAAAAATCACACCACACCAGGTTATAGTCCAACAGCTTTATTTGGAAGCATTAGCTTTCGAAGCACTGCTTCTTCATCAGATGGTTGTGAATCAGGACCATAAGACACAGAATTTATAGCAAAAGATTACAGTCTTATGCAGCTGAAATAATATATTGAACATACCTAGTAGATTGTTGTCTTTCATCTTTTAGAATAGCTTTGCTGGTTTCAGTTCTTTAATATGTAAATCCCAGAATTTCTTTTAAGTCACATTCTCAAGATAACTTAAGGTTTTATAACAAAAGATGACATCCCAGCTCAGACAAAGCCTTAAAGATGTGAGGTTGGAGTCTGTCTTTATCCCAATCTTGAGCCAGACTGGTTCTATTTCCAAAGTGGGATTTACAAAATATTACTTGGATTGACTGCTTGCAGACTCTGCATTTTATGAGCAAAATGAATGTATCTGCAAATGCAAATTCACCCCATAAACTTACATGTGTGTGCACGCGCAGGGGAAAGTGTGTGTGCATGTGAGTGTGCATGCACGTGACAGTATGAGTCTGTGTGTTTATGTGTGTGCAAGCTTGGTAAAGAGTGTGTGTGTGTAATGTGTGGGGTATAAACCTGTGAGAGGGTTTGTGTGCACGTGTAAGTGGCGGAGATGATTGTGTGCGTATGAGAGAGAGCTTGTGTACGAGAGAGGGTCTGCGTGAGTGTGTGAGTATGTACGAGTGTGTCTGTGTAAGAGAGTGCATAGTGCAGTGGGATCACCTGTAGTCTGACATGAACCCAAGGTCGCGGTTGAGGCCATTCCCATGGGTTCCAAACTTGCTGTCAGCCTCTGCTCAGCCACTTTGCATTGTTGCCTGTCCCGAAGTCTGCCTTGGAGGATTGTCACCTGAAGATCCGAGGCCGAATGTCCATGACCGCTGATATGCTCTCTGACTGGGAGGTAACATCCTTGTCTATTGATTGTCGTGCGGTGTCCATTCATAGCCTCTGCTCGGTCTCACCAATGTATCATGCCTCGGGGCATCCTTGCCAGCAGCATATGAGTTAGACAACGTTGGCCAAGTCACATGAGTACCTGCCAAGTACATGGTGGGAGGTGCCCCTACGTGTAATGGTGATATCCATGTCAACACTCTGACACATCTTGCAGTGGTTGCCAGTGTTGTGGTCAATGTTGTCCTGAAGGCTGGGCAATTTGCTGCGAACAATGGTCTGTTTAAGGTTTGGTGGTTGTTTAAAGGTGAGAAGCGGAGGTGTAGGAAAGGTCTTGGTGAGGTCCTCATCAATAATGTGTTGCAGGCTGTGAAGAACATGGTTTAGTTTCTCAGCTCCCGGGAAGTACTGGACAATGAAGGGAATCCCTATCGGTAGCATCCCGTGTTTGTTTCCTGAAGAGATCATCACGGTTTCTCACTGTGGCACATCGGAACTAGTGACTGATGAGTTGAGCAGCATACCCTGTTCTTATGAGGGCATCCTCGAGCACCTTCAGGCATCCATCACATTCCTTTTCATCTGAACAGATCCTACGTATCCATAGGGTTTGTCTGTAGGGGATGGCTGTTTTAATATATTCAAGGTGGAAGCTGGAGACGTATAGCATCGTGAGGTTATCCATGGGTTTGCAGTAGAGTGAGACATTGAGGTGCCCATCCTTGATGGAGATGCATGTGTCCAAGAATGAGACAGATACTAAAGAGTACTCCATGGTGAGTTTGATGGTGGGATGAAACTCGTTGATATCACTGTGTAGTTGTTTCAATGGCTCCTCGCCATGGTTCCAGAGGAAGAAAATGCCATCAATATATCTGGTGTATTGCTTCCACTCTAAACATATGGAAACAGCCATCCCCTGTGGACAAGCTGTACGCATACACAGGATCTATTCAGATGAGGAGGAACATGATGGATACCTGAAGGTGCTCAAGGATTCCCTCATAAGAACAGGGTACAATGCTCAACTCATCGATCGCCAGTTCCAGCATGCCACAGTGAGAAACCTTAGGAAACAGACATGGATTGCAACCATTAGGGTACCCTTCACTGTCAGTACATCCCAGGAGCCGAGAAACTACACCATGTTCTTTGCGGCATGCGACACTTTATTGATGATGATGAACACCTCGCCAAAACCTTCTTAATGCCTCCACTTTTTGCCTTTAAGCAACTCCCAAACTTCAAACAGATCATTGTTCGCAGCAAACTGCTCGGCTTTCAGGACAACACCACACAACTCTGTCATGACAGGTGCTGCAAGACATGGCAGAGTGTCGATACAGATACCACCATTACACGTGGGGACACCTCCCACCATGTACGCAGCAGGACAACATCGACCACAACACCATACGACCCTGTCATGGCAACCACTGCAAGACGTATCAGAGTGTCGACACGGACATCACCATTATACATGGGGACACCATCCACCATGTACTCGGCAGGTGTCATGTGACTCAGCCAACATTGTCTACCTCATACACTGTAGGCAAAGATGCCCTGAGGCTTGGTACATTGGCAAGACCAAGGAGATGCTATGACAATGGATGAATGGACACCGCACAACAATCACCAGGCATGAGTGTTCTCTCCCAGTTGGGAACATTTCAGTGGTCAGGGACGTTCGGCCTCGGACCTTCGGGTGACTGTCCTCCAAGGTGGATTTCAATGCAGAGTGGCCAAGCAGAGGCTGATAGCCAAGTTCGGTACCCATGAGAATGGCCTCAACAGGATCTTGGGTTCATGTCACACTACAGGTGACTCCACTGAACTATACATTATACACACACAAACACACACACAGAAAAACACACACAAGCACAGACACACTCTTACATACTCCTCAGTCATGCAGACCCTCTCTCGTTCACAAGTTCTCTCTCATTCACACACACATACACCCCCGACACTTACACACACACACAAACACCCTCTCACAGGCTTATACCTCACACACTGACACACAAACTTTACCAAGCTTGCACACACACAAACACACATTCTCACATGCACTCACACTCACATGCACACACTCACATACACACACTTTGTCTCACTCTCTCTCTCTCTCTCTGTCTCTCTCTCTCTCTCATGCACGAGCACATACATAAAAGTTTGTGGGGTGAATTTGTATTTGCAGATTTATATTTGCAGATACATTCTATTTTGCTCAAAAAATGCAGAACCTGCAGGCAGTCAATCCATTTAATATTTTCTAAATTCCACTTTGAAAATAGAACCTGTTTGACTCAGGATTGGGATAGACAGATCCTAATCTCACATCTTTAAGGTATTGTCCGAGCTGAGATGTCATCTTTTGTTATAAAACCTTAAGTTATCTTGAAAATGTGACTTAAAAGAAGTTCTAAGATTTACATATTAAAGAGCTGAACCAGCAAACCCATTCTAAAAGATGAAAGACGTAACAATTTATTAGGTTTGTTCATATATTATTTCAGCTGCAAGAGACTGTAATCTTTTGCTATAAATTCTGTGTCTTATGGTCCTGATTCACAACTATCTGATAAAGAAGCAGCGCTTCGAAAGCTACTGATTACAAATAAACCTATTGGTATTATGTGATTTTTAACTTTGTCCACTACAGTCCAACACCAGTTCCGCCAAATCATTCTTGTCTTCAGCAGCCTCATTTCAAACTGGAATATGGTTGAAATCTGAACTTACTAAAGTCAGTGTTCAGATGAGTGATGTGCAGAATACCCAAGAGAACGTTGAGATATCATCCCTGACTCTTGTCTTGTGTATGGTATTGAAAAAATCAGAATCGGATGGATACATCATTGAAAGTGTAGACGGAGTCAAGGGGGTCAATTTTAATTTCCAGTGAGAAATAGAGGAACCATTTTGATAAAATTGCTGGCATTTTAATCTGTATTCAAATTGTGTAATGCCCATTTTGGTGAAAGAATAGCTGCTAAAATCCAGTGATAGGCATTAAAATTCAAATATTAGATCTAATTTGTTGGTCAATTGAGTAATGTCAGAGATACCATACTTGTTGTCAGGCAAAGTAAAGTGGTGCAGACTGAGCTGGACTTCAATTTTTCATACATATATGAAAAATGACTTTCCGGTTTGTAATACTTAATAGCACAAGCCTTTTTAAGTGAGTCCTGTGTTATATCACCATTTGTGATTAAAGAATACTAGTGCCTTCATGGTTCCTCTTTCATAAGAACAAATTAGAAGCATATGTGTCCTATGACTCAATTCAGCCTTAAAACTCATAATGTTCTGAGTTGGAACTGATGATTGAATGACTCTGTATGGGGTAGTGAAAGGGTATTTACAAGCAGAAGACTTACCATGAAGGAAGCTTGAAAAGCAAATCCTGGTGGGGCTACTTGTAGACTCTGGCATAGGGGTCATGAGCATCTCTTGGTTAAGGGCACTTAGTGCCTGATTGTTGAGGTGCCTGTGGATGGGGTGGGTAGTAGCTTGTGCTAGGTGGTGTATGTGGGAGGGAAGAGGCAACTGAAAGCCTCTCATCTGCTCAAGCTACTGAATCCCCTTCCCATACCCTACCTTATGACCACCATCCTGCCATCACTTTTCTGTGACTTGTGTTGTGTGGTATAAAGGTAATGATGCACACACTAATAACATGACAGATTCAAGTGTGATGCCCTGGTATGAACTCCTGGTGGTTAAAGGGTGTGATTAGGGTAAAGTGTTGACAAAAATCATCGTTCTGATGCTAATCTAAGAGACTGTTCAATAGTCTGTGATCATGGATGAACTGCGAATAAGTCTCAGCAAAAGACACTGTTGTCTTAGAGAAGGTGATGCAGTTTATTCCATCTTACTAACTATACACTGATTTGTTTAATTTTGGTCACATCAATAATCACAAACAAGAAGTAGAGAAGTTCTTGAGACAGGAGACTATGTCAAGCTCCAACTGATCCTCCAACCAGAGGTGGGATAGAGGTCAGCATAGCTCAAACATTAGTACTTCCAGGAACATTACCTTATACAACTTCAACCCCCAAGACTTTTTCCCTTTATCCAAACATGTATATGAGCACATTAGAATTACCACTATACCTTATCACCATCACTGCCCACCACCCCGATCAAAGTCTCTGGCCACACAAATTCAATTAGTTAGCATGTCTCACAATTCTTCTAGAATGTATTCATTTTTGACTTTAAAGATTTGTAGATTTTTGGTTTGAAATAATGTTGACCTTGAATCTGATGTCCTCTGGAGGATCTTTTAATTCATGCAGCTGGTGCCCTTCTTTGTAGATGTTAATGATTGCCCATTAGCTTATCTGAATGATGTTTAATCTTGTGTGTGTCCATTATGGAAGACAGCTATGCTGCTGAAGCAAGCAATTTGTTCTTTGTCGTATCCTAGATTTTAAATTAGACAATCTATTTCAAATTAGAATAGGTGGTGTCTTTTTGTGGTATCCTGGATGGTTAGACCTGGGAATTTTCTCTTGTGGACAATTCCTTTTTCTCTTGGATATGCAACTTTTCTCCCTTAAGTTATTGATCATGTTGGCTAACTTCTGTCACTCTTTGTGGTTGTTTGACCGGTGAAGTAGATCTTTTCAGACTCTTAATTGTTTTACTGAAAGACGAGGGTCCACTCAACTGAAACTGTTGTTGGCATTCATAGCTGTCTTTCATCAGTGTGTTCAGCAGATATTTGCGTTGACTGTGGAGCTTTGGTTGAAAGTTGATCAATGAGCTTGGGTATAATGCACTGCTCTTTTATTTTCTCAATATTCAAATGTTCTGTCAAACTTTGCTTGAGATCTTCAACTGAAGGTTCTTCAGTGATGACAGGAATTGAAAACATTTCCACTAGTCCTGTAAATTCTATGACTTCCTTTCTGTTGGTGGTATGAAACAATTCTCTCATGCAAGCGGTTATCTGAACACAACCTTTCTTCTTTTGAAGAAAGCAATTTTTGACACCAGCATAACTTATTTCTACAAGTACCTTTTTTCTTTTTAGGTTCAGCCATTAATCTTGGAAGGCTTGTGAAGTCTTCTGCTGCACTAACTGTGCTTTATTCCCCAGTATATTTGCTTCAGTTCATGGATACTAAACTGTTAAAGCTTCCAAAAGCCTATGTTGACTGATGACTGTTGAATGCTTTTCCAGCTGCTGACTAGCCAGCTGATCTTTCCTTAAAATGATAATATTCTTAAAGTAGCAACTGACTTGCCTGCAAAAATTCTGTTTCTTTCTCTTCAGGTCCCTTCTGTGTTTTTTTGCCTCATGATGGAGGTCAGATCCTCACCCTGAAATTATGTAGTATTATGCAATGTTATACACCATTGATTCTATGAGGTATTCCAGTGTGATCTCTAGTTACCAACTGCTGATGCCTTAGGATTGGCATACAGTGTTGTTACCAATCCTCCTTCCAACATTAGTTGGGCTGTTCAGTAGCCTGTATGGAGGATAGATCACAAATAACTCTCAGCCTCTGATTGGCAGATAGCTCTTGGGAGATCGAATTTCACTCCCACTCCCTCAAATATGGTTCTTAATCCCTAGCAGATGAGTGAAAACTGTGTTGCTTCTGTTAACTAATGCCTTTTTTTCCTAATTCGTGATGTGTGCTTCTTTTTCTTACATTCCTTCCTTGGGTCTGCCATTTCTCTCTGTCAATGAGCATCTTTCTTTTTTTTGTATGTGTCATCAGCTCATTCTTTGTCTGTGTCTATTTCTGTCTGACTTCCATTATGTTTATCTATATGGTTCTCTATAGTCTTCAGAAATATGCATTCCTATCCAGCTCTTAACATCTATGCATCCCTCACAACTTTCTCTCTAATTTCATGTACTTGCCTCCCTTTGCCCAGTTCTAGTTTTATACAGAGTATAACAGTCCTTGTTAATGCCCTGTTTTTTGCAAATTGTAATTCCTTCTAACTGAAGATTTCCCACAGTAATTTAAAATGTCCTTCTCTGTGTAAGGTGCAGATGGGATTCTGACATTCCGTTTATTTTGCAGCTACTCGTTAATGCAATTTTACCAAATTACTCAAATTGAAGATAAGCACAACCAGCTGAAACATCATTTGATTTAAAGATGTAATAGAAGCACCAATAAAATGATACCTTTCATCTTCTCAGCGAACTCACACAGAGCATGTTAGAGCCATAATGCAATTTTTCATACATTAAAGAATTTGATTATTACAAACTACTTCATAAATTCCTCTTTCTGTGGCTCAGTGGGTAAAGATACATCCACTGTGGTTGTGAGTTATATGTCAAGAAGGTGCCAGGTCCAATTGCAGGTCTGTGCTGGATTAGCTGATGTCAGCCAGAAAATCAGTTGAAGAATCTTATAGTTAGCCTCAGTATCCTGCTGAGAGAGGAGAAATATCTGTGAGGGTTCCTGATTTTAATTTCTATTCAGTCACCTCTGCTGAAAACATTCGTGGACATTTGATGAGGACCAGTTTTGGTTTGCCTGTGATATCTTCTGCAGTTGAATAGCTTATTGAATTCCACTGTATAGGCTCAGATTTAATAAAATAGTCAGGTCATCATTGGTTGCTGATGCCTAACATAAAGGAGAATCCAAAAGTTTTCTGTATGCTTGTAAATATGATAAGACCAGAAAATTGAGGTCAGAGGCTGATTAGAGACTGAAATGGGAGTACGAGGTTTGGCTGAGCTATTAAATGAATATTTTGTATCTGTCCTTACTAAGCAAGAAAATATTATGCAGGCATGGTAAATGAGCTGTCTTATCGTTTGTCCATACTTAAAGTTGATAAAACATCAAGCATAAGCTGTATTCAAGCATAGTAAAGGAGAATTAAAATAGTGGTGGCCCTGGTCATGAGTATTTATTCTTCATTAGATTCAGTGAGGGTGTCAGAGAACTGGAGAATTCCAATTATTACATCCTTGCTCAAAATAAAAGGTGTAACCATAAACTCAGTAATTATGGACCAGTCGGTTTAGGATTTTTTTTAATCAACCAATTCAGAGATGCTATGACACACCTTTACATAAGATGGAACTTGAACTCAGGTCTCCTCTACTTCTACACCACAAGAGCCCTATGATAATAGGAAAGCTTCTAGAAATGACAATTGAATCAATTTATGAATTACTTGTGCAAAATGAAGGTCAATTACATATAGAGGAAATGCAGCATGGACTAATTAAAGCCATATTGTATTTAACCAAATTATTGGCACTTTTTTGAAGGAAAAGAGAAGTTGAAGAGAGTAATGCTGTTGATGCATTGTACATGGACATCCAAAAGCATTTGATAATATCTATACAACAGACTTTCAATTAAAGTTACAATTTTGCAGCAGTTGGAATGGTAACAACATGGATATAAAACTGGCTGAGTGATAAGTAACCTAGACCAGTGGCGAATGGTTGTTTTTTTTTGGACTGGATGAAAGCTTAGAGTGGAGTTCCCCAGGAATGATTATAAAATGTGAAGATGATGAAGAACTTCAAAAGGAAATAGATATGATGGAAATTCCTGGGCAAGTGGTACAAAGAACTGAAGAAAAGATTTATTTTGTTAGGAGGAACACAGAGAAAATATAATGTAAAGAGTATAATTCTACAGGAAGTGCAGGAACATTGTACATCTGTGCATAAATTATTGATGCTGGCAGAGCAGATTGAGTGGACAGTTAATACAGTTTTTGGCATCCTATGTTTTATTAATAGAAACATCAAATCTACAATCTGATGAAGAGCCATCTTGACTTGAGACATTAGCTTGGTTTCTCTCCCCATAGATGGTGCCTGACTCGCTGTGAACGCCAGCATTTTTTGTTTTCAATTCAGATTCCAGTATCTGCAGCAATTTGCTCCGATAACCAGGAGGGTCTGTTAAGCTTGAATAATACTCTGGTTTGATCTCAGTTGAATAATTGTGACCAGTTCTGGGTACCTCACTTTAGGAAGTATGTGAAGGCATTAGAGAAATTATTCATAAGTATAGTTCCAGTAGTGAGGAACTTCAGCTCTGTAAGAAGAATGGATAAGTGAAGTTTGGAGGAGAGAAGATTGATTTGATAAAGAATTTCAAAATCGAATGGTCCAGAGTGTAGGTAGAAGGAGACTGTTTCTCATTAGTGAAATGATTGAAAACTATTAGGCACAAATTTGTGGTAATTGACAAAAACTGTTTTACAACATGAGGAAATGTATTTTTACATAGCAAGCCGTTAGATTCTGGATTGTAATGTTTAAAGAGTGGGAGGCAGCTTAAATTGAGGCACTCAAAAGGAAATTGGATTATTGTTGAAAAGGAAAGATGTGCAGGGCTACATGGAGAAGGATGGTGAGTGGCACAAGGTGAAATACTTCTTCAAAGCACTAGAAAAGACACAACAGACCAAATGACCATTTTCTGTGCAGTAACCATTCACTTATTCAGCCGTTGGGCAAGTCCAATTAACTTCTTGGTTTGTAATTTAAAGCTACAATGGCGAAAAATCAATCAGAGCTCCTGCTTCTAATCTGTATCCAGCAACTGTTATGAGAAAATATGTTTGTTGAACTCCCATGGGGATCAAAAGAACTCAGTTTTGATGCGCTTCCAAATTTCACCCTCAAACTGAGACTCAAGTGCCTAGACTCGCATATGAAGATTGACTGTCTACATGAAGCACTGGCAGGTGCCTAGCACCATGGAACTGTACTTAAAAAAGATCAGTGGCTACAGGAAGAGAGGGGAGGAAATCACTGGGCTATTCTATTTAAATCAAATTGTCATTATCACGATCAAAGGAATTCATCAGTGAATTCTGAAAATTAACTAATAATACTTAACTGAGATCAATAACAACTACAATTTCCATAGTCTGGACAAATCACAAGAACTATCAATCAGGATTTATTTGTTTCAGACATCAAAGGTGGGATCCTCCTTCCAGTAATGGAATTCAGGCAGAGTGGGATTGATGCCTGATGTTGCTATGATGGCACTGGACCTGAACCCATTTCCTAGTTAGGGTTTATTACAGGTATATTTCAGCCTTGTAGTTAGAATTCTGCAGAAAGAAGAACCGTCAAATATTAACAGCCTGTAACTGCAGTATCAGAAGAGGCATTTGGATAGTAAAGCGATAGAAGGACCCAGAAACTTGGAAGATTTGCGGCCAATATGGCTTGACAGAGACCAAAGTCTAAAGAGCAAATCACCAGGAGCAACTAGGAAGTGAGTGGGTTGAAGGGACTAAAGTTTCTTTGCTATTTGTGTATGATGGGGATGAGGTGGGGTTTCCAGGGGAGGATGTTGTGCTTTGGTCAGGGCATAGAAAGACAAATACATATTATTACATTATATTGGTGCAGAAAACATAGTAAGTTTGATTCCCTGTATTTCTTTACACATACTGAAAGCTAATTATTGACTACTTGCCAGAACAAGGGATCAATATTCATCATGATCAACTGACACTGATGACAAGAGTGTGTTGTCACTATACATAAGAAAGGCCCTAGAATTGAATAACACAGAATAAACATTCAACAGCACAAAGGAATTTTGCTGGTATATTCACCAACATTTATTCCTCAACGAATACCTACAAATAAATTCTGTCCTTTCTTAAATTTGTGGAACCTCATGTTGTGCAAAGTCGTTACAGTATTTCCCACATTACAGCAGTGAATACACTTCAAAGAGTACGCCATTGGCTGCACAGTATATTGGGATGTCCTTTTGTTATGAAAGACATGGTATAAATACAACTTTTTCAGTGCCTTTGTAGTGTGTATGGTAATGAAGGTCAAAAAAGCAATTTAAATGTTTACTGCACCTTAGAACTGTTATCGCTGTTTCGAAGGTGTATTGTAGTCAAATGCTTCATCATTTCACTAGTTACCTCATTTCTGGCAGGATCGCCAAATTATCTTGGGGCTTCATTAGTCAAAAAAACATAAGTGTCAATTTTTTTGAATTTCAAGCAGTGCTTCTCTCTACCAGGTCCAATGCATTTTCTTGCCATATTGTCTTAAACTCACCTCATTAACTGCCTACCCGACCCCACGGCACCCTTTCATCTGATACTAACCTGATTCTAGCATTCGCTATAGCCAGAAAATTCACAATTGCTGGAATATCCCAGATCAGATTGGCATCCTTGGTGCTTGGATGATCTTCAAAAAACCATTGCACACTTAGTCAATCAAGCGCAATTGGTCTGGAGCTACCTTACATGTGCCCCAGAGGTAGTAGCTAAAGGGAGGTTGATGCCCCACTTTGCAGACAGGTAATTGGAAATCCTGGTGCATAGGCAGTGCAGAGCAGGTGCAAGGTCCTCTTCCTAGAAGACTGACAGAGAGGGCCATGACACCAGAACCTGCCAGTTTGGTTTGAGGTCACCACCTGGATCATTGCAACCACGGCCGTCTGGAGAAATACCAGCAGTGAAGGAAGAAGTCAATGACCTTCTCTGCTTGGACAGGGTACGTGTCACCACTTCCACTCTGTTATCTCACTCAGTCTGTACTTGGTACTGTGGCCAGTTCTGTCCAAGGCTCATGCTCTAGCACTCCCACATCACCTGCAGCATTTCTGCTCTCATCCACTCAATTCTCTCTCTTCCTTGGACTCCTGCATCGCCAGACCATGGCAACACGATGGTTGGAGGAAGAGAGCCTCATCTTCTGCCTGGGAACCCTCCAACCACAAGGGAGGTCCTTGGACTCCTCCATCGCCAGACCATGGCAACACGACAGTTGGAGGAAGAGCGCATCATCTTCTGCCTGGGAACCCTCCAACCACAAGGGATGAACTCAGATTTCTCCAGTTTCCTCATTTCCCCTCCCCCCACCTTGTCTCAGTCAAATCCCTCGAACTCAGCACTGCCTTCCTAACCTGCAATCATCTTCCTGACCTCTCCGCCCCCACCCCACTCCGGCCATTACCCTCATCTTGACCTCCCTCCACCTATCGCATTTCCAAAGCCCCTCCCCCAAGTCCCTCCTCCCTACCTTTTATCTTAGCCTGCTGGACACACTTTCCTCATTCCTGAAGAAGGGCTTATGCCCGAAACGTCGATTCTCCTGTTCCTTGGATGCTGCCTGACCTGCTGCGCTTTTCCAGCAACACATTTTCAGCTCTGATCTCCAGCATCTGCAGCCCTCACTTTCTCTCACTCTTCCTTACCCTGCTTGGCCTCTGTGACTCCTGCTCAATCAGTCAGAACACCTCATCACCTTCTGAAAGCACCAACACTAACAAATGTGCCAGCTACTTTTATTGCACTCAATCCCTCCCTTTTCTCATTCCTGCACACAATAGATAGAAAGAGCCAAGGCAGAAGGGTAACTGCCCAATATTCGCTCCTCACACCCCATGAGGAAAGGATCCTGATCCTGACAGCTCTGACTTGTCAACCGACTGAACTCAATCCCTTGGGGGTTGAACTTGATTTACTGTATTGAGACCTCTATTATGAAGGCTGTCTCCCTCGACTTGAATGAGGACTCCTGACTATCGTGACAAGATTTTGTCTGCACTAAACAGCAAAGCAAGACAGAACCAATGTGAGACTGGCAGTTCTGTCTGTGAGGGTGTGGGCAAGCAGAAAAAGGCAGGGACGCAGGCAGGCATTAGGTGAGTGAGTGTGAGCAAATAAATTGCCCTGAGAAACAGTCTGATCCAATCCTTGAACTGGATGACTGCCCCTGTGCTCAAAGTGTCCTTGCAACAGCATTTCAATGCTGTTTGCCAGCGACCCCCAGAAATGCAACTTTAAAGTGCAGAAGCATCTTGCAAATGGATTAGAGAGGTTCCATGAATGTTCTGACAGGCTGGCAGTTTTTGGATGCCATGGTTTGTGGATGTGGGGTGAGTGTCACTAGTGCCCTGTGGTGTGCCCTGAGATGTTCTAGCTGGGTCTCTAAGATGGCTGTCCAGAGGAGCAAGTGGTGAACTGAAGTTGCCAAGTACCCTCTGACCTTCATATCAGGAAATGTTGACATCTACTTTTCTCACAGCAGATGGTAGAAAAGAAAGTGCATATTAATGAGGTAAGATTAATTGTATATGAGTCTTTTAACAAGCAACAATCCTCTGAATATATATCTCACGGATCCTTATTGAGAATCTTGCCTCGACACTGGCACTCTGACTGAAAATGAAATGAGTTGCTCCCAACATAAAGACAGGCCTCAGCTGAATTCTCATGCAATTCTCTCATATTTCTTTGCAAAAACCATGTCGCCATTCAGGTCTTCTAAGATTTCCCCTTTCGTTTCCTTTTTCCAACAAATATTGAATTTGTTATTGTGTCACATTTGGTAGAAAGTTAGGCATGTCACAGACGAATGAAGTTGAAGTAAGGAGTGCAGTAGCCTATTCCTGCCTCTAATTTGTATGTTTGTACATGATCATCATTTCTATCAATCAAAACCTTGTGCAATCTGTAATTTTGTGCTGCTCAACATGAGGACAGAAAATTGTAGGCTCATGTAGTCAAGAGTGAAAAAAATTGTCAAGATCTACTGATTGATCTGAAATTAGTATTAAAGCTTTGACAAAATGGAAAATGATTGAATTGTTTGAATCATATGAGACAAAATTGTGCTGTGTAATTTAATAGGCACATTGGAAATTCTTTTCTCAACTATTTTAATAGAAATGTTAACCCCATAATAATTGGATAAATACTTCTGTTTAAGTTACAAAGAAAGTATTTCATTTCAATTTAACATTCAAGCATTAACATCAGAGAATATGGTTTCACATTGTTAATTATATGACTTGTGTTAATTCAATGTGTTTGGAGATATTGGCTTCAGGTTGTGTGAAATAAATTTGAAACATAGCAACAATGCAGGTGCCAGGAATGAATGCATTATACTGGCTAAAATCCTCCTTTTCTATGTTTTGATGTAATTTGTTGTTGGGCTAACTCTGGATGTTACTATACAAAAATGTTAAATTCATCGAGCAGTCTTGTATACACGGAGGTTCTAGAGTAAAAAAGCTGTATTTATGCAGTGGCTTTCACAACAGCAGAGCATTACAATGCACTTTGCAGCTAATGAAATACTCTCTCAAGTGCAATCATTTTTGCAATTTTGGAAACATTAGGCAAAGTCTCACAAATGGCAAAAAGTAAATGTCGACAATCTAATTTTAGGTGCTGGTGGAGGGATAAATGTTGATTAATATACCAAGAAAATGTCCTTGTGCTGCTGAATGTTTAAGCTGGGTTACTCAGTGCCAGAATCTCTCTTACGTAAAGCAGTATCACACTCTTATGTTATTGGTGTCAGTTGACCATGACCAAAATTAGACAAGAGTTCCTGCAAGTACTCAAATGATTTGCTTTCTGCTTGTGTCAAGCAGTGCAAAGAATCAAACTTTCATGGATCATTGACCTCATCTCTCCTTTCTGTGTCAGCTTACTGTATATGGTAACTATACTGTGAATAGACTATGCAATATTGTTTTATTCTAAGTCTTTTTAAAAAATATTTGGGCAAACTTTCAATTTGGCAACATCCACTTCACTTGCAAAAAATTAGCTCTAAAGTACTGAAAGTCAAGCTCCAATCTTGCCCAATATCAAGCCCAGAGTGTAATTTTTGCCATTTTGAACTTGGACTCCTTTTAGACATCCAGTCTGATTAGCCAAAACGTGCGTATTCCTAATTACAGTTGCTAAATGGGTCTAACAATTGTTTAGGGACTGAAAAGTCTCTGTTAAGAGCTCTGGGCTCTTATTTGTCAATTATAAATCAGTCACATAAATCATTAGTTGGAAAATGGCCTGGAGGATACTATTTCCAACAATATTTAAAGCTATCATCAGTTACTTCTGTGTAAATCACTGGTTAGTTTATTTGGACTGCTGATTTTAAACTTTTTGGGACTTCTGGATGCTGGAAGTGACAGTAGTTGTTTCTAAAAGTAATTCGGTAATTTACCAAAGGAACCTTGACCTGGAGCTTTAGGCAAACCTTTGATTGCATTCAGTGCATTTTCTATTCACATACCAGTGTGCCTGGAGGAGGAGGGGTTCCTGGCTAGATTCCAAAGAGCTCCAGCTACAGAATGATGATACAAGAGTGTAGTTCCCAGGATACCTCCAAGCTCGACAGGTTCAGAACTTCTCACCAACAGTTCATTGAGGAACAACGTGCGTGGAGGCTGTCATCTTCTTCTTCAGCACCAGCTGCTGCCAAGGATAAGGTCATGTACATTCCTGCCTATGGCTGTCAAAGTCGCCGAGGCAGTGAACCTTTATGCCTGAGACACATTTCAGCCTGCAGCAGGTCACATCAGCAAAATCAGACAATTGGCTGTGCAAACTTGTATCCTGCAAGTGACAGCTGTCCTCAGTGAAAACTGTTGACTTCCTTACAGAATCTGCAAGCAGTGAAACAGGCCTTTCATTTTAGTCTGGATTACAGGCATTCCCGCAAATAGGACTGAAAACATAGGGCTAAATCTTGTAATTTTTTTAGTCAAGGGCACGTTTCATTGAGTTTTGTGGTTCTCACCATGAGATTTCTTGCTGTTTCTTACCAAACACACCTCATTAACTACTGATCTCACCCCCTGACATATGAGGTGACCATGTCAGGTGTGTTCATACACTAGTGCCCCTTTAAAGGTAGGGTTCTCCTGATCATGGGCAAATCCTTTCTCCTGGATAAACATAGTCCAATCCTGCTTTGACTTATTTCCCACTTATAACTACTGTTGCACACATGCACACTTACTTCCCCCTGTAGCCCTATCACCATGTCTGCTGCCCTCAATAGTGAAGGACAGGTTCCTGACTCTCCCCCTTGTGGCAGCATCCTCTTTTTTACTCCTTCCACCCTGCCCTTAGTTTCTGTTGATGGATCTGATGGAATGACTGCAGCCCACTTCCTTGAGTGACCTACCCCAACAGCTGAGAACGAGAAGTGACTGACTGATGCCTGTCCCTTTTTCCACAGTGCTGGCCCTGACATCTCGGTGCCACAGCATTTATCCATTCCAACCCTCTAATGAGGATCACCTTGACTGGATACATCACCGTAGACAATTCTCTGGGTTGATGTTGCAGGTTGCCATTGTCTTCTGTGCCTGGACCCCCTGGCTAATGGCTGCCTCTATTGACTTTAGTGATGACTATTCCCTTCAGGCTTTGAGCCATGGTTGCTTGCTTGTTGCACGCACAGTGTGTTTGCTACACAAGCCGATGGCACATGGAGCATGTGCGAGATTAATGGAGCACACTACCATAGAGAAGGATGTGTGCCTCCTTGAGAAGGATGGCACGGTGGCTCAGTAGTTAGCACTGCTGCCTCACAGCTACAGGACCTGGGTTCAATTCCAGTCTCGGGTGACAACCTGAGTGGTTCCTCCCACAGTCCAAAGATGTGCAGGTTAGGTGGATTGGCCATGCGAAATTGCCCATAGTGTCTAGGGTTATGCTCGCTAGGTGCATTAGCATGAGAAATGCAGAGTTACAGGGATAGGGTTGTTGGTCTGGTTGGGATGCTCCTTGGAGGGTCAGTGTGAACTCAATGGACTAAATGGCCTGCTTCCATACTATATGGATTCTATGGTTCTATGAATAGTTCTTGTCAGTGGAGCAGAGTTGGCCTGAGTGGATCTGCACTGCTCAATACCTACTCCTGCAATAGTGTAACCTAACAGTATCCCGTTGAGTTCTGATTCATGGCATTTGTATCTTTTGTTCCTTCTAAAATGTATTGCAAGAGCACTTTAAGATAAGGCTAAGTATAAGTCATTAATCCATTTCAATTTATAGTTATTAAAGATACAAAACCATTTAATACTTGGAATAAGTAACTCTAGCTTGTGCGTGGGTTGTTTGTATATCTGCCCTTGTCTTTGTATCTGTGTTCACAGCCTAAGATGTGGATCATAGAACACAAGGAACACCTGCCAAGTGTCAGGACCACAGGCATGCTGAGGTGATTATAAATAATTGATGCAAGACAACAAATTCATTATTTGATTTTAGACTTTTCAGACACAGTTTGAACATTCATTCACCATCAATGCCTTTCTTTAAAAATACACACTGGATGAAGATGCCTTGCTTTAAAACACAAGCCTTGTGTGACTGTTTCTCCCAAATTTCTTCTCTGAAAAATGGTTAAACATTTCTGAAATGTGACTATCACTACTATTCCAATGGATTATTTAGTATGAAATAGTGACATGTTGCAAATGTTTTATTTGGTTTATAATTTTATTCCTGAGGTCTCTCCAAGTAACTTCTCTTTATCACCAGTTCAGATTCCCAGGAATGCTACTTGTCGCTAAGGTATAATGCATTCCTACGAATTGCATTTGCTAGAGAACGTCCCATAATGAATATTCTTTTTGACCCAACATCATTAACTCTGGATATATCTGTGGCCTCCTTTTCTACATCACCTCACTTCTGTTGACAGCGTCTCATTGTCTTAAACCTAAGTCCCAATTTATTTGTTAATATTAGGAAGGCTCACACTATCACCTTAGGCCACCATCACAAATGCTGCAGGTTTGATACTGATTCCCTTTTATGGTTGTCGCCTCAGATTGACTCAGATTGTTCACTTTTATGTTATATTGGATCCCAAGTTGATTTCCTGACTGCATGTGTTCTCCATCACAAGTTCAATTATTTTCACCCAATCAACATAACTAAAGCATATTATCTGGCTATTCCCACATTGCTATTTGGTGGATCTTGCTGTGTTATAAATTAGCTTTCATGTTTCCTACAGTAATTATTCTTCGAAAGTACTTAATTTGAGGTAGGTTATGAAAGGTGCTATAAAATTGCAAAATCTTTGGGCAGAATCTATCGAGTCTGAGTGATTTGGACTATGGTGAGAAGTGTGGTAGAATCAGATGATGGAAACAACAAGGCCAAGATCTACATCAGGAACATCTTGCTCCATTTTTATGCTTTTCACAAGCAGCATGGCAAAATTCTCATTAGTAGTGGTGAGTTACCAATTGACAGTGACACTACGTTAATGCCACAATTCATCTTATTAATACTCAGCCTCCCACCTTACCCAACTTGCTAAACAAACTTAATTTTGGGGAAACTCAGCAACGAATCTAAAATGTGTATTTAGTGGATTCAGTTTACTGTTTACTCTGAATAGACTCCATGTTGGAATCTAGACACCAACATCTCTGGGCACATTGTCCATGTGCATTGACATTCGACATGTGCCAGCCTCTAAGAAACTTCATGGCACATCTCTGATTCACTTACAGGTGATTTCTGCACTTCAGTGCTGCACCCTAGGTTGCACTAGGAGCTATCATTGTCATGCTATATCGAGAATATTATGTCCTCAGGGACTTGTACCAAGTTCTTGGATTAGACCAGGCTCAATCTCCAGGCTCTTAGAATCATAGAATGCCTACAATGTGGGAACAGGCCCTTTGGCCCAACAAGTCCACACTGATCCTCCGAAGAGTTACCCACCCAGAACCATTCTCCTACCCTATTACTCTACTTTTACCCCTGACTAATGCACTTAACCTACACATTCCTGAACACTATGGGTAATTTAACATTGCCAATCCACCTAATCTGCACGTTTTTGGATTGTGGGAGGAAACTGGAACACCCGCAGGAAACACGCAGACATGGGGAGAATGCGCAAACTCCACACAGACAGTTGGCCGAGGCTGGAATCAAACCTGGGACCCTTGCGCTGTGAGGCAGCAGTGCTAACCACTGAGCCATCGTGCCACACCTTTGCTCTTTGCTTGCTGTTCTCGCTGTCACTCACTCTGAGCTTGCCTGGATGATCACAGCAGTCTAATATTAATCTTTTCATAACATGTAAGAAGCTGAATGATGGACATTACACCACCCGCCTTGACTCTTCTGTCCTATTGTAGTTTGTTTTTCTCCTGGAATGAGAGAGAGAGAGATAGGTATTATGGGTAGTGGCACAGTTACTACTATTAGTGAATGTGGGGCATTGTCCCAAGTGAGTGAGTAGGCAGCGCAGAGGGCATGGATGATTAGAGAAATCAGAATAGGGTTGGAGGGGATGTGAGAGTGAGCAAGGAAGATGTTGCTGGAAAAGCAAGAGTGGTAGAGCATGCGCCTTGGTGGGAGGTGGATATACTAGGAGAGATAGTGTGAGGTATTAGAGAGGAGATGATGCCACTTACCCAGCAGAATGGAGAAGGACATTAACCTTCTTCCTATAGTGTTGGATATTTATCCAGATGGCTGAGACTGCTCAGGATGGCAATCTTGGACAAGGCCAACATTTGTCTAGTGTTGTGACCTCCATTGTTGGTCCTGGGGAAGGGGAAGTCTCACCTCTACACCATCCTGTCCTGCAGGACCTCCAGTATCTGCCCTTGAAGCAGGGCACTGATTTGCTTCTGTCTATCAGGGATCAGGTTAAATGTTAGTAAACAAGACAGTGCTTGTCTGGGTGCACACACAGAGTTAAAGATGGCACATTTGCAAAATATGCCAATAAATTCAATGATATGGCTGAATGTCAAGTTGTTCTGGCTATGCCATGTATTAAGTTGCAATGAGTCTCAGACATGAGAGATGGCATAGGAGTATACTAGGTTATTAATGAGGTAAGTTTAGTAAGAAAGGACAAGAAAACTTCCTAGATCTCAGAGCAAGAAAAAGAACTTGATGCAACTCATACTTAGGCAAAGTATGTAAGATTTAGCCATTTATTTCTTCCACCATTCTCTGTCTCTAGCCCTGTTTTGTCAATTCATTGCAGAAACCTGCATCAATGTTTTTGTCACCTTCAGACTCAATTCTTCCAATGGTCTCCTGACCAAGCATCAAGCCGTAACTTATAGTTTCTGTTCACCCAAAACACCATGTCCCTACACCAAATTCTGCTCACCCATCAAGGTCTCCTTACTAGCCTATATTTGCACCAAGTCCTCAGAAACCCGAATTTAAAATTAAAATCTTCATGTTAAATCCTTTCAGAACTTTTCCCTTCCTATTTCTGTGATGTTCTCCAAGCCTTCAACCCAGCATATCTTTCTGATTAACTCTCATCTGTTGTGCACTGTTAATTCCCTTCATTTAGTCCTTGGTGCCAAAGCATTCAACTACTGTGCCATTCTCTTCTGGAAATCCATCTCTAAATCCTTTCCGCCTTCGTGTCCTCCTCCAAGACACACCTTAAAACAACTTTCTTCGACCAGATTTCGGGTCACTCTGCTTAACATCTTTTTTGGTGCACTGTCTATTTCTGTCCAATTACTCTGAAGTGTCTCGAACAGTTTCTATATTAAAGGCACATTAAAACAGCATATTTTCAGTGCAGAACCTCGCCCCAGTGGGAACATATATCAAGAATTCCATCTGTATATAGACCTGAGCTGTGCCCACTTCCAATGATTAAGGCTCTGCACAAAATGGAAAATGTGCCAACTAGTCAGTATCTGCTTTTTTTTTGTCACTTATCCACTCTGCCTTTTAAAAATTTAGAATGCCAGATATAACTCCCCTCCCCTCTCCACCCTATTCAATAAATAATTTTAAATTCATTGGTTTCTTAAAGGTCTTTACCTGCTGCAGTTAGACTGTTAGAAGTTAAAACACCGAGAAGTCAAAATCTTGTAATACAAAATAAAAGGCCTCAGCGTGTGACAGAAATGCATACATTAAAATACAAATAATTTTCATGAACTAACAATCAACACTGAAAATCCCCATTTTGCCTCCACAGCTACAGCTAAAGGCTCATACTATATCTGTTCTTTTCTGCCTTTTAGTGCAGCTGCATAGCCAGCCATTCTGTCGTGGTTGTGAGCAGTGTTCAGTAAGGGGGATAGGAATTTTGCTGTATGTAAAAGCACACCTACACATTGTGGCATTTGCTTATGAAGCAAGTGCACTGCCTCAACCAAAAAGCTATGTCTCAAGGTCTAAGGGGAGCAGTCTGCAATCAGGCCAAGGAAGATAGCATTCAGTTAGGGGGTCCCGAGCACAGGAAGTCAAATGCAACATCCTCAATCAGTGCAAAGCTTTGAACATGGTCAGTCATCTACACAGGTGGCCGTGTTCAGGAGATCCATATCACTACAGTTTAATCCTGCAAGTCCAGTGAAAC